>NC_083726.1:72307131-72617454 GCF_028564815.1 Eubalaena glacialis | reverse complement strand
TAGCAGAATTTACACTTAGGTTTCCGTAATGAAGTAAACAAACAGCTACACATACTTAGCTTATCATTTTGTTTGAGGTTTCATGATATACTTTCATCAGGAACTGAGGGCAGAAATAGACTCTGCTCACAATTTGTCTTCCTATAACAATGCTGCAAAAAAAAAAAGAAGGGTGGGGGGGACAAGTCAACATAAAAATCAAAGATCAATCTACTCCAGGAAATCTCCAAATGCCATCATCCCCCCCACCTACTGCCGTCACCAACAGGGGATGCAGGTGATGGGTCTAATTAGCAGCTATCAGTAAAACTCTATTTTCCGATGGGAACAAACTTTACTTAAACTGCGTGCTGAAATGAATTTACATGCCTTCTTGTAGAGTCTCATTTTGTCTTCCCTGATTCAACTTGAAGACTAAAGACAGGCCTTGACGTATTGTACCCCAAGGAGCCTAGCACAACGTGATCCTACACCCGTCCTCCTGATCCTGCCCCATGCCACCCCGTGGCGGTGACTCAGTGCCCAAGGCTGACAGTGGGGTGCCTGCTCCCCTCCTCCTCCCCGCCACTCACAGTCTCCCACGGTGGATCTTTGATGGTGGGGAGAAACAAGAAGGGGGATGAGCCACGCGCTGTAAACTCTACCTCCCTCCCACTGTGTACCTGACAGAGACAGCCTGAGAGACCACCTATGCGGCCACCCTGTCTCCTGACAGTCCCATACCAGGTTCTCGACTCAGATGTGAAATTGATTAGGAGTCATGGCCTCCAAATCCAAAAATATATATAGTAGTATCTAGTGTGGGAAATGGGAAGCAAAAAAGTGCAGCTATGGTACAAGAACTCGGACATCAAGCTCGAGATCTGCTCCGTGGGTTCTGTCACTTAGAGAAAAGAGTGCTGTACATGGCCTCTCTGAGCTTCTGTCTTCTCCTTTGTAGAGATAATAATGCCAGTATCACAAGTATCTGAGGATCCAAAGAATGTATTTAAAGCAGCTAACACATGGCCATCTCTTCTATAAAAAGTTTTTTAAAGGAGTCCAGTGCAAGAAACAAAAATGGAAGGGTGCTTACAATAGAAATCAACAACTGTTCACTTGTCTTTTTAAAGAAAAGCCATATTTGTCTTAAGACTTTCTTATTTAAAACACAAACATGTCCAAAACTTTTCTCTGATGTTCTATATTTCTTTGAGACTGTTCTTAATTATTTAAGTCCTTTTCTAAGGCTGTTGTAATTTTTCTTAGACCCTTTAACATTTTCTGTTTGAGAACTTTATCCACCTTGAAATCCCTGTAAGCGTATTTGGTGGGAGTAAATTGATGATTATTGCCAGCAGTTAGGTGTCCTCTTGCTGACTATATGAATTAAACCCCACTTCTAAAATGATGAGACTCTTTTCTTTCTTCATCACCTTCCAAAGTAGGCCATTAGCCCTCCTTTCTTTGTCATAGCCTCACAGACCTCCAGCTCCTCCCAAGCACAGAGACGGTGCTGAGCAGATTGTGAAGGGTGCTTTGGGGGAAGAAACCTGCAAGCCACAGCCTCGTGGCTTAAGGAGGGATTCATCACTTGTGCTGGAGGCAGTGTTTGCCAGCCACGTGCCAGACATGCTTGTGGGTCAGTGACAGAAGCTACACAGCACGCCTCCAGTACCCAACACGTGTGTCTCTCAGTCCGGCCTGTTGCCACACATGCCCCTCATCCCCAGTCACCATCTGGCCGGGCTTCACAACAGCTTTGCTGACTTCATGCTCAATGTCTTGGGCCTTCCTGTTATGGGCTAAGGGACCTTATTTAGAGCCATTTCTTCCCACCAAGGAGTTAATCATATGTGTTTTCAACAATACAACCATCTGGGCATCCGACGCCAGTCACGAAGTAATTAGAGGGAAATGTTGCAACATGCCCAGGGATATTTAATAAATATTTCTTGAATGAATAAATGAGGCTCAGCAACTCCACATTTGTTTGCTCCACAAGAGAATAACAGAGAAGCTTCTTATACTTCTCTGGGCCCCTTTCGATGTCCCGAAGGCCCCCATACCTCTGCCCACACTCTAAGTGTGGCTCTTAGAGCTCTGCCCTAGTGTCCATCCTTGGGCTACTGTTCTTCCCAACTCCTCTCCCCACGCCTCTCCGGCATCTCATCCATTACTTCCACTACAAGCATCACCTGCATTCCAATAATTGCCAATATTTATTCCCAGTCTACGGCACTTCCCTCAACAGACTTGAAAATCCAACTTTCTAATGGTCATTTCCATCAGACATTCACGGGCATCTCAAACTCCACACATCCAATACTGAATTCATTATTTTATCCCTAAAGTGTTCTTCCATCCTCATGTTCTATCTCAGTTGGTGGCCTGACCATCCACTCTAAAAATTCTGGGAATATTCCTCAACTTCTCTAACTCCTGTGGCCACTCCCAAGCAATCAGTTTCCAAGTTCTGTTCATTTGATCAATACTTCCCAAGTATTGTTTGAATCGGACCCTTCTCTTTCCTTCCAGTTTCCCCAGTTCTGCCTCAAGCCTGCATCATTTCCAGTCTGGAGTGTTACATTAGCCTCCTAATTAGTCTCTCTGTCTCCTTACTTCAAGCTCACGGAGAAGTAAGAATGATCTGGATCAATACAAACTTGATTCTCACATTCCCTTTTTTGAAAACCTTCAAATGGTTTCTCTTCAATTAACTATAAAGCTCACACTGGGTGTTTATGTACCAGGCTACACACACCACACCTTCCTGGAATATTAGTTTTTCTCAAAGAGTTGGCAGGGCAAACTTTATTTTTTATGAAAATAAGCAACATTATATAGTAGAGTACAATGCAAAATTTAGTGGCCCGTACCTGTGAGTTAGCATAACTTCCTTCTCCTGCAAAATTCAATTTATTGCTTGTTATTTTCAAGGAATATCTTCAGTGTATTCCACAGAAGCCAGTTTTATATGTTTTGTTCACATAAAAACCTATTCTAGTTTCTGTAGTCCCAGAACCTAGAATAGGATCTGGCACACAGTAGGAACTCAATAAGTATTTATTGTATAAATAAGTAAACCCACAAACCAATCTGCCAGCTGAAGTCACCACAGGGCTAGATGTTTACCTATCATTTTCTTTGGCTCTGGTTTCTGCTTACCCACCTCTGCAGCCTGCATAGACACTCAGAGAAACATTCTGACTATCACCCACCATCAAGTTCACACCATTGTCCATGCCAAAGACCTGAACCCAGAATGCAGCTGGGTTCCAAGTAGATACGGGAAAATGACCACCTAAGCTCTAAAACAGTTCTGTCTGTGCCTGGAGTCCCAAACACCCTTGAGGTTCCACAAGTTCTTGGCCTCCTTTCTCTGTAAGAAACTCAAAATTAATCCACAGCACTCGGTAGACTTCATCCCAAACTTCCTCTCTCTACAATCAGTTATAAAATAATAAAGACACCTGTGCATTAGAATGAAGCAGGTAACCAAGCATGCCCTAAAAAAGTACCAGCCTAAAAAGAAATTCCAGTGATTTGGACAAGCCCCTCTGCAACTGGAGAGTTTATCTAGCAAAGTCTTACTCATCCTCTAGGCCTCAGCTTACATGTTCCCTCTTTAGGGAAGCATTTGATCCCTGCCTTTCCATTACTACCCCATCCAAAACTACAGATGCCCTCAACAGCAGATGCTACCTCTGTCACCACCAGGGCAGCTTCAGGTTTGGGGGGCTTGAAACTAATACAATTTCTGTGACCCTCCTTAAGCAAAAGAATACAAAATTACAAAAATAAAGTTTGCAAAAATCAAAAGTTTGCAAAAATTGATGGATGCAAAAATCACATCAAATTATAAATTTTGAAAAGTCAAAAAATAAACCATCTCTCAAAAAAACAGAAAAAATAACATCATATTTAGTTGATTAGCCACCTGATACCTTTAGCATACCTTTCCTATGTGTTATCCTACTTGCTGACTGCATACTCTTTATCACCTCTTTGTATGACCATGATTTTGTAATATTTTTCCATAGAGAGGAGAAATGTAATTCAGTCTTTCTTTTGCCACAGTTGACCAATATTTGTTTTTTATTATTGATAGTTGGGCTTCATAAAACATGCTACATTATACACAGACAAGTTCTCTGTACCGCTACAAACACAGAATTTCTGATAATTCTGTTTCACACAATTCCCATCCAAAATACAACACATGGTGTGTTTATAATTGTATATGAAAGATCTTCCATTTTAACCAGACATCAGTGAAAATCAAAGCCTTTGCTTATAGTTTTACACATTGGATGATTGGAAAATTTTTCCACAGACTACCTTCTGGCTCCATTTATTTCAAATTTTGTTTTTTCTCCACCCACGTTCTTTTCATGACAGGACAGTGGAACACATTCATATCATCCTACAAACTCTAGCCTCGTACCCTCATGTCACAATGTCAGGTGAGTTGACACAATAGGCAATAAAGCATTCCTAAAATACCAAGATGATTAGTAATCACTTAACAATAAATGGAAGTGACTGAAAAACACATAAATATATCTCACGAAACCCAAATAAAATGTATCAACTCAACTTCTCCTTATCTAAATCCCAAAAACGTCTGCTACTCGTCTTATGCTACATAATACAAGGGGAAGTGAGGTGCGGGGGAAGCCAGTGTAGAGAGAGAATGCACTCCTACCCAAGTGCACTGAAAATAGCTGACATTCACATATTTTACAAAAGCAAATGACCATGCGAATACATTGCTAGGACTTTGGCGCAAGCCCAGCAAGTGAGAGTGTTGTAGCTTAAGCTTCATTAACTTCACAGACAATCCATTTCTAATCACTGCATTTACCAGATTGTATATCAATTGATTAATTATGTCTGTTTCCCCCTCCAGACTCTAAACTTTTTAGAAGTAAGATTATGTCCTATTCATTTTTGTATCTCCAGTACTTAACACTGTCTGGCATATAGTAGACACTCAATAAATGCATGTTACCTGAGCTGAACTGAGACAGCAGAGAAGCCAGAACATTTAACAGAGCCCATCTATGTCATTTTAAAAGCATTAAATCCCTTCCTGCCATAGAAAGGAAAGCATGTTGGTGTCAATCAGGCATTTTGCATTTAGTGAAGGTGACCAACCAAACACAAGTTTAAAAATAATGTATTTACCTAAAATGTCATGAGAGAATTATGAATCTGAAGTTGCCTTACCAATAGGCAGGATTACACCCATCTGGCCAAAGTACCCAAGAGTCTGCCAACCCAGCAAAAGAGCACGTGCCTAAACCAAAGGCAATAGAGTGAAGAAGTCACAAAGCAGTTGTAAATGAGATTTGGTAAATGTTTTCATGTGCTTTGATTACATTTCCAGTCTACTTATTCATTCAGCAGGTATTTAGTGAGTTCCTGCTATATGCCAGGCATTGTGTGTTAGGGCTTAAGGATTGTAACATGAGTCAGATTAGACATAGCCCCCAGTCATATGAAGTATGGAGCCTTATGGAGGAGACAGACATTAGTTAAATTTAAGTTATCACACTAATCGTGAGATAATTACAAACTGAGATAAGTGCTGAGGAGGAAAGGAACAAGACCCCATGAGAGTATAAATGATCTATGAGTTGATTAAAGATCGCTTCCCTTAGAAACAGACACTTGAGTTGAGGTTTGAAGGATGAAAAAGAATTAACTATCTGAAAAGGATCAGCATCAAAAAGGGGTATCTAGACAGAGGAACAGAATATGCAAAATTGCCATGGTGAGAAGGAGCTGGAGGTTATCCATTACTCTTCCTAACCCACTCTCCACCCTTCTTTACCCCGCTCTGTACCCCAAAAGGTTAACTCCTATGTATAACTCAGGTTCTTTGTCCTCTGGATCCTGCTAACTTTTAGCCAAGAGTTTGAGGCATTTATTCTCCTGGTTCTCTCCCTGCTGGTCCTTGGGTTGGCAATTGCTGTGATAGTCTAAGAGCACAGTTCCTGATGGGTTGTCTTATCCCAGAGCTACAGCAAGGGCCATCTCAGGAACCTGTAGTTATTCCTTCTGCTGGTACCTACAGGTATCTACATTCTTGGTAACAGCTCTCAGATGCTTGCTTCATCATCTCTTGTTTTCTCTTAACCCTGACTATACCTTTGTAAATAGTCCTTCATAAACTCTCCTCAGTCACACAGTTGGAATGTACCAGCTAGTTCCTGCTGGGAATGTGATACAATATGTATTAGAAACTGAAACATGATAGTTGTAATGTGAAATGAGGAGAGTAGCGTGAGACATGGCCAGAGATCTCCATAGGAGCCAGACTGTCTAGGGCCTTGTAAGCCATTTTGAGAATTTGGATTCTTTTTTTATAATTTACCTATTTTCTCTTCTCATTTATTTTTTTTTTTTTAGAGTATAGTTGCTTTACAATGTTGTGTTAGTTTCTGCTGTACAGCAAAGTGAATCAGCCACACGTACACATATATCTCCTCTTCCTTGGATTTCCTTCCCATTTAAGTCACCACAGAGCATTGAGAGGATTTCCCTGTGCTGTACAGTATGTTCTCATCAGTTATCTATTTTATACATAGTAGTGTATATGTGTCAATCCCAATTTCCCAGTCCATCCCACCCCCCTTCTTCCCTTGGTATCCATACATTTGTTCTCTACATCTGTGTCTCTATTTCTGCTTTGCAAACAAGTTCATCTATACCATTTCTCTAGATTCCACATATATGCATTAATATACAATATTTGTTTTTCTCTTTCTGACTTACTTCACTCTGTATGACAGTCTCTGGGTCCATTCACATCTCTACAAATGACCCATTTTCATTCCTTTTTATGGCTGAGTAATATTCCATTGTATATATGTACCATATCTTCTTTATCTATTCCTCTGTTGATGGACATTTAGGTTGCTTCCCTGTCCTGGCTATTGTAAATAGTGCTGCGATCAACATTGGGTGCATGTATCTTTTTGAATAATGGTTTTGAGAATTTGGGTTCTTATCCTAAGAACAGTGGACAAACATTGAATGGTTCTAAGCAGAAGGAACATAATAGGATTTTCTGTTTTGATAAGAGTTAGACTAGAGTGGGTCAAAAAACAAGTGAGGAGTGCGAAAGTGGAGATAAGAATTGTCATTATTCATAAGAAGTTTGACTTTGAAGGAGGGAAAGTTTTAGGGAAGTAGCTAGAGAAGGAATATATGATTAATAACAAGCTTTATTAAAAAGTAAAATAGAAAGAGAATGGGTTGTTCCAGGTAGGAGAATGCAGTAGAATATGCATGAAAAAGATGGTGGATGGTTGGTATTTAGGTGTCAGAGGGCAGGAAATAGCACAGATAATGGCACTGGTCATAAATAGAAAGAGGAGTCCCTGTTCTAGTGAAACAGAAGGGAAGAGGATAGATGTAAATGTAAGCTCTTGCATTTGCATAAGTGTCAGGTAGCAGGAAACTGATGAGCTTTGTTTGTAAGATAGGAAAGGTCATTCATCACAGAAAGAGAAAACATTGAGGTGAGTTGCGGGGAGATCAGAGGTTTGATAACAGTAGAGATTGTTTGAAATATTTGTTGTTAAGAGCAGAAGTGCAGCTTGGACCAGAAGATTACAGTAGGGGGTGCTAAGAAGTTTTGAGAACACTTCTGAATTTGATTATTGGCATGGGTGTTCCCCTCTCCCACTCTACAGCAAGCCTGCTCAGCCCAAGAGATTTAAGTGGACCTAGCCTGGACCTTGACCCTAGGTGTAGACTTAGGACTAAGACTTGAGTTACTGGTCTAAGGATAGGCATGTGACCCAAACTTGGCCAATCAGAAAACAGCCTGAAAATTTCTACTATCATCAGAAAGAACGTTCTTTCCCTCTCACTGCTATTAAAAGTACAAAGACAATGTAAGCTTAGTTAAGGCTGCTAGATGTCATCTTGTCATCAAGCTGAAGAGAAAAGCAGAGCCCTGATGATACTGTTTGAATGTTCAGATCCAGCCATGCCAAAATCTTGACCACCCCTTCAGCTTTCCACTTACATAAGCCAATAAATTCCCATTTTTGCTTAAGCTAGCTTAGGTTGGTTTCTAACATATATTAATTATGAAGTAGTCATAAGTTTTTAGCCCTACCAATCTCATCTCACTTTCTCCAGAAATGCTTCACTGCTTAAATATAGGCACAGAAAAATGTGGATGCCTAACAGGGTTTATCTAGGGGAAAAGTTCTGCCAGGAAAGTTCAATAATAAGTAAAAGGCACAAGAGAATCACATAAACCTGGTGGCCAATTTTCTTTCCTTTAATCTATATGCCTGATTTAATATGCCTGAGGTTAGAATTACAATTGGATGCCACATGTATTCAAGGTTAAATCCTCATTGAGAAAAATCTAATGTGATCACCCCTCCTACCCCTACCACCCCCAACTCCACTACCACTGGCCAAGGCAGGAGATTGCTGGCAAAACTACATTTACTGCAGGCAAGGCTACTTCTAGAGAGACATGCTACTGACATTAGAGAAGGAAGAATAGAAAAGGGAACCAAAAGAGATGAGGGAGAATTAAAGGACGTAAAATAAGTCTAAAAAAATAAAAAAGAACTCAGCCTGTTGTGTTTCCAGATACAACAGATGTAATGGCCAGCAATTGTTAAAATCAAGACAAAGCATGAAGGGTAGTCTTTCCAATTACACACTCTTCCCAGCTTCTTAACAGAGAGAGAGGAAAGTACTATAGGTCCATGAATCATCTACACTTGTGCCCAGCAGGAAACTTCTAATAATTTATACCTTCCATCTGGATGCAACTTAAAAGACTAATTACCAGTGATACTGATTAATACCTACTAAGATTAATGGATGAGGGTCTTAAAAATAAGGCCAACAGGAACCCCAAACTCAGCATGACTACAAACAGACAAAAAGTTTTCCTGGGACATAAGCAGATGGTTTTTAAAGCTTCCAATTTGACACAAGTGAAAGGTAGTCCCCTTGTTGAGTTAATTATTTAAACTTCACTCCAAGATCAATAATTTCATTTAAAATGTCACTGATATCTTTCCATTATCACCTTTACCTTTTGAAACTAAGAACATAAAGAAGTTTTTGAAAGAAGGAAAGGCCATCTGGCCCACCCTAGTTACCACTTGTGGTTAATTACTGTTAAAATTAATAATTTTACATAAAAGCACACAAACCTTGAGGCTTCAAAGTCCTTCAGTAGACATTATAGATCAGGTAAGTCTTGTCAAGGCACAAAGCTGGGGAAGTAATTAGCTAGTAAATCCCACTGAAAAAGTATTTAATCAAAATAAAAGTTGAGCTTCTGTACAGTATATAATGACCTTTCCCTGAAAGACCACATATTTCCTAGTCCCATTTTCATACCAGATCCAATTCCCATTGCCCTTTGAAGTCAAAGTCACCTTTGTACACAGAAGATACAGATGGAAACTTGGAAGCAAGCAGAGAATCAAGTTCTAGTTTCATCCTAACTACCTTAATGAAAAGCATCCATGGTCATTTTAAAATCACAAATAATTTGTCTCATAAATGCCTTTCTTCACAATTATGCTTTGCCTTATTATGCCTGTTTTGATTATTTTCAAAATATTTTTGTAGAATAGATAACAGCAGAAACTTTATTCCATTTTATACTGAAGATTAGAGAATTTCTGTGACTTGACTAACATTATACTATTAGTAATCAGGGTTTATATAATTTTAGTGCATTATTCAAACCACTGAATAAGCTGTTCTATGGAACTTTTTTGTTCCATATGTAAATTCTTTCTCTTTTCAATCCACAATATCCATGCCTCTATAGTTAATTCATATTTGTTATGTCCTTGCAAAACAATCTAGAGCATAGAATGACAACTGGACAACTTCTTCATCCACAAAATGGAAATAATCTTATGAGATAATACAGGGAAATCACATAGCACAGTGCATAACACATAGTGTTTTGTAAATAGTAATAATTATCACAAATATAATTTTGTCTTTTCCCTCCTTCCTTTGGTCCACCTTTCCACATTTCCCCTCACCAGGTCATTATTCTGTCCTACTCTTACATAGTACATACCTCCCAGGAACCCAGAGAATTATTATCCCATAATAATTATTATTTACTTTCCTCTTTCTTTTTAACAAGGTCTCACATTGTCTTTCTTTAGACCCAAATCTTGCTAATTATTGTCAAGACTTTTCTGTCTGTAAATAATATCCAGTCATCCTTTGCAACTCTATTATCAAAGAACATTTGCCCTGTGTCACTGTCCTCGTATACCTGCCTTTTCGCTGCACTCCCTGTGAAGCTCAGTGGCTTCTCCCAACCTGTGTTATCTACAACACTTACTGCCCTCACAACTTGTTCTCTTAATTCAACAATCTATACACTTGAAGTCAGATGGAAATTCACTTCACATAAGTAGATTCTACATCCTTCCAACAGCAGCACCACACCAGCCCATGCCCTTCTGGCCTCCACTATTTCCATGGTGTTTAAAATGGAAAAGGAAGGGGTACAGGATCGCTGGATCAGAAGGTGGCAGCATCTAAGCCCAGTTCTGATTACAAGTGTCAAGTTCTTCCTGAAATATTTCTAGGGAGTGAGAGAACAAGCAGATTTATAGGGTACATACTTCACTGGTTTTTATTTTGGTGGTGCGTGTAGATGAGAAAAGATTAAAGCCCAAGCAAATGTCTAAATCATTGTGCATGCTGCTGCAGTACATCTCCCAGCCATAGGCACCATGGACAGCACTCTACAAGGGAAAATAATCCCTGGCCTGTTCCTCCTAGAAAATGTAAGGGGAAAAGATCCCAAAGAATTAGAAGGGAAGTTCCAAATTGTCAAAACTATATTTCATGAGAAAGAGTGATCTCATTTTTAAAATGAGTTATCTTTGAAGTTTTAAGTACCAAAAAACTAATTCAAAGGTTTGTGTATGGTGTAATTCAAAGTGTGATGTATATTGAAGATTTAAGGGCCTGGGGTGTTAATTCTTCCAGAAACACAAATCTAGAAGAAGAATAGTACAATGATTAGAGAAAAGAGTTTCAAATCTCATGGTTCTGAATCCAAATCCCAGCTTGAACACTTTCTAACCAAGTGAAATCAGACAAATTACTTAACTTCCCAAGCCTCTAAGTATTATGTATGATATTTAATTTCTCAAGGCTCTCTAAGCATCATCTATGAAATGGGAGAATTAACACTTTGCTCTTAAATTTAAATAAGGCAACATATATGAGTATTATATGCAATCATTAAACTAGTTGATACTAATTATATGATAGCTAACTTTAAAGGAAAATTATGGTCGTAAAGAAATGGATCCCTACCATTCAAATTCTGTTTTACTGAGGGTAATGTTTGGGGTAGAGGAGCCTTCTCGAGCTTTCCAAATGACATTAAAAAAGAAGTAGCTACTTTGCCCACCCAAAATCTAGTCTACCTTCTATATTTTCATCCGAACCAGTCCCACTCACCCTTTGCAGCCAACACCTCACCACTTTGTTTTCCTTCCAACTGCTGATGTTCCTGCCTTTGATACTGGTTCCTATTTCAATGCTTAAATAGTGGAGTCCACTGTTTGCAGCCACCTTGTATATGTAAAAGAATCCAGCACTCAATATGCAAAGGAAAGATGTTTATTTCCAGTGGCTTGGGGGAATGGTGTAATAATAAGGGTCAGATTTCATGTGTGATCAATTTTGGCCTTTTGCATGTCAATTAACATATCACACTTGGATGTTTTATCGATGAGAAATCCTATAGAGAGATGTTATTGTGCTGATATTTTAATGTCTTAGGGGTTAGCATCTTGCACACAGATATCCACTAGCGTATATTCAAATGCAGAATTGCTAGCTTTATCATTTTAAATTATTTAAGCCAATGAAAGGACATTGCATTTGTTTGCTCAATAGTCAATTGAAATGGAAACGGTTAGCTGAGTGCATCTCCCTTGAAAGTCTCTTCCCCTCTTGTGCCAATTACAGAATATGAAAGGTGCACTTCGCACAGCTTGCTCAGGATAATAAATCACTAAATTGGAAGCTTCGCTTACCTCACTGATTTTGATAAGAAAATTAATAGAATTAGCAGCTTATCTGCCCGACCAGGAGATTCACATTATGAAAAGAAGAAAAGGGGGGGAAAAGAGAATGAAAAAGAAAAGAGAAAGGAAGAAAACTGTTTCCATGGCCCGAGCTGCCTCTTTTTCTTCCTGGTGACAGGGAGACCATTTGGATAGTTTTTTTTTTTTTTTGGCCCCCTATGGTGATAAAGCTCTGTGGAAAACAATGCAAGAAGCACTATCAATTATTGTCTACTTGTTCTGTTTTCATGCATAATTAAAGAGGGACAAAGCCAACACTGGATCAGACGTTAAATAAGGCTGTATCAAGCAAAGTCCGGCAGCGGTCCTACTGCTGATAAACAAAAATTCTAAATAGCCCCAAATTGAAAAGCAGTAAGATTGAGATTATTTCCAAAAAGAGGATTTACTGTCTCACGTTTTCTTGGAGAGGGAGTATCAAAGTGCCTCTCTTCTTTTTGTCTAGGGAAGGATAATTGTTTGCAATAAAGCTGCTGCTCTCAAAACAGAATGGAAAGACAAGAGTCATTTGTTTAAAAAGATCCTTAGTAACCTTCCCCTTGCTCCTTTTTTTCCCTTAAATATATATGAAAATCTGTAATTATTTCTTTGAAGACCATTTTTCAACAGCTGTAAATGATAATGAGCCAATCACTGTGTGCTCCTTTTTTTCTCCAGCAGCTGCAGAACTCCCCATTCAAAGCAATTAATTGATATTTGTAAAGTGCTTTGAAACTGAGAAGTGGAGCCTCATAAGTGCTAAATATTGTTCTTATTGCTGCTGCATTAGGAATTAGGAAAACCAGGCCCTCTTCAGACAGGCCTCAGTAGAACAGCAGTAATTCTAAGTGTCTGAAACAATCATCTAAATCTCCAAGGCACCCAAAAAAAGATTCAGATTAGCAGACCTTTTGAAGAAACATCAGAGGTTAATTACTAAAGATAACTGCACTGGAAATTATATATCAAGTGTTGAGCAGAGTAGCACTTTAGCTGTCTGCTACATTTATCATTTTCACACATTTGTACCAAGGTGTCAGCTTGCACCACACTTTTAAAACACACTTCTCAAGCAATGTATGCTTGAGAATATAGTACTTGTTTGTACAACATGTCTAAATTAAGACTTTCATAGATCATCAGGCCGACTTAGAGAAGGTTTAGAATTGTATGATTGATTTGGAGTGGAAAATCTCTCAACTAAACCGAAAGATACTCTAGATTATTTCAAATATTTCTTATTTTCTGGCAATATATAGATTTTGGAAAATGCTTGAGCCTTAGATATTGCTGTGGGTTCCAGCAGACCTCACTGTTTTCATTCCATATTTCAATTGTTAAAAATCTTTACTGATACATCCGCCTCTGCTATCTACATCATTGACAGTTTTGGTCATAAGAAGCGTTGGTCCATGGACAGTTTCAAAGCAAAAGGTAAAAGAATCTGTATAGAGACATCTCACAGAGATAGCTACAATTGAAATATTATTTCTTGAGGCAATAACTCTAGAGATGGAGTCATAAACCTGCTGGCATCCATTGCTGTTATGAAGAGTTATGGCAGCAAAATTCTGTCCCAATCATAGACCAAGCACATGGATAGGATTTTCCCCTTGGTCCTGAAAAGCGGCAGATTGCTTAAAAATACTGTGTGGCTAAGCAATTAATTGTTGACCATCCAATGCCATTTCTTTATTGAGAAATGAAGAAAATTACAGATGGTTAATACTACCACACATTTTGAAACCAAAGGTAGGTATTTGTGAGTCAAACAATAAAACCAGTGAGCATGCATACATAACAACTCTGCAGGGAAAAAAAAAACACAGGATACTACATGACAGCCATATATAAGGCAACCCATTAATTTTTGTGTCATTAAAACAAAAATTGCAATCCGTGCAGTTTGTTTTTTAAAGCTTGTACCCAAGCTTGTCACTCCCATCATAAGAAGATAATATTTTCAAGGTCGATGGTTTCAATAAAGATTTTGAACACTAGGGAATTTAAGGTTTTAAAATCCTATTGTCAATTTAATTATCCAAGCAAAACTACGAAGTTTTATAAAATTAAAGCAAGAAACTGAGGGCTCCTTTTTCCGTCATCCTAACTGTCTCAAATTTGGCAAACAGGGCCAAACTTAATTTCTCTCTAATAGTGCAGGAGTGACATAAAATGGCCAATGAATGACCCTTCTGAACTACTCACAGATTAGAGTGAAACAGAGAAGGAAATAATATTAGACCTCCTCTCATTCCAAATTACTTAAGAAGCCTAATGTAACTCCTTGGAACAAGAGCTATGCACATGAGTATAAGCTTTTAGAATATTTTTGTTCTTTCTCCTAACATATTTTACACTAGCGTCTCTCCTGCAAAGAGGTGGTTTTATTTAAAATGCCAAACGTAAACAATTTTAACAGTGCCTTCTTCTATGGAGTCATGAGACATAAAAAAATTACCCGACCAACTTTTCCTCCAAATAGAGCTAGGTTTTAGTTTTAAGTTATGAAAATCAAATCACAAGATCATGCAACCAAAAAAATGGATTTGAGAAAGGAGAGGAAACTAATTTTGTTGCAAATTTAATTTTGGGCTGGCACTTTACAATGATAATCTGATTTAATTTAATCCTCACAATGCTGAAAGAGAGGTATCATTTCCCACATTTAAAAAGTGAGAAATCTGAGGTTCTTGTGAGAGCCCAGAAATGGCCTGGAAATTTGGATTTAGGACTGTGTGTCGCCAAAGTGCTTGCACTCCCACTGTGCTATGTAGTCTCCCTGCCTGTTACAAACCAAACAAATTTTTAAGTTACTTGCCCATAACAAACCACCTGCAAAGTAAGAGACATCAGTGTACTGTTAGTGATTAAAAGACTGTGTTCTTTTGTCACAATTTCCTTAATAAAGGGACAATATTGGATTTATTTTTAACTGATAGAGAAACAGCAAATTGCTGGGTGGCATCACCCAAGTGTCTGACTCATCACCTGCAACAGTTTCCCAAAAGGCACCAAATGAATTCGACCTCCTGAACAGTTTTCATCCATTCCTGGATGAGCACACCTTTCAAGACTTAGCACATTTGTTCTGCACTAATAATAAAATTAGAATATACCTATTTCATATAAGTAATAAAAAGCTAATACTTCATAAAGCACAGTCTAATAAGTTCTTTTTTTAACCATGAATCAACTAATCTGCTGACCAAGAAATCTCACAAATGCCTAGTGAATACTACTCCTTACCTCGTAATTTACTTCCTGCGTCTGCTCATTTTCCACAGATGAACTCAAATCACACATGAAGCATGTTGAGCCCATGCTCATAAATTTCAGTTGGCCTGTAATTTGTGATACCAAAAAGTCAATACAACAGAATTAGATTCTTCCTTCATAAGCTCAAAACTTTTCAGTTTCATTAAAACAAACAAATGAACAAACACCTGCTCTAGAAATGTGTCAGTGTGTTCAGACTTAGATCTTGTTTACATTGCTATGTCTACAGTGAAAAGGCATGGAAAAAATTTAGTGAGCAATACACACTGCCCTCAAAATCCCTTTAAAATAGAGCTAAACAAGAATAAAGATGAAATAATCCTGTTAAATCCTCTGGAAATTGTCAAGGGTTTAATTTTGGATTATGACTCTCAGCCCAGGATCTCTCCAACCACACAAATAAATAATAATGACTGCCTTCAGTGCCCTTCCACTATCAGGCAATGTTATGTTTTTAGTGCAGGACTGGTTGACCCTGACAGGACTGCTCTTACACACAGATGAAGAGTTTTCCATCCACAGCTTTATCTGAGTGCCACTGCAAACAGTTGATTTGTGTCCCCCCAAAATTCATATGTTGAATTCCTAACCCCTAGTACCTCAGAATGTGACCTTATTTGGAAATAGGGTCATTACAGAGGCAATCGAGTTAAAACTTGTCATTAAGGTAACCTCCTATCTGACTGGTGTCTTTATAAAAAAGGGAAATCGGGACATATATAGATACACACACACGCATACACACACACACAGAGGAAAGACAGTGTGAAGACACACAGGGAGAAGATGGTCAAGTGATTAGAATGATGCATCTACAAGTCAAGAAATGCCAAGGATTGCCAGTAAACACCAAAAGAGGCAAGGAAGGATTCTCCCCTAGAACCACTGGAGAAAGCATGGCCTGGCTGACACCTTAATTTCGGACTTATAGATTCTGTAACTGTGAGACAATAAAGTTCTGTTGTTTTAAGGCACTCAGTCTTTGGTATTTTGTTGTGCAGCCCTAGGAAACCAATACAGCCACTATCATGACTCCATTTCTCCAATGCCTGTTTCTCCTGGGAAAAGAAAACATTATTCCAGGGGTGGAAAACTAATTCCAACCTACATGCCAATTCTGATGAACTGTTAGGAACTCCTGGAGTTCTGTGTTGAGAAAGGTTCTCAGGTCAAGCCCAAGATCAGCAAAAAAGTACACCATGGCTGCTTACTTTAGGTGCTGGAGGATACATGTTGATATTAAGCCAAGCATTTGCCCCGACTACATTAAACCAACATATCAGTCATCAACACCTTAGTATAAATTATCTTCTCAAGACTTTTCAATATAGACCAGATAAGAGTAGAATTTGGAGGAGAAGGTTAAAAAGTAGGTTTAGAGAAACAGATATTTCCCTCAAGGGAGCAGGCCTTGAGGAGAGCCCTATGTAGCCTGGGATTGCATGAAGACCCTGGAACCAGAGATCTGGAAAGCCTATTCAGAAAAAAGGAGAAAGGACTGCCTCTTTCACCTACATCACAGTTTTGTCCAGGAGGTCCTGCTGCTTATCTCGTTCAGGCTATATGTCTGTAATTAACAGAGCCAGAAGCTAGATTCTTATCCATCTGCAATGGCCTATCATTATAGAATACAAGGCAATATTTTTGTCACATTGTAGTTCCATATTAATTATTGCATATTATAGTAATTAGATCAGTTGGGGCATTGGTGCAAGAAAACAGAAGACCCATGTTTATAAAGAAATAATTATATAATAAGGTTATATTACAAATCAGAGGAAGAGAATAGAAATTCAATAAATAATAGTGAGTCATTTTACTAATCACCTAGAAAAAAATTAAGATCCTTAGCTTCACAAAATATAGAACAACAAATCTGAATGAATTGAGTCTAAATATTAAAAAATAAAATTTATAAAAATACAGGTAAAATTATCTAACAGTATTTTTATAATCTTGATTTGGGAAGGCCTTCCTAAGCAAGACCCAGAGGCCTAAAGAAAATGACTGATAGATTCAACTATTAACAAATTTAAATATTTCTAAGATTTAAAAAATACTACCTAAACGTTTAAAAAGATAAGTAAGTAGCAAACATATATGTAAATCTAAGTGAACACTGATTGTAAAAATAAGTATTGTAAAAGAATAATAAAATGCCTTCTACAGTTCAAAATGTGTGCCACATTACCACATAACAAAAATAGCAGATAAGGACACTAAAACAGTTATTTAACTGTTCCTTAGGTTCAAAAAATTATGTAAAGACATGGAGCATATTTAAAGACTCGAATTTTAGAGATAAAAACTATAATGTCTCAGAGAAACATAAACTGCATAGGATCAACAGCAAATTAGAAAACGTAAGATAAGAGATTAGTTAACTTGAAAACATCCCAATAGAAACATTTTAAAATGAAACACAGAGAGAAAAAAAGAATTCCAAAAAGGAAAGAAGGAAGGAAGGAAGAAAGGGAGGGAGGGAGGGAGGGAGGGAGGGAGGGAGAGAGAGAGAGAAAGGAAGAAAGAAAGAAAGAAAGAAAGAAAGAAAGAAAGAAAGAAAGAAAGAAAGAAAGAAAGAAAGAAAGAAAGAAAGAAAGGAAGGAAGGAAGGAAGAAAAGAGCATCCATGTTCTGTGGGACAATTTTATCAGCCAAATAAGTTATCAGCCTAATAAGTTATCAGCCTAATAAGTATATAATTGGGGTCTCAGAAGAAAATGGAAAAGAGGAAAGGGAGAAAAAACTTTTTGAAGAAATAATGGTCAAATAGTTCCTAAATTTGATGAAAATTATAAACCTACAGATCCAAGAAGCTCAAAGAAACACAACTGCAAGAAACATAAAGAAACTATGCCAAAGCACATTATAATCAAATTGCTTAAAGCCAGTGATGAAGAGAAAATCTTTAAATCAGCCAGATTTAAAAAGATATGCTACCTACAGAGAACAAAATGTTCAAAGAAAAGGGTGAGGACAGATTTCTCATTAGAAACAGTGCAAGTAAGAAAATAGTGGAGCAAAATCTTTAAAGTACTAAAAGAAAAGAAAATTATTAACCTATATTTTTATACCCAGTGAAAACAGCTTTCAAAAATTAAGGCAAAATAGGCTTTTAGAGACATAAAATAGCTGAATAAATTTATCATGAACAGACCCATATTACAAGGATTTAAAAAATACTACCATATTATAAGAAATGTTAAAGGATGTGCTTCAGGCAGAAGGTAAATGATACCAGATGGAACTATGGATCTACACAAGTAAGAGCACTGAAAGAGATGCCTATATTAGTAAATATATGACATTTTTTATTATTATTTATATCTCTTTAAACAATAATAGATGACTCCTAACAGGTATGGGGTTTCTTTTTTGGAGTGATGAAAATATTCTGCAATTAGATAGTGTTGAAAGTAGTACAAACTTATGAATATTCTAAAAACCACTGAACTGTAAGCCTTAAATGGTAAGTTTTATGGTATGTGAATTATATCTCAGTACAAACAATAAATATTTTAAATAATTGATTAAACAAAAATCATAATGTATGATTTTTGATGTATGAATGTAATGATTTATAACATATGTAAAAGAAAAATACACGACAATAATAGATGCTAATTCTCCCTCAAAGTGATATATAGATTCAAGGCATTACCATTCAAAATTCCAGCATTATCTTTTTGTAGAGATAGACAAGCAGATTCTAAAATTCATATGGAATGCAAAGGACCCAGAAGAGCCAAAACAACTTTGAAAAGGACACCCACCAGAACACAAAAATTTTTTTAATTGAAATACCCACTATTGAAAAGGAAATAAAGTAACAGGATGGCATTTTGGGAAGTATACATTGCATACCTTGTGACCCAGCAATTCCACTACTGGTTATATACCAACAGGAATACAGGCACATGTGCACCAGGAGGTATACACAAGCATGTTCAAAGCAGTACTAATCATAATAACCAAAAACTGGAAGCAACCCAAATGTTCATCAGCAATAGAAGAGATAAATTGTAGCAGATTCATACAATGGAATTTTAAGCAACAATAAAAGGCATGGATAAATCTCAAACATAATATTGACTGAAAGAGGTTTTAATTCCATGAAGTTCAAAAATAGGCAAAACTAATCCATGCTGTTTATAGATGGCTACTTATATGGAAAAGTATAGAGAGAAGCAAGAAAATGATTGCCCCCAGAACAAGAGGATATTTGTTCTCTTTAGTGGGGAAGGAAAGAAAAGGAAAGGAACGGGTACCCAGGGGAACTTCTAAGGCACTGGCAATGCTCACTTTTTTAGGTAATAGTTACCTGGCATTAATTTTATAACAATTTTTAAAATTTTTACATTTTTAAGCACATTTTCATGAGTAAGGCTTATTTCAAAATAGAAATGCTTGGGGTGAAAAAAAAATCCCTTTGTTTTCATTGTAGTGGAATTTGGGTTGTGGCTATGTGTTGAATCTGCTCTCTTTATTCCAAACAGACTAAAACATTTTACTCTATATATTTCTACACTATGTGTGTTTTTAAAACAATAATCATGTATTATTTTGTGGTTAAAAACAATAACTTGTGAAACTTGGGAAATGAAAGATTCTGGAAATGATAGAGAATGAAACTTGAATCAATAAGGAAGAAATAACTCCTATTCTCAGCCAGCTTAAAACCTGTGGAAGAGTAGTGGTAAAGAACAAACAATTCTTATGCCTCTTTCCTTACTCAATCAAAAACACTTAAGCTCCTTCCAGGAGTATAATGTAAATATGAGTAATAGAATTGATTTTTTATCAAACATACAAGAACAAATCAGATGAGTTCTATTCCCTTCAAGGTATTCATCTCAGGAAGTTAGACATTTTTTCCAATGAAGCTTTTATTAATGCAAACATTTTGGTATGCCTCTTGGAGAATTGCTTTCAGAGCCTATGGCATTCTTTTCATAACCTCCAGGATGGTAAATTCACCCTTTGAGAATGAACTGAGAAAGTTATTTGGATCCACATCTGATAAATAACATAAGTAAGCTCACTCATTAAAAGTGTATTGATTTGATCCAAAAATTGAAGTATGGCTCTAAAGGAATGGGACCAGTCTTAAAGGAAATTCCCAAAGAAAAATTCCTTCCCAAAAACAGTTTGAGCAATGACAGTATTATTGAAATGTGTTTTGAATCTTAAGTAACCACTTTGGAGACAAGAACGTATTCCATCCATTTATTCAATAAATATTTATTGAAGTCCTTCTGTGCACTAGGCATTGTTCCACAGACCCTGTAGTGATAGTGCAGGGAACACAATAGACCGGAAAAAAAAAAAAGAAGAGGAAAAGAAAAGAAGAAAACCCACAAACCTGCCCTCATGTATCTTATTTGAATATATGGTTATTAACAATTTGCTGCATAATTTCCAGTTACACTTTTACTTTCTGAATTTGTGTATTTAATGATTATAATGAACATCTCTGTATCGTCTTTAAGATATGCTTAGTATTTAGTAGGTCCTCTGAGAGCAGCTTAGAATTTAAATCTCCTTGTCCAATACAACACTATAAGCATGCAGGTGATAGACATCCAAACCGCCTTTCCAGGGGAAAATCAAGAGTTGCTTATATCTAACTTCAGAGCTTTTAGTAAAGAAATGTAGTTGTTAATCAAAAAATATATGGTGATTTTTTCGGGGGGCTTGACAAGATTAATTTTAAAATTCACTAATGCATTCGTAAAAATAACGATATGATCAGTTCGACTGAGCTTAGTAGGAAAGATTTGGTCAAGTAGTTCCCCTGATTGTATTGCAGTCACACAGAGAGAATTTTCCAAGATGCGCAAGGAAGAGTGCATCACACTAGTCTAGTAGCTCATAACTCAGCAGCCGAAATCCCTAAGTGCAACTGGAAACAGGATGGCAGCATCTGGAAATTAGTGGCCGTACTCCTCAGGCTCTGAAAAAGAAGTTGGCAGACTAACCAAACTCTCAGAATTGAGGTGTCAGAATTTGGTGAGTCCCCACCCCCAGCTCCACAGCTGCCACCATCAGCACCTCTTCATTCCTAATCCGACCTCATACACAACCTCTTGTTCCATTTTTAAAGTGAATGGGAAAAGCTCTGCTGAACATTCAAATGGCGTCGCCCCAACCTGTCCGCAAAGAGGCGCAGAGTTTTGTTTACCAAGGTTATTAGCACTACGTTTTAGCGAAATCTGCAAAGACTAGTAAATCAATAAGAATGCGGCGGTCTGCCGGCTTCAGGGGTCGCACGCTTCCCGGCCCTGGGCCTTCGAGACCCCCGCCCGCCGAGGCAGCGGCAGGAGCAGCGGGGCGCACCCTCTCTGAGCCCCACGCAGCCCCGCCGCCGCCTCCATGCTGGCGCCGCCCCTAGCCCTGCCCTTGCATCATCGCGGCGGCGTTCTGCCTCCTGTTTTCCCGGTCTAAGTGCCTTTTTTTTTTGTTAACATCTTTATTGGAGTATAATTGCTTTACAATGGTGTGTTAGTTTCTGCTTTATAACAAAGTGAATCAGCTATACATATACATATATTCCCCTTTCTCCTCCCTCTTGCGTCTCCCTCCCTCCCACCCTATCCCACCCACTAGGTGGTCACAAAGCACCGAGCTTTTTAATGAGCCTGCATCTCTTCTCCAATCTGACTACAACCTTTACCGGTTCCTTGCCCACAGCGTGCCCACCTGGCACACCCCGAGCCATACCTTTCCCCAGACCAGGCCCACCGGCCTAGTTCCTCAAGCATCCATATGTTTAAACTGCCCGTGAATATGTAGAGACTCCATGGATTCTGTTTACGTTTGTCCTTCTTTTCCTTGCCTAGCACCTTTGTGCTTTTGAGGGGGCAAGTTCCTACAGGCAGATGCTTAATGTTAATGTTATTTGTCTGGCATGATTTTATTTCTTGCTAAGTCTCCTAAACCATTTTCAACACTATGTATTTTGGGGGTAGGGGGATGGGAAGGGGGTAATATGCCTGTATGCCTAGAAAGCAAAAATATGTGTGCAGAATTTGGAATTGATTTTAAATTCACATGCAGAGGTTTGGAAGGGGATGCTTTTTTCACATCTTTAATTTATTGTTTAATTATTTAATTAATTTGTCTCTGTAACTTGTAATTATGAATGTTGTCATTTGTAATTAATTTATTTGTTTAAAAACTAAAAATGGTTTTTTTCTGGAGGAAGAGAATCAAAGTATGGACAGCTTAGATCAGGACCTGTCATGATCCAAAGGGCCTTCGCCTCCTAGGAAGCTCTTGCCCAGCCTCCCTGAAGTCTGCTGAACACTTCCCCACCTTGCTGCCTGCCCCCAGCCCCATGGGGACATCCACCCACACTCTAACGTTCAACAGAGCCCCAGAAATGCGGCAGATAAGTCCTGGAGCACAGAGACCTCTGTTAGAAGAGTTTTTGCTGAGCCTTGTCAGTAGAAAAGAAATACATACACACACACACACACACACACACACACACACACACACACAGAGCTAGTCCCTTAAAAGCAGGAAACCAGTCTTTGGAGTAAGAACCGTGTGCTAGGAGCAGCCTTTGCCACTGAGGAGCTTAACAATTCATTGGGAAACAGACAAGTAATAATTTGTAACAGGGTGTACCTTTTTAAGTAGCCTGGATACTATCAGAACACAGAAGGAAGGGTCTGGACTCAGGCAGGGAGGGGAAAGGTGAAGGGGGCCATAAACTAAAGCTCCATCAGGAGAGCATAAAGTATAAGGCCAAGGGTGATGAGAAATGAGGGTCAAGAAGAAACGAAAGAGTTCTGCTTTCAGTTAGGCTGTAAAAGGTCACAAGACAAAGAGGGATGAGCTTTTTCCATGTGAGAATAGGGTGGCTGCTTTCGTCCCTGGGAGCAGGGCAGGTAAAGGCACCTGCTACAGGACTTCAGGAGGGTAATGAGGAACCAGTGGGCTGTTAATAGCCATGCCTGAGCTGACATGTGGATTGGAACAAGGAGAAGCCCAAAAGACACATGGCCCATCCATTCTTCTGCATGAGGCCTTCAGAGGATGCAAAGCTGTGGAACGCTGAGGACCCACAGCCGGGCACAGAGACCTTCAGGGGCACAGAAAGCTGGGGGCAGAGCTCGATGTCAAGGGGAAGCTCCACAAACTCCTGGGTGCTTAGATCTCAAGCCTGCTGGAGGGAGGGGCCAGAGTCCACCTACACAACCACCCAGAAACCACTGATTATCTAAACTGACTAGAGAGTGCAGCCCAGCCCTACCCATCTCAGCTCTGGAGTCCACCAAAGAATCACCCTCATCCTAGAGGTACACAAGGAAGGGCTACTGCTCTTCTGGGCAAATATTATCTACTTCAGTCAGCATGTAATTTTTTAAAATATGAGGCAATCTGGAAAATGTGACCCATAATTTTTTTTTTAAGTGGAGATATTAGTACCTCTCTCTGATAAAGATGCTCTCTTTTGACCAAGCTTTAGTCAGTCTTCTTTGAGTCTTCTTTTTGACTAGACCTTGCCTTTGGGCTCTGTCTTTGGCCCATTGAGTCCAGTTTTAGCAAGAATCCTTTCAGGTCAGTTTAGTGAAAATCCCCCTCCTTTGACATCTGATCAAATTCCTTATGCCACTCTCTGGGTTTTAGTTTTCTCATCTTTAATATGAGCTGTTGGACCCCATGATCTTAGTCCCTACTGCTGCATCAGTGCACAATAGTAAGCCTATAAAAAAGAGAATATATAAGATGAATTTCAGAAATGGACCACTTTGAAAGGAAGGAAAACATTTTTTAAATGTGAAAAAAATTTAGAGTGTTGGATACTACCAGAGCAAATGCCTTAAGGTTAAAGGAAAAGTCACACTTTCATTAACAGTTATGTAGTAACAACAAAAAAGGGAATTTATCAAAGTCGTTACAGTTGACCTTGAACAATGCCAGGGTTACAGAGTGCCAACTGCCATGCAGTTGAAAATCCACATATAACTTTATAGTCGACCCTCCATATGTGTGGTTCCATATCTGTGGATTCAACCAACTACAGATTATGTAATACTGTAGCATTTATTGCGAAATTCTCTGTATAACCTCAAAACTCTAGATGAAAAAGAATTAGAGATAGTCAGTCAATCACATGCCCTGCTGGTGGGAGAATAAATAGTATTGTAATTCTGAAGTGCAATCTGGCAATACAGATCCACCGCCCTAAACATCTGCATATACATTTGAACCAAAAATTCTACATTTAAGAATTTAGCCTAAGGAAATAATTAGAAAATAGATAGATAGATGATAGATAGATAGATATAAAATGTTTAACACAAGGTTGTTTAAAATAGTAAAAACTAAGGGATAACCAAAATGTCTAACAATAAGGAACTGGTTAGATTTATATATAAACCATTAGAATTTTGATCTACATTATTAACATATATAGACCTCACATACTAATCACAATAAGGGTATCTTCACTGGAAAAAAAATCAAGTTTAAAACTGTTATGTAAACTAATTGAATTTAGAGCATGTACATTTCACTGTATTTAATTTTACCTCAAAAAAGAAAGAAAAAAATATTGTACTCCAGTTTAAGATATGCATGTCAAAGTGCTTAATGGCTTAAGTTACTACTATATGCAAATTTAAAATGCTTCAAAAAAAGATGAATTGATGGATGAGCAGAAAGATGAATCCATATAAAGATGTATATTAGAGCAATATAACAAAATTGTAATTGTGAAGAAATAAATCTATATATTAGTAGCCCACTTTGGTTATGTATGTGTTTAAAATTATATATATATGATCCAACTTTTCTCACAAGTCTCTAAAAGTTGAAGTTTTGAGAGTGGGGTGAAGAGAGTGAGACTGAAAAACTAAACCACAGTGTTAAGAGAGCTTATATCTGAAAGCATTTTCCTCTTTTTACTTTTCTGTTTTCTGTATGTTTATACTAAACATGTATATTTCTTTCATAATTAGTAAAATGAACTTGTGGCAGAGACAGCCAATTGCTTTCCATAGCCAGTCACCCCTTCTTCCTTGACAAAAGAACCCTGATGTTTTATATGGGCTCCTTACTGGCCAACCAGAAGAGGCTTTAAACAGCCTCCCGCTCACTTTGGTGTAGCCTTGAGACCAAGCTCTGAAGCAGAGGCAAGTGGAAATGTTTGTAGTACCTCTAGGAAGGAGCACACTTTTCCAAGAATGGAAACAACACATGGCAGAACAGGAGAGAAGGAAACTGGCTCTCTGATAAATGTGGAACCACTCTCAAATCCTGGACCACTCTTCTAGGATTCTTTTACATGGGAGAAAAATAAAATGTATCTTGATTTAAACCATTATTTTTCAGATCTTTGTTGCTCACAGTTGAGTGTATTCTTAACTCGCATAAAAAGATACATTTTGAGAAAGTGAAAAAAAAAAGTATCAAAGCTCTTTGCAATCTGAACTTTCTAACATTTAGGCTCAAGAGCTGCAAATAAAATGATAAGAGAGGAGTCTGGATCAAAATGGCAGACTAGGAAGATTCTGAGCTCACCTCCTCCCACAGACACACTGAAACTACAATTGCATCTAGAACAACTATCTCTGAGAACAACCTGAAGACTAACAATAGATTTTCTACAACTAAGGATATAAAGAAAAAGCCACTTCAAGACAATTATGTGGGACAGAGATACAACCTAGTCAGAATCAACACGATTTGTGCAATGATCCACGAGTGGGAGGGATATCACAATGACAGAGGTTCCCCCTGAGGAGTGAGGGGTCTGAGCCCCATGTCAGGCTCCCCAGTCTGGAGGACCTGCACCAGGAAGACAAACCTTCACAATGCCTGGCTTTGAAAACCAGTGGGGCTTATCTCCGGGAGAGCCAGAAGGCTGTGGGGAACAGAGACTCCACTCTTGAAGATCTTGTGCACAAACTCACTCACACAATGTCCAGCACAGAGGCAGCAGCTTGAAAAGTGCCTAGGATTCATAAAAGAAGGAGATTCATTGATTAATTTTAGGGTATGTGCCAGAGGGGCAGGGATCTGGTGGCACTTTCTCCAGGGATGGAAGCACTAGCAGGTGCCATTTGTGTCACTTTCCATCAACCTTGCTAACAGTGTGCACCCCTTGCTCCAGTGTTCCCCTGAACACCAGCACTGCCCATCCCACCCACCCCAGCTGTCCCCTCCAAAGCAGCCCCCACCCTGTCCCACCCAGCAGGCAACCCCATCTGACACCAGTGCCACTCCAAAGTGAGTTTTGCTGGGGGGTGCTGCCCCACACACCAGCATGTCCACAAAAGTTGTGACCTGGCCTCATAGCCAGCCAGGCCAGAGGACAGCTCTACCCACCAGTGTGCCCACAGCAGTCCTGGCCAATCAGAACAGCAAAAAAGAAAAAAAGAATCCAAAAAAATGAGGATAGTTTAAGGGACCACTGGGACAACATCAAGTGTACTAGCATTCACACTATAGGGACCCCAGAAGGAGAAGAGAGAGACAGGAACAGAAAAATTATTTGAAGAAATAATGGCTGAAAACTTTCCTAACCTGGCAAAGGAAACAGACATCCAAGTCCATGAAGCACATAGAGTCCCAAACAAAGTGAACCCAAAGAGACCCACACCAAGATACATTATAATTAAACTGTCAAAATATAACAATAAGGAGAGAATCGATAAAGAGAGAATCTTAAAAGCAGCAAGAGGAAAACAATCAGTTACATACAAGGGAATTCCATAAGACTCTCAGCTGATTTTCCAGCAGAAACTTTACAGGCCAGAAGGGAGTGTCACAATGCATTCAAAGTGCTGAAAGAAAGAAAACTTACAATCAAGAATACTTTATCACAAAATGATACCTGGCAAGTTTATCATTCAGAATTGAAGGAGAGAAAATAATTTCCCAGACAAGCAAAAGATAATGGAGTTCATCACCACTAAACTGGCCTTACAATAGATGTTCAAGGGACTTCTGAAAGGCTGTAACTAGAAACAAGAATATTATGAAAGAAAAAATTTCACTGGTAAAGGCAAACATATAGTAAATATAGTAGATCAACCAACAATAATGCTAGTTATGAAGGTTAAAAGACAGGAGCAGTAAGATGTAAAATATGACAGAAAAAAACCCCATAAAACATCGGTGGGAAAGTAAAAATGCAGTGCTTTTAGAATGCATTCAAACTTAAGAGACCATCAATTTAAAATAGACTGCTATATACATAGATTGTTATAAATGAACCTCATGGTAACCATAAACTGAAAACATAACAGATACACAAAAAATAAATAGAAAGGAATACAAACATAACACTAAAGGAAGTCATCAAATCACAAAGGAGGGGAACAAGAGAAGAAGAAAGGAATAGAGAGCTACTTAAACAAACAAAAAACAATTAACAAAATGGTGGTAAGTACATACCTATCAATAATTACTTTAA
This sequence comes from Eubalaena glacialis, assembly GCF_028564815.1. Taxonomy (NCBI): domain Eukaryota; kingdom Metazoa; phylum Chordata; class Mammalia; order Artiodactyla; family Balaenidae; genus Eubalaena; species Eubalaena glacialis. The sequence continues at coordinate 72,589,654 of NC_083726.1, read as the reverse complement.
ATGTGAGTGGGCTAAAAGCTCCAAACAAAAGACATAGGGTGGCTAAATCGATTAAAAAACAAGACCCGTATATCTGCATACAAGAGACTCACTTTGGATCTAAAGCCACATACAGATTGAAAGTGAGGTGATGGAAAAAGATATTCCATGCAAATGGAAACAAAAAGAAAGTTGGAGTAGCAATACTTACATCAGACTAAATACTTTAAAATAAGGTTTGTAACAAAAGACAAAGAAGGGCATTACACTATGATAAAGGAATTTAATCCAAAAAGAGGATATAACACTTGTAAATATCTATAATTCAGCATAGGTCCACCTAAATACATAAAGCAAATATTAACAGACATAGAGGGAGATATTGACAATCCCCTGCAATATAGTAGGGGACCTTAACCCCACTTACATCAATGAGTAGATCATCCATACAGAAATTCAATAAGGAAAATTTGGCCTTAAACAACACTTTAGACCAGATGAATTTAATAGATATAGAGAGAACATTCTACCCAAAAACAGAAGAATACAACAACTTCTTTTCAAACACACATAAAACATTCTCCAGAAAGGATACATGTTAAGCCTAAAACAAGTCTCAATAAATTTAAGAAGACTGAAATCATATCAAACATCTTTTCCAAACCACAGGGGTGTGAAACTAAATATCAACTTCAAGGAGAAAAATGGAAAAATCACAGACACGTGGAAGCTAACAACATGCTTCTAAACAACCAATCATCACAGAAGAAATCAAAGAGGAAATTTAAAAATACCTGGAGACAAATGAAAATGGATACAATGTTCCAAAATCTATGGATGCAGCAAAAGCAGTTGTCAGAGGGAAGTTTATAGCAATATAGGCCTACCTCAGGAAACAAGGAAAATCTCAGATAAACAATCTAACTTTACACCTAAAAGAACTAGAAAAAGAAGAATAAACAAAACCCAAAGTTAGTAGAAGGAGAGAAATACTAAAGATCAGAGTGGAAATAAATGAAATAGAGACTTAAAAAAATTAAAAAGATCAATGAAACTAAGAGCTGGTTCTTTGAAAATATAAAATTGATAAACCTTTAGCCAGACTCATCAAGAAAAAAAGAAGAGGTTCCAAATAAATAAAATCAAAAGTGAAAGAGAAATTACAACCAACACCACAGAAATATAAAGGATCATAAGAGATTACTATAAACAATTACGTGCCAACAAACTGGACAAGCTAAAAGAAATGGATAAATTCCTAGAAACATATAATCTTTTAAGACTGAATCAAGAAGAAATAGAAAATCTGAACAGACTAATCACTACTAATGAAATTGAATTAGTTATCAAAAAACTCACAAATATAACAAAAGTCCAGGACCAGATGGCTCACAGGTGGATTCTACCAAACATTTAAAGAAAAATTAACACCTATACTTCTCAAACAATTATAAAAAATTAAAGAGGAAGGTACACTTCCAAACTCATTCTACAAGGCCAACGTTACCCTGATACTAAAATCAGATAAAGACACTACAAAAAAAAAAAAAAATTACAGGATAGTATCCCTGGTGAACATAGATGCAAAAATTCTCAACAAAATATTAGCAAACCAAATACAACATTACATTAAAAGGAACACACACAATGATCAAGTGGGATTTATTCTAGAGGTACAAGTATGGCTCAAAATCCATAAATCAATCAACATGATACAGTACAAAACAAAGGATAAAAATTATATGATCATATATATACATATTATATATATAATCATAAAAATTATATGCAATACATGCAAAAAAACTTCTGACAAAATTTAACATGCATGATAAAAACTCTCAACAAAGTGAGTATAGAGAAAACATACCTCAGCATAATAAAGGCCATATATGGCAAACCCACAGCTAACATTATACTCAACAGTGAAAATCTTAAAGCTTTTCCTCTAAGATCAGGAATAAGACAAGGATATCCGCTATCACCACTTTTATTCAATATAGTATTGGAAGTCCTAGCCACAGCAATCAGTCAAGAAAAAGAGATTTAAAAAAAAAAATCCAAATTAAAAAAGAAGTAAAACTGTTTGCAGATGACATGATACTATATATTGAAAACTCTAAAAACTCCACCAAAAAAAAAACTATTATAATTAATAAATTCAGTAAAATTGCAGGATACAGAAATCTGTTGTGTTTCTATACACTACCAAAATACCAATGACATTTTACACAAAACTGGAACAAATAATCCTAAAATTTGTATGGAACCACAAAAGACCACAAATACACAAAGAAATTTTAAGAAAGAAGAACAAAGCTGGAGGTATCACAGCCCTGATTTCAAACTATACTACAAAGCTACAGTAATCGAAACTGTCTGGTACTGGCACAAAAACAGACACATAGATCAATGGAACAGAAGAAAGAGCCCAGAAATAAACCCACACTTATATGGTCAATTAATTTACAATAAAGGAACCAAGAATATATAGTGGGGAAATGACAGTCTCTTCAATAAATGGTGCTGGAAAACTGGACTGTTATATGCAAGGAATGAAACTGGACTGCTTTCTTACATTATATACAAAAATGTACTCAAAATGGATTAGAGACTGGAATGTAAGACCTAAAACCATAAAACTCCTAGAAGAAAACATAGGCAGTACACCCTTTGATCTCAGTCTTAGCAATATATTTTCTTGCATCTCTCTCCTCAGACAAGGGAAACAAAAGCTAAAATAAACAAAGGGGACTACGTCAAACTGAAAAGCTTTTGCACGGTGAAGGAAACCATCAAGAAAATGAAAAAGCAACCTACTGAATGGGAGAATATATTTGTAAATGACATATCCAGTATGGGGTTAATATTCAAAATATATAAAGAACTCACACAACTCAAAATCAAAAAAACAAACAATCCAATTAAAAAGTCAAAGGACCTGAATAGATATTTTTTCAAGGAAGACATATAGATGGCCAACAGACAGATGAAAAGATGCTCAATGTCGCTAACCATCAGGGATGTGCAAATCAAAACCACAGTGAGATATCACCTCCCAATTGTCAGAATGGCTATTATCAAAAAGACAACAAATAACAAGTGTTGGTGAGAATGTGAAGAAAAAGGCATCCTCATTTATTGCTGGTGGGAATGTAAATTGGTGCCACTACTATGGAAACTAGTTTGGAGGCTCCTCAAAAAATTAAAAATAGAACTACCATATTATCCAGCATTCCCACTTCTGGGTATTTATTCAAAAAAACAAAAACACTAATTCAAAAAGATATGTGCACCCCAATGTTCATAGAAGCATTATCTACAATAGTCAAGATATAGAAGCAACCTAGGTGCCCATCAATAGATGAATGGATAAGAAGATGTGATATATACAAAATGGAATATTATTCAGCCATAAAAAAGAATGAAATGTTGCCATTTGTGACAACATGGATAGGCCTAGAGGGTATAATGCTAAATGAAATAAGTCGGACTGAGAAAAACAAATACCATATGATTTCACTTATATGTGGAATCTAAAAAAACTAAACAAACAAAACAAAACAGAAACAGACTTAGATACAGAAAACAAACTGGTGGTCACCAGAGGGGAGGGAGGTGGGGGGTTGGGCAAAGTAGGTGAAGGGGATTAAGAAGTACAAACTTATGGAATAAATAAGTCATGGGTATGTAACAGCATAAGGAATATAGTCAATAATAATGTAATAACTGTGTACAGTGACTGACTTACTGTGGTGATCAATCCATAATGTATATAAATGTCAAATCTCTATGTTGTAAACTTGAAACTAATATAATATTGTGTGTCAACTTACTTCAATAAAAAAATATTTTAAGCGATAATAGAAAAAGATATTTGAAAGTAAAGCTAAGTTTAAAGAAAATGGGATAAAATTTGAAGGCAACCTCAGGCTCAAATTAACGGATATCTACTCAGTATGAATGAGCAAGGCTGAGCGCAGCAGCCTAATAAGTTATGCTATATTAGTTTATCTATACTACACTTGAAGTCAGTGGAGTCTTGAGGAAAAAGAACATTGATTGGTTGAGGAGATGGGAGGGGGAAAGATTCAGGCTGGTTGAGACATCTCAGCCTTTGAAGTGAGGCTGGGGGCATACAGCATGAAGGGCCTGGGTGCCTGGAGAAAAGGACCCAGGAGCTGAAAAAAAGAAAGAGAAAAAAAGGAAAGAAAAGGAGAAAACAAATACTTAAACCATTTTTACAATTTTGCCCAACACTCTCTTATTCACTAAATCCCACCACAACTTCTGTGATAAATAATATCAAATTATCTACTCAAGATCTCATGATACAACAAAGGATAGGCATGAAATAACAGAGAACACTACTGAATGTAGAGAAAGGAGGATACATTGTAAAGAAACTCTACAAAAAGAAAGAGTTTTCATCAGTTAAAAGGATTTTCAACTTCAACAATAGAAAATCTTGTAATCTGATTTAGAGGAAAAAAATGTTAAAACTACTATTTGAGGGCCTGGCTAAGTGACTCACTTAATCCTAACACCTACTCTATAAAATGGCAGCAGAAGAATTTTGAAGTTTGTATACACACACACACACACACACACACACACACACCATTTCCACAGAGATTTGCTGCCCCAATGCGAGGTTCCCCCATGGTTCACTGTGTGTGAAGTATGTGGCAGGGCTGGGAATCAAGCCCAGGCATCAAAAAGATGCAATTTTGCTACTACATTTCTGAAGCTACTATTGGTATTAGCATCTCCCAAGAATGAAGCAAAGAAAATGAAAGTATGGGTCATTCACTTGGAGTATCTTGACAGATCTAGCTAAAGAGACTCCAGACAATAATAAGAAAAGGTGAAAAGGAATAGGATTAGGACAAGGAAAGCACAAAACAAAGCCTAACAAAGAAGTCATATAGGGAGACTCAGTGGGAACAGAGTACCGGACAGCGCTATGTGTAAAACCACTAGGTCTTGACTATGACCTCACAGACACATGGTTCCTTCTAATAAGAGCTGTGTTTGTGATGCTAACCAGCATGTTAGCTTGCACGACCAGTTTGGAAAAGCTACTGATCCCCTGTTTGCTGACAATTTGAAATAAAACAATTGTAAGTGATGTTATATTTGTATTTCATCTGACTGGTATTAGGTTTTACATTGCTTTAGTGCAGAAGTCTAAACTCTAATTAAAGAATCTATTCTAAATATTGGGGTCCCATATTTAGGGCTTCACAGTCAATAAGCTTGAAAAACATTAATTAAAACATTTTACTAAAAACATTAATTAAACATTTTACTAAAAGACTTCTCAGAGCCTTTACTATGCTAGTGTGCATGGTGATGACCAAGAGACGGATAGAGTCCACTCCATTTTATCACAGGACACTTTTTAAGGGGAAGCATCTCAGTAGACAGGGAATCACAATTCAAAGTTTGTGAAATACTTGTTTAGAGTGTGAGGAAAAAGCACAAAGTTTATTCAGGGCTCACTCAGTGTAAAGGTAAGAAGAGGAAGAAGAAGAAGAAGAAGAATAAATTGTTATAAGTACCTGAAGATGCTTGTGCTTTGCAAAAACATAGGCCACAGGGCCTCCCAGAAGAAAAATTACAAAGTTCATGTCGTTATCAGAAAATTGGAAAAGGATCTTGCTCAGGGGAAGTTCTTGGTCAAATATCTAGAAACATCCTATATTTAATGATCGATTCTATTTACATGCGATAAGTGAATGGTAAAGACATCTAAGAGACAAACAGCAGTAACATTTTGTCAACAAGCCCATCTCTCCAGAATACTTTTCCCCAGATGTCTGCACGGCTCCCTCCCTCTCTTCCCTCAGGTCATCTCTCAAACCACATCTCCTTGGAGGACTTTTCTTGTCTACTGTGACAACTCCTGTAACTCTCTAGCCACTTGTCTTGCTTTATGCTTTATGGCACTTATCCACCTACATAGTATATAATTATGTGTTTATCTGTTTACTGCCTGTTTCCTCGCTGGAGTGTTGGCCCACTGAGGCCGGGGATTTTATTTGTTCACCTCTTTATCCTGAGTGCCTGGAGCAGAGCTTGTCACATAGTAGGCCTCCAAAAATATGTGGTGATTAAATACTCAAAATAACCCACATTGGTTTCTAGCTCTACTAGTGATGCTTTTCCTTGAAATATTCCATATATCCAAGCATTTAAAATCCCTCCCTATATTCTCAGTTAGAAAAAGTGAAGAAAACAGGTCTGTCCATGGTCAAGCTCTCTAGACTTGTTAGGACTGCAGTTTAGGTTAGGGGGGAAGCTTTATCTTTCAGATGATTGGCAGTGCTAACTAACATCCAATGATAACATCATCCTTTTATTTGTGGCCAATGAGAGGTAAGGTTATTCTTTCCTTTCATAAAAAACAGTATTCCGCATAGCAAGCCAACAAAATTTCTCATGACACAGAGTAAATACAAAAACTGCAGAACATCATGATATTGCGTTTCTGCTTGTTATGGACTGACTTGTGCTCCTCCCCCAGCCCCGACCCAATTCATGTATTGAAGGCCTAACCCTCAATAAGACTGTATTTGGGAATAGGACCTTTAAGGTGATAATTAAGGTTAAGTGAGATCATAAGTGTGAGGTCCTAATCTAATAGGACTGATGTCCTTATAAGAAGAGAAAGAGAAAGCAGAGACCTCTCCTTCTGCGCTTGGGCACGTCGTGTGACAACTCAGAGAAAAGTGGCTGTCTTCAGACCAGGAAGAGAAACCTCACCAGAAATCAAATTTTCCTTGGACTTCTAGCCTCCTGAACTGTGAGAAAATTAATTTCTCTTGTTTAATCTTCCCAGTCTGTGATATTTTATGGCAGCCCAGGTCAACCAATACCACTTCTTTTTGTTGAAATGCATGTACATTTTCCTGAGGGTACAAAACAACCCAATCCCTGCAAATTCAAACTGTCCTCATAATGATTTGTCTAGGGGTCCATCTTTTCATGGACAAAGAAGTGTGTTACCTGGCAAGTGGCTGAAAGTTTCAGGCAGTTGGGCAGGACTGTTCAAGGCAGGAATTTTCTCAGTAACAACTAAAACCGTCCAGCCTCTCTGTACAGGAAAACTTCTGATAGATTGATGCTTTAAAAGGGCATGTACCAAAGAAAGGAAAAAGGGCAAGTGAGTAGCATCTGTAAGATTAGGACAGGAAAGTTAAATAGCACGGTGAGCCGAAGCTTAGGAGAAAATGCTAAGACAACACAAAGGTTAACCGTGTTCGATAAATCAATGAAAATGGAAGGGATAAGCCTACTTCTTGAGAAAGACTGTATAATAGTAATAAATGACTGAGAAAGAAGAGAACACAAGTCCTTGACAGCATCTGTCTTCACCAAAAAGAAAGACATTCAGATTGGGGAAAAAATATTTATGGTTAAGAAGAAATTGAAAAGCAACGTAAACCACAGTATTTCCATCTTTAGCATATTAGAAAGCCACTAAAAATTATGTTTCTGAAGAGTTGTTAATGGCATGGAAAAAAAAAACACAGCATAAGATTAAGTAGAGAGGAAAGCAGGATTCAAAATTGAATCACAAATAATCTTGATTTACGAAAATATAAAATCAGAGAAAAAATACCAGATGATTATATGCCAGAATAACACTGGTTGCCTCTGACTGGTAAGATTACGGGTATCTTTTCTATGCTATATTTTTATGAGCCTTCAAACAACAAACATTTGTTACTTTTATAATCAGAACATAGAAGTATAAAAGCAAAAAGAAGCACAAAAGCAGGAGCCCAAGATACTTGAGGCTATTATAAAGCAGCTTCAAGCCATTATTAAATGAGGCCAAGATTCCAGGCCCAGGAGTTGCAATGAGGGAATCAGTATCAGTAATACTTGAGGACTCACAAACATTAAGTAAGAGGCCAGGAAGCTCTTGTTTTCAAAATTATGAGAACCTTAAACCCTTGGGCACAATATCTCAGGAGAAATCTTGACCCAATAGCTTTGAAATCCTGGAAAAGGTGATAGAAAAGGAAGAGGTTTAGCTTTTTCTGCTCACCATTCACCTAAACACGAGCTTTGTCCTGCCCATGACTGTTACCAAAACCCAGTAGAAACAAGACGCAGTGCTCGCACAGACCCCAGCCCTGTGGTCTGTGGGTCTCAATGCAGTCTACTTATAATTGATGGCATCTGAGAGTTGGGGCATAAGTTCAGTCCCCGGCCCACCCCTCCCCCACCCCAGCCAGCCTTTTTTCCCAGAACTCCTCCCTGTCCTCGCAGCATTCTGCAGTCTCCCTCCACTGGCCTTTTCCGGTCTCAACAGTGGTCTAGTCTACCCCAACCCACTCCTTCTGTCACAGCTCTATTTGACATGGACCACTGAGAACCAGCCCTGACAACATAGTAGGATGTTTCCCAATGCATGCTTCTCATAACCATCCCTGAAAGACATCCATGACATTCCATGGCCAAGGGGATTTGATTATTTAAAATTTGAGAAACTCCCTTTAGGAGATTCATAATGTCCATTCACATATTAAAGGTTTTGACAATACCTACAATAAGGAAACTTGTTTAAATCTGACCATGTTTAATAACTTCTTTTGTGAAAACTTTTTTTAAAAATCCTATTAAATCTAGTTACTTAGTGATCTAGGAGCACACTTTGGCAAGAACTACGTTAGAAGCTTCCTCCCCAGTAACACTTATGGCCTAGAAATAATTTGCAGTTCCCATGCCTTTATCTAATATCCTGATGTTGGAATTAGCACACTGAGGCCATTTGAGAGCATCAAGCTGCAGCTTCTGTATCACCTCATGATGTGTGTCCAACCTGCCCAAATGGAAATGAACCCACCCTCCTGCAAACAACAGACTGGGGCCCTGGTCTTCTCCCTTTATTCCTTCTGACTCCTTCTCCTGAGTTATCTGCTTCTCCTATCCTGTGTAATATTCACCAAAGACCACTCTACACAAGAGCTCAGACATCCAGCAGATGTTAGCAAAGAGGCAATCAGTCAAACAATCTGTTATCCAGGCTTGCTCCCTCCCTATCTTATCCAGAGATTTTTTTTAGAAGGAATCATAACATCTTTGGTTTTTCTTGATGATTAACTCATATCTCAGCTTACTCTTCACTTCTTCAGGAACACCTCCTTGATCTGATCAGATCCTCCATCTTATCCCCATAAGAAGTACCATACACTCTATGGTACCATGTACCTCTCCACGAAGTACCTATTACAAGTACCATTTTATGTTTATTTGTATGAACACATAATTAATATCTATCTCCCTCACTAATACAAATACACAATAAATTACTATGTTCCACATGCTTCGTTAAATGTTTCACATTTTTTTCCATTTAATCCTCACCACAACCCAACTAAGCATACAGGTTTAGAGGTACAATTATTATCCCTATTTTATAAATGAAACTGGGGCATAAAGTGGTCAAGGGACTTGACCAAGATTCCATAGCTAATAAGGAAGAGACTGGAATTTAAGTCCAAGCACTCTGATGCCAGAACTCAGTGAGAGTAACTTAATTACTTCACAAAAGTCCATGAGGGAATAAACAGTATCTGACTTTGCTCACCACTGTATCCTGAGTGCCTAGCACAATATTTCATTAAATTTTTGAACAAATAAATGAATGGATAAACATAATTCAAGTATAAAATTCAAATATTTCATAAATATGCAATTTATAAAGTAAAAGTTGTCCATAATCCTACCACCACCTCACCCAGAGAAAATAATTTTCAGCAGTTTTCTAACTGTCCCTTACAACGTGAATTTTATTGGGCAGTGTCACATACTTTACATATGTGGCTTATTCCATGAATTTTTGGCATTTCATGAGAATAACTGTTCTCCCTTCAGGACATTTCCATTACACTGGTACATTGTTTACTCACATTTCCTTTCCTACACCACCACAAACACTCATGTTTTGCTCAATATTAACAGATGATGGATAAGCAGATATTTACCACCAAAGCAATAAACAACATCATTCACAATGTCCATGATCAAAATAAAGAACTGTAGACTGGATAAGAATACAGATACGTAGAATCAAAACTGAATAAGCAATAAAACCCAGAAAGGAATAATTAATAAATGTTAAAACTGGAGACCAGGCCATAATAGCATGCCACATAGCTCTGCCCCTGTTTCTGGACTGTTCAACATTTCTAATAACCGTTTCAATGAAAACAGAAAACATGCTGATCATTTCTGAAGATAACACTAAACTGGTAGAGGTAGATAATATTTCAGATGACAAAATCAGTCTTTAAAATTTTTCCAGTGGATGGAAATAATGACACAAAACCAACAAGATTAAACTTAGTAGGATTTAATATAAAGTCTGAATTTAAGTCCTAAAACTTAATAATAATAAATTTAGAATGGGGGCTTCATTTTCTTCTTAGCTTATGGAAAAAGCCTGGATGCAGCCAAAGAATGATTAAGCAAATCACACTTGTGCAGCAGACATGAATGTCAGTCACCAAACTTAGATGTGCAAGAAATGTCTGGTTATTTTCTATAACTCAGTTTAACTTCTAACCTGGAGACCTCAATCTGCCAAGCAGGCAGAGAATTTAATCGAAGTCATTCTTGAAGATTCTTTACCACCCCAGGAAGTTTCAAGGAAACATATACAGTGGTGAGACATGGGGAATAGGGTGGCCCCACCTGTCCCCTGTCATCTACCTGCACAACCTGCATGGACGCAGGAGCCCTGCCACTCCAGGCACTGTTGGGCCATAGGGTCTTTGCAAAGACTCTGTGCCCGAGCTCTCCCTACTTTCCACCTCCCTGGCTCTGCTGCCAAGCAGTAGGATGGGATCCCCGCTACTCAGGAACACATACTTCTTTCTTATACTCCCTCCTACTCTCTAAACTCCTTTTTGGTCTTGGGAAATCCTACCCTCAGAGGCACTTTCTGTTTTCTCCTTAGCAAATCTCCTTGGCCCTTACACCACCTCAACAAACATTCTAAGTTCCACTGTGGGTTTAGGCTTAGAGAAACAAAATCCAGAAGTCTACATACATGGCTTCTACTTTCTGCCTTGATATATACCTCCCTGGAGGCACAAGGGGAGTGCAGGCTACTTGCTTGAATTGGGGGAAAGAACCTGGAAAATTACAAAAAGAAACAAATTAATAGCTTGAAATATGCAGCCATAGAGATAATGGAGTGCTATTACATGGCATTAAGAGCAACTATATGGGCTGTAAAATTAGAAGAAAATGTGTCCCTGAAATAATGTTAAGTGAGAAAGATACATAAAAATGACTGCAATATAGAAATGCACATTTTTAGAAGAATCAGGACCTAATTTGAAATGATATAAATTGATGTAATATTTTTATGTAAAATTAATTGCATAATTTTTGAGAGAATAAACCATACCAAGACAATGCAAAACCAAAAACATTTTTAGAAATAATTTATTATAAACTCAATGCGATCTAATAAATGAGAAATGTGAGTTTTTTTAAGGAAGGCTAATGTAATTTTGAGGTGTATGGCATAAACTGTTATGTAGCTAATAAAATCCATTCTTCCCTTCCTCCATTGTAATTGAATTGTAACAAGTCACATGGCTGCCCAAATAGACTACATTTCTCAGCCCCTCTTGTAGTGGGTGTAGCCGTATTACTTTCTTGCCATTGGAACCTAACTGGAAGCCCACGATGGGTCTGTCTTCTCCTTGCTGTCCTTTCCTATCTCTCCATCCAGAACCCATACATGGCTGCTACCCAGCATCAACCAAGAAGATGATTACCCACCTGGAATGTTCACCACTGACTGTTACATGAAAGAGAAATAAGCTTCTTTGTTCTTTAACTTACTGATTTTCTGGACCTTTCTGTTTCTGCAACTTTAGCCTACACAAATTCTCAGGGAATTAGAGAGCCAACATAACAGCAAGAAAAGGAATTCCAAAAATATAATGTTCTCTCCTTCTTCAGTTATAGCTCTTAATATGATCCTCCCTGGGTCTTTCTTCAAGATTCTAAGAAGATACTAGAAATTAGACCTCTCATCATGAAAAGAGTAAAATGTCTAGATTCCATTTTCTCTAAATGATTTAACCACATTTTTCTCTCTTCTTCAATGAAAAAGAGTGAATATGATTACCCAGTAGAATTTTTTAAACATTATTCTTATATGTGTAGAAAAATACTTTTTCTGCCTACCAAATTCTTAAATGTTAATAGTTTTATTTTTGTAACAAGAGTATTTCACAAGAAACTGCATATCCGTAAAAGCAATATCTAAGCTGAAGCATCATCATTTTTCTACTCTTAAGGGTAAAGGGGAACCAATTTATATTTAATTTAATGGGCTTTTTTCCCCTGTTTGCTCTACTCTTTTACTTCTTCTCCTGGATCTATTATTCCTATTAAATTTTCATAATATCCCATTAACTCAATAAAAAGAATTTTGTGTGGTATTGAGGTTGGAAGGAAAGCATTTTCTTTTATTATTATCATGAGAAATTTTTTGGCAAAAATTTTTTTCTTTTTCCTCTGGACCTTTAGTTTGCTCTCTTTCAGGATTTTCATAATTATTCCACTGTTATCAGTACCCCCCTTAAGGCCAAACTGAATCGCTTTGAGTTTATCTCCAAACTTCAGTATAACTTTCAAATTATTGGGTGTCTAATTAGAGAAGAATTTTTTCATAAATAACACTTTAAAATTGTACCACTGAATGGCCAAATACCTGCAGTTCCCTCCCCCATCTTTTCTGACAGGTTCTCCTAAAACAGCTTTAGCTGAACAGTGAACACTGTTGCTGTGTTGCAAAGATGAAAGCAAAATTCCATGTGTGAAGCCAAAATTGAAATCACAGAAGGCAGGACTCACACTGCTAATTGTTGCTTAGCAATAAAATGTGCAAAACATACTAATGGAACAGTGACATCAGGCACCAGAGGCATCTGTAACAACACCGGCAGTAAATCAGGGAATTAGAGAGCCAACATAACAGCAAGAAAAGGAATTCCATCCCTTAGGAACCAGGGGAGGGTTTCTGCCCTCTTTCCTACTTACTGCTCAGTTGAAAAGAAAGTCCCTTTATCCACTAGATACTCCTGTTGTGGTACTTGAAGACTGCATGGAAATAGATACTCAGAGGTTCATACTATCCTAAAAGAGTCCCTGGTGGATTTGCACATATCTACAAGAGTAGATATTGTTTTCTTTCCTCTGTTAAACAAAAGGATTCTCAGTGAGGATAGACATTCAAATTCCAGTTCAGATGTTTGCTAAGGGAGCAGAGTGGGACCAGCAGCTCCTTAGCTGGCAGCTATGCCTCCAGGATTAAGGCTGTGTCTGAAAACTCAAAACAAACAAAGAGCCCACATTGCATAGGAATGATATGAGGTCTTAACCTGAAAACTGACTCCAGCTTCTTATTGTGTTCTGTTTCGGTTTTTTTCATTTGTTTCTGAGAGGGTTTCTGAGATTAAAAAGTTCCAAGTTGCCTTAAAAAAAATCTGAGTTTACCTATTATCTCCGATCTCTGTGGTGACATTTAAATGAACAGTATGATGGTCAGGCAGGGGCAGGGATGTTTAGGGATTAAATAAAATCTCAATTCATATTAAATCAATTTTAAGAAAAAATCATGCAAAAAAAAAAAAAGAAGACTGCTTTTAGAGAGAGATAAAGACTCCTGTATAACACAAGGTGATTGTTGAGCTACAAAATATTGGCAAGACATAATTTGCCTCCCCTTAGTGTCTCTCTCAGGAAATCTTTATTGAGCATATAAAGGTGTCCTGCTCCTTGTTAGGTGCTTTGGCTGCACAAGTATTGTTTCTAATTTGTCAACAGTATAGAAAAGATGATATGCATCAGCCAATTAGTGACAAACAAGAGACTACAATATAAAAGCTAAAGATCTGAAAACTAATACTGAAAGCCAATTCATTTATTTTGTAGAGATACCTAGCTTCTTTAATGATAATCTGCTGTTCTCTAGATCGGTGGATGGAAAAATCCAGATACTTACCACCTAAGATATACTTTTTAAAACTATTCTATTGAAGTATAACTTATTATAAAGTGCACAAATTGTAATGATATATAGCTCAGTGAAATTTTCACTTATGTAGTGTATATCCATGTAAACACCACACAGATCAAGATATAGAAAGTTCCAATATTCAAGCATGCTCCCCCAGTCAATACTGCCCCAAAGGTAACCATCATTTTTACTTCTACCGCAAGAGATTAGTCTTGCCTGTATTTGAACTTCATATAAATGAAGTCATAGAATGTGCTACCCTTTGATGTCTGGCTTCTTTCTCTCCACATTACATATAAACATTCTTGTACCTGTCTTTTGGTGGACATAAGCACACATTTCTGTTAGGCATAAACCAAGGAGTGGAATTACTGAGTAAGTATCTGTTTAGCCTTGGCAGATTCTACCAGTTTTTCAAGTAGTTTTACCAACCACTGTACCCACTAGAGATGGAGTTTCACATGCCTTACATACTTGCCAACATTGGATATTGTTGGTCTTTTAATTGTAGCTATACTAGTGAGGTATTGTGGCTTTAATTTGCAACTCTCTAATAACCAGTGATGTTGAACACTTTTTATGTGCTCATTGACTATTTGAATATCCTCTTTTGTACTAAAGCTCCAACAGATATGTTTGAGATGGGCTGAGGTTTCAAACAATCAGGATGTAGGTTTGATCCTGCAGGCCTCCAAAAGTCTATCTATTTACATCTTGATTAGCTAAGGATACTGAGGCCATGACTTTTGTAAAAGGGGAAAGCTCAAGAGTGAGCTTCCTGTCACTGGAGCTATTTAAGCAGGATTGGACACAAAGGAAATGTGTAAAGGAATATAAATCCAGCTGGAAGGTGAAGTCTAAGTGTCTCTTCCAACACTGGTAAGTGCTACAGGGATTCAGCTATTGGTAGATCAGTAAGAACTGGAAGGCAGAGGGTAGAAGTTAGAGGAAGAAGCCTTTAATTTTTGAGTATCTATTGTGCTCCAAGGGCTGCACTAAGCTTTACATCCATTAATTAATTTACTTCTCACAATAATTATATAAGATATGTAAGAAAAAAAATCTCTCCATTTTCTTTCTTTCTACATACAACATATTTCTGGGCACCAAATATTGGGGGGGGCGGTCCCACAATGACCAATTCTCAGATACCAGCTGGGTGTCCTACAATTCAGTTCAGTTCTGACACCTTCTCCCTGGAATCAGCATCGGATCCCACAAGTTAAGGGCTCAAGTCCCACAAGACTGCCTCCACTTAAGATGCCAGTGGCAAGTCCCAAGTTGTCACCCATACTTCTAATCAACCAGCTAATAATTGGGGTTCCAGTGACCTCCTCCTTGGGTTATATAATTTGCTAGCATGGCTCACAGAATTGAGAGAAACACTTACTTATGTTTTCCAGTTTATTATATAGGATATAATAAAGGATACAGATGAACAGCCAGATGAAGAAATGGCAAGGTCCAGAAGTGTTCCAAGTGCAGTGGCCTCTGTCCCCATGGAGTTGGAGTGTGCCACCCTCCCAGCACATGGATGTGCTCACCAACCCAGAATCTCTCTAAATCTCTTCACTTAGGATTTTTATGGAAGCTTCATATTTAGGAATGGCTGATTAAATCATTGACCATTGGTGGTTAGCTCAACCTCCAGCCCCTCTGTCCTTCCCAGAGGTGGAGAAGTGGGGCTGAAAGTTCTAACCTTCTAATTATATGGTTGTCTCTCCTGACATCCAGCCCCCATCCTGAGTATCTAGGGGCCCTCAGCCACCAGTCTTCTCACTGGCATACAAAAAGACACTTGTCGCTTTGAAGATTCCAAGAGGTTTAGGAGCTGTGTGCCAGGAAGTAGGGGCAGAGACCAAATATTAGATTGGCCAAAAAGTTCATTCGGGGTTTTCCGTAAGATGTTACAGAAAAACCAGAACGAACATTTTGGCCAACACAATATATAATCTCTTACTATGTGATAGGTAGATAATATCTTTATTAGTTATCTATTGCACTGAATATCTACCTATTAGATATTCAGTGCTGAATATAAGAATATTGCCATTACCTTAGTAGCTTAAAACAACACACAGGTATTATCTCGTGGTTTCATGGGTCAAGAGTCAGGGCGAGGCTTAGCTAGGTCCCCTGCAATCAAGGTGTTGTCCAGGACTGGGTTCTCATCTGAGACTTGACAGGGGAAGGATCAGCTTCCAAGATCACATGATCCTTCTCAACTTCAGTTCTTTGCGGGCTGTAACTGAGGGCCACAGTTTCTCATTGGCTGTCAGCCACTCTCAGTTCCTTGCTGCATGACCCTCTCCATATGGCAGCTCACAACACAGCAGCTTGCTTCTTCAAGCCAGCAAGGAAGAAAGTTTCCTAACAAGACAGATGTTCCAATCATATGAAACATAATCATGAATGTGTATACATGTATATTTGTAACCTTGCCATATTCTATTGGTTAGGAGCAAGTCACAGGTCCCGACCATGCTCATAATGAGAGAATTACACATGGACACAGACACTAGTAGCAGTGATCACAGGAGCCACTTTTAAAATCTACTACTACGCTACTGTTATTGCTCTCTCTTTACAGGTGAAAAATAAACTAAGGATGGTAAAATAAATCACCAGTCAACAGCTAGGCCAGGTTTTGAACACAAGTGTCTTTAAATCCAGGGTTTGCCTTCTTAACCACTATAATACCAGGGAAAGATTCAAAGAAGAGGTGGGATGGCTTATTCTGAATAAGCATAGAGAATGAATGGGTTGGGGGGCCAACATGAGCAAGGAGGCAGGAAAGAATAAGCGTATTATAGGAGAGTGAGGAGATGGTACAATTGTAATAAAGTTTATTTGGGTGTGTGATGGGGGAGAAAGGCTGGATAGCTAGAGGAGCACCAGAGGTCTAGAAGGTCAAATGGAGATACACTGATCTAATGAAGTATTAAACAGGGAATTATTGTAGGTTTTTAAGAAGAAGTTTTTAAAGTATTAAGATGAATCAAACATCACAGCCTCATTCTAATCAATATATCTGAATCTTCTTAGAAGAATAAATCTTGATGTTAACCAAAGTAGATATCCATTTCTACTTGGCAATTCCTTTTAAAACATGGCCGTAAATGATCTAAACAAATAAATATTGACTATTAAGTTAAAGATACTTCTTGCAAGAGCATTTTCACTTAGATCTAAATGGAAGAAAGACCTTGCAATTAAAAAAGCACCTCATTTTAGGAGATCTTTACCACCCTCCCCAAGTCATAAATCCTAGAAACTGTGCTCTTGGCTGCTTTTCTTAATGGTGAGCTGTGAGACAGGACCGGTGAAAATTAGCTACCCTTTAAGCATTGGATTACACAGCCCTCCAACCCACAGGACAGACAGACAGCCAGATACAGGCCAGTCTGACCCTCTAGTGGTCTTATGGTATGAAATGGAAGGAAAACTTGGGTTTGGTAAAAGAAGTCTGTATGAAAGAATCACTGGAAATTATAAAATGAAGTGCGTCCTCTGTCCAACACTCATATTACTACTTGCTTTCACTCCTTACTTTCACTGCTCCTAAATCAACAAATACCACCATAATGTTTGGTACAATGCAATGAGATGATTGTTTATCTGTCCACTAACAGTCCAGAGTATAGGCTTAGAGTCAGGCAGCCTGGGTTGGAA
This sequence comes from Eubalaena glacialis, assembly GCF_028564815.1. Taxonomy (NCBI): domain Eukaryota; kingdom Metazoa; phylum Chordata; class Mammalia; order Artiodactyla; family Balaenidae; genus Eubalaena; species Eubalaena glacialis. The sequence goes on along the minus strand of NC_083726.1, from coordinate 72,571,944 downwards.
TCCTCACTCCTCCACTTGCAAACTGTGACCGTGGACAAGCTACATCAGTTTCCTCATTTCTAAAAGAGGGGGTAAAAGTGAGATAATGCATAAGGTTTGCAGAAGGGTAAAATGAGATAATACATAGAAAAGTGTTCAGGATAGGGAATGAAATGTAGTAGACTCATATTAAAATATTCATGACTATGTCAGTACGCAGTGTAATGCTTTGCTAATAAAAGTACAATGAATTTTGTTGAGTAAAAAAATCCAGTATAATGAACACAATCCTGAATCCTTTTCCATCTTACGCTTTTCTGACAAGGACACATGTACCTCCAGGGAACACAGCCACAGTGTAAATGAACATGGGGGTTTTCCTGGAGTGTCCACTTTACTGGAAGATTTGGGTGGGGGGGGGGGCGGAGCAAATTTAACTCATAAGTAACTTTTTAATTATCTTTGTATTAAGTTCATGAGAAATGTTTTATGTAGTCGCATATATTGTGTTCCTAATAATACTGATTTAAATATCTACAAGTCTACTTTTAAGTCCACAGTTTAGAATTCATATGAATGGATTGAAAACTTATAATATATGACATTTATATCAAGTATCTAGAGAAAAGATTCCATTCAAAACAAAAGCTTGATATTTTATAGACATGGTTTCCTCTGTACTTTATTTTAAGCGCATTAATTTTTTAATTACACTCATCTTTTTTCATCTGGTGGTAAGATACTAGTTCAGTGCTTTTATTGAAATAAATCTTAGATAATGAACAATTATTAAATTATGTAAAGATCTGTTTTCTTCACTAGAAGAAAAATTAGTGGGGTAAGAGAAGAGTCAGACAGACCCTCGTGAGGACCAGAGTACTTAACCTGCAACTAAATAGATTAGACAACTTAATTAAACTCTCAGAACTTTGATTTTAGAAATATGACCTACTTCATAGAGATGTTGAGAAATTTAAATCAGATATGTATATCAAGTGACATATAGGAAGCCCTCTAAAGTTTTAGTTCTGTTTCCCAGTTACAATCTTCCTACTCCCTGCTTCAGTGATCACCTCTTCTTACGAATATCAACCTCATGTCCCACCAGCCACCAATCAGCATGCTTTTGCCTGAACTTTATCTCTCTATTTTTAAATTTTCTTATTTCATATGTAAGTTTTAAAAATTGTACTGAATAGATAAGCCAAAGACTTGGAGAAAATGTTTGCAAAACATATATTTGACAAAGTACTGATATGCGGGATATGTAAATAACTCCTGAAACTAAATAATAATAAAAAAAAGGACCCAATAGCAGAAGATCTAAATAGACATTTCTCCAAAAAAGACATACAGATAGCCAACAGGCAGATGAAAAGATGTTCAACATCACTAGTTATTAGAGAAATGCAAATCAAAACTGCAATGAGGTATCACCTCACATCAGTCAGAATGGCCATCATCAAAAAGTCTACAAATAATAAATGCTGGAGAGGGTATGGAGAAAAGGGAACCCTCTTACACTGTTGGTGGGAATGTAAATTGGTACAGCCACTATGGAGAATAGTATGGAGGTTCCTTAAAAAGCTAAAAATAGAGGTACGATCAATCCCACTCCTGGGCATATATCCAGAAAAGTGGAAAACTCTAATTTGAAAAGATACATGCACCCCAATGTTCATACAGCACTATTTACAATAGCTAGGACATGGAAGCAACCTAAATGTCCATCGACAGATGAATGGATAAAGAAGATGTGGTACATACATACAATGGAATATTAGCCTTAAAAAACATATATAACGTCATTTGCAGCAACATGGATGGACATAGAGATTATCATACTAAGTGAAGTAAATCAGGAAGAGAAAGACAAACATCATATGATATCACTTATATGAGGAATCTAAGAAAATGATACAAATGAACTTACTTACAAAACAGAAATAGAGTCACAGACACTGAAAACAAACTTATGGTTACCAAAGGGGAAATTGTGGGGGAGGAGGGATAAATTAGGAGGTTGGGATTAACAGATACACACTACTATATATGAAATAGATTAACAACACGGACCTACTGTACAGCACAGGGAACTATATTCAATATCTTGTAATAACCAATAATAGAAAAGAATCTGAAAAATAATATATATTTATATGTATAACTGAATCACTTTGCTGTACACCTGAAAATAGCACAACATTGTAAATCAATTATATTTCAATTTTTTAAAAAATTTGGATATAATGGAAATGTAGAAATTAAATAATAGACATTAAATAGAAAAATGTTGAATTCAGATTTATAATTAGTGGATAATAAAAGATTTCAGTAGTGTTCTTGTTTTACATTAAAAAGTGAAACAAGCCATAGGATAAAAACTAATTTGTATGTAGAAATATCATTTACCCAGTGATAGCCCATGAGACCCACAGCATAATTATTAAAAGAGTCACTAATTCCCAAAAGAAGAAAAAAGACCCAATAAAAAATGAACAATAGATTTGGACAGACACTTCAAAAGAGAAGATATATAAATTATCAATAAGTGCATGAAAAAGTGTGCACTGGTCATCAGAGAAATGCAAATTAAAATCATAATGACGTATTCTACACACCCACCCAAATTATTAAAGTTTCTAAAGTTGACAACATCTAATGTTGGAAAGGATGTGGAGTAAACAAAACTCTCATACACTATGAGCCAGCAATTCTACTCCTAGGTTTTCACCCAAGAGGAACAAAGCATATGTTAACAGAAAACTTGAACAAGAATTTACATAGCAGTTTTATCCATAATTTCCAGAAATTGGAAATGGCCCAGATATCCATCAATAGGAAAACTGATAAACAAACTGTGGTATAATCATAAATGGAACACAATTCAGCAATAAAAAGGAACTAATTACTAATACATACAACAGTATGGACGAGTCTCAAAACATTATGCTAATTGAAAGAAGAACAGTACATACTACATGATTCTATTTATATAAAATCCTGGAATAAGCAAAAGGTAGGGGTTGCCTGGGAAAGGGCATGATATGGTGATAATGTTCTATATCTTGATAGGAATTTGCATCACATAGAGGTTTGCACTTGTCAAAACTCAATAAATATACAATTAAGATATGTGCATTTCTTTGTATGTATATTTTACAGCAAAAGAAAAAAAACTAAATAAATACTGCAGACTCTATGCTGATGTCTGCAGTTGACTTTGGAATGTGTCAAAAATTAAGATGGATTAAAGGATGAGAGAAGGACAAATAATTAAATAGATATGTTTTGAAACAAATAGAATAAAATGTTAATGGTAGAATCTAGGCAGTGGGTATATGAGTGTTCATTGTAAAATTAGTTGTTTTCATAATAAAATATTGGAAAATTTGTTTGGGATAATGCAAAACTGAATTGTAAAAACTTACTGGTGAGAAAAAATTCACAGCAGTTGTTGAACATTCCATGAAGGGAAAAAATGTTTTAAATCATAGACACACATACATACATACAGTTTTTTTAATTATAATCGGAGCTTCATAGAGCATTTATAGTATTGTCTATTGTATAAGTATTCCCCTCCAAAAACAGAATTAAAAGTTTTTAAAAGTCATACCTATTATGAAATAAGAATATAATTAAAAGAATATTAGCACAATATCTTAATCCCAGAAAAAGTGTAGTAGATTATTTTATCACCAAAAATATTCTTTAAGGAGAAGAAAAAGAAAAATCAGACTGCAAAGATTTTCTTCAGATTTCATTAACATCTGCTGTTTTTCAGGTCAGACACTGTGACTTTGAAGTGTGTTTTTAATGATTTTTGCTTAAAGTTTATTGCCTACATCAGCATTTTTCAACATTTAGTAGTTCTTGACCTCCTGCGTCAGAATCACTGGAAAAATTTGTTGAAGATTAAGGTTCTTGGTCCCAACCTATACCTACTTAATCAGAATCTTAGAAAGATATTTTTATCTACTTTTTAAAATTTTTATATGTGATTGAGCCAGAATTGAGAAGCATGGCTCAAAACCTGCCATTATTAGATATTAAATATGTTCTGCAAGCAATGGGCACATAATAAAAACTCACTGGCAATCTACCCACTAACTTGTGCCAACTTCCAAACAACTCCTAGTGTGTGTTCCCCAGTTACTCCTCCCCCTCCTCACTAACACACTTCTTACTGGTCTCCTGTGAGTTAAGCACAAGCTCCTTAAATGCAGGCTCATTTTCCAGCTGATTTACAAAGGAAGGCTGATGGCTACATTAGAGGGTAATATGGGATCACTCATGGTGCTACTTCTAGGGCTCCCAGCTAGGGCTTGTATAATGGGATATGCAGAGCATGCTGCTCATAGGGATCCCCAAAGAGGAAAGGACTCAGACCCTGATCACTGCTTTTATTCATTTAGTAGTAAATGTTTTGTGCATTTACAGTACAGAGACCAAGTCTCCTCCTTTTTTTAATTTCCCCCGGAGAAAATCCCTCCAAAATTCCCAGTGGAGACATGCACATTGCAGATTCACATGTATAATTAACAGTCATCTTTCACTGAGGTAAAAATTGACTAAGATGTAAGTTGAAAGGCAACCTTAAAGAAGAAAGGAAAGACATGACCCAGGAAGTATTTGGGGGGTAGAGATAGGGATAAAGCCAACCCCAGACTCATACACATAATAATGTCTTTGGTTTATCAGTAGAGAGCAATGAACATTTCTATTTCTTCTACTAAATAATTCATAGGCCTAGTTCCAAAAGCTACTGATGGGAACAGGTCTCCTTACTCTGAAAGCATGTAACTATTGTCCCCATTTGTCAAACTGTGTTTCAAAACTGGGGCCCAAAGAACACTTGTTCCTCCAGACCATTAGCCACAGTTAAATGAGCTTTGGAAATGCTGCAGATCACATCCCATTTGGGTTGGTCATAATACCGCCCCCCAAATTAAATATTAAAAAGTTCTGTTCTAAGGAAATCTATTTAACCTTCCTTAATTTCTGAAATTTGACTACTAATACCTTTTCACACATAACACATAAATGGAATGTCCTGCAGAACATTATTTTGCAATTGCTGCCTCAGAGATGGCTTTGCCTCCTTGTATTCTATTTCCTCTCTGCTCAAGGCACCTAATATCCTTAAAGCACCTTCTGGCTAGCCAAGTTTCCAACTGAGATGTTAATCCCAAATCCAGGACCCAGTACATAACTGTCAGGGCAACCACTGCAAAAGGAAAGTGTATGGTCCTTTGTTCAAATGTTATTAAGAATTTTAAGATGGCAACAGCAACAGCAGCAGGTAAGAGTCTTCCTTTTCACACCTTTAGAGTCACCCATTAAAAAAGGAGAGCAACCTAATTAAATTAACCATGTGAGTTGAAGAAATTAATCATACTAATAGAGGAAAGACTTGAAGGGATTTTCTTGACAATGCACACACACACAAAAAAACAAATAAACAAACAAGCAAACCAAAAACCATCCTGCTTAAATAATGGGACTGATATTTAGAAGTAAAGAGAGCATGTTTAAAGGAAGGTAATGAATGATGAAGCATTTTGAAATAATTTCATAGGAGAGAGAATGGATTTAGTCTAAAACATGTCGAGGCCAAAGAAGAGAGAGCTTGGAGGTCAAGAAAGTACAGCATGTTACCTAGCTGCCATGAAGGCCTCATGGAGACAGGACTTTAGCTAGTTCCTAATATCTTAATAAGATTTGATGAGGACTAGAGGTTGGGAAGAGCACCACAAACAAAGGACCAACATGAGTCACACAGCAGGGGAACTTCTTGGTAAAACACTCTTGCTAAATATAAGGAAGATAAGACATCTATTTCCTTTAGGCATTACTCAGAGGTGTAACATGTTCAAACTGCTGAAAAGAAAAAAAGAAAAAGAAAAAGAAAAAAGAAAAAATGTTGACGATAGCCAGAGAAAAAAGACACATTATATATAAAAGAACAAAGATGAAGTTACAGTCAACTTCTCATCAGAACCTATGCAAACCAGAAGACAAGAGAATGACGCCTTTAAAGTGCTAGAAGCAAAAACTGTCAACCAGTATTCTATTCCTAACAAAGGAATCTTTCAAAAATGAAGAGGAAATGAAAACTTTCTCAAATAAATAAAACCTGAAAGAAACCATTGCCTGCATACCTACTCTGAAAATGTCAAAGGCAGTTCTTCAAGCAGAAGGAATATGGTATCTGTATCTGTCTTAGTCTGCTGGGGCTGCCATAATAAAATATTATAAACTGAGTGGCTTAAACAACAATTTTCTCACAGTTCTGCCAGGTAGAAGTCCATGTTCAGAGTGCCAGCATGGTCAGAGTCTAGAAAAGGTTTTCTTCCTGGCTTGGAAATGGCCACCTTCTTGCAGTATCCCCACATGGCAGAGAGGTGGAGAGCAAACTCTCAGGCGTCTCTTCTTAAAAAGGCCCTAATCTCATCAGACCAGGGCCCTGCCCTCAGGACCTAATCACCTCTCAAAGGCCCTGTTTTCAAATACCATCACACTGGGGTTAGGACTTTAACATATGAATTTGGGTGGGGGTGGGGGGATACAAAGATACAGTCCATAACAACATCAGACTGAAACTTGGATCTACACACACACACACACACACACACAATAAGTGGCAATGAAAATAAAGTATATGAAGCTCTGACAGAATAGCAACATTACCTACCTTGTTCACAGCTAGATCTCTGACAGAGAAGGATCTGAGGTATACTCAATAAACATTTCTAAATGAGTGAATGAATGCCAGAATAAGTGAATGTACACCTGATTAATTGATGTGGATTTTGAGGAAACTGAGTGATGATCAATAGCACGATAGTACCATTACCAGATCATTTATACAACCAGTTTTATACTGGGTCTCATAAAAATTAATTCCAAGCCATCAAAGAGTTTTTAGTTTAAGATCAGTAGGATTTCAATCTCCTATAGCCACAATCTCATCTCAGGGTAATTGCTTTAGCAATCCTGCTAAATAGGGGCAGGGCTTCCTTTAAATATGAAGGTGAGCATTAAAATTTAGGAATAATATGCAGATCCACAATATAAAAATGCTAAAAGAACTAAAAATCTAGAGGAATTTAAACTGGAATACAAAAAAGAAGACATACTCTATGATTCCATTTATAAGGCAAACTATAGCAAAACAAACCTGAAAATTAGTTTATTCTGGGAGAGATTGATTAGAAAGCAGAGTGAGAGAATGTTCTAGAATGATAGAAAACATCTATATCTTCATAGGAATGTAGGGTACATGGCATATGCATTTGTCAAAACTCAACAAATTGGACTCAAGATTTATGCCATTTTTTCCAAAGAAGACATATAGATCACCAACACACACATGAAAAAGTGTTCAACATCTCTAATCAACAGAGAAATGCCAAGTAAAACTGCAATGAGGTATCACCTCACAACTGTCACAATGGCTATCATCAAAAAAACAATAACAAGTGTTGGCAAGGATGTGGACAAAAGGGAACCCTCATACACTGTTGGAGGGAATGTAAATTGGTGCAGTCTCTATGAAAAACATATGGAGGTTCCTCAAAAAATTAAAAATAGAACTACCATACAATCCAGCAATTCCACTCTTAGCTTTTTTTTTTTTAACATCTTTATTGGAGTATAATTGCTTTACAATGGTGTGTTAGTTTCTGCTATATAACAAAGTGAATCAGCTATACATATACATATATCCCCATATCTCCTCCCTCTTGCATCTCCCTCCAACCCTCCCTATCCCACCCCTCTAGGTGGTCACAAAGCACCAAGCTGATCTCCCTGTTCTATGCGACTGCTTCCCACTAGCTATCTATTTTACATTTGGTAGTGTATATATGTCCATGCCACTCTCTCACTTCATCCCAGCTTACCCTTCCCACTCCTCGTATCCTCGGGTCCATTTGCTACATCTGCATCTTTACTCCTGTCCTACCCTTAGGTTCTTCAGACCTTTTTTTTTTTGGATTCTATATATGTGTTAGCATACGGTATTTATTTTTCTCTTTCTGACTTACTTCACTCTGTATGACAGACTCTAGGTCCATCCACCTCACAACAAATAACTCAATTTCATTTCTTTTTATGGCTGAGTAATATTCCATTGTATATATGTGCCACATCTTTATCCTTTCATCTGTTGATGGACACTTAGGTTACTTCCATGTCCTGGCTATTGTAAATAGAACTGCAATGAACATTGTGGTTCATGACTCTTTTTGAATTATGGTTTTCTCAGGGTATATGCCCAGTAGTGGGATTTTCTGGGTCGTATGGTACGTCTATTTTTAGTTTTTTAATGAACCTCCACACTTTTCTCCATATTGGCTGTATCAGTTTACATTCCCACCAACAGTGAGAGAGGGTTCCCTTATCTCCACACCCTCTCCAGCTTTTTTGATGTAGATTTTTTGATGATGGCCATTCTGACTGGTGTGAGGTGATACCTCATTGTAGTTTTGATTTGCATTTCTCCTGAGCATCCTTTCATGTGTTTGTTGGCAATCTGTATATCTTCTTTGGAGAAATGTCTATTTAGGTCTTCGGCCCATTTTCGGATTGGGTTGTTTGTTTTTTTGATATTGAGCTGCATGAGCTGCTTATAAATTTTGGAGATTAATCCTTTGTAGGTTGCCTCATTTGAAAATATTTTTTCCCATTCTGAGGGTTGTCTTTTCGTCTTGTTTATGGTTTCCTTTGCTGTGCAAAAGCTTTTAAGGTTCATTAGGTCCCATTTGTTCATTTTTGTTTTTATTTCCATTTCTCTAGGAGGTGGGCCAAAAAGGATCTTGCTGTGATTTATGTCATAGAGTGTTCTGCCTATGTTTTCCTCTAAGAGTTTTATAGTGTCTGGCCTTACATTTAGATCTTTAAATCTAAATGGTGTTAGGGAGTGCTCTGATTTCATTCTTTTACATGTAGCTGTCCAGTTTTCCCAGCACCACTTATTGAAGAGCTGTCTTTTCTCCATTGTATATTCTTGCCTCCTTTATCAAAGATAAGGTGACCATATGTGCATGGGTTTATCTCTGGGCTTTATATCCTGTTTCACTGATCTATATTTCTGATTTTGTGCCAGTACCATATTGCCTTGATTACTGTAGCTTTGTAGTATAGTCTGAAGTCCGGGAGCCTGATTCCTCTAGCTCCGTTTTTCCTTCTCAAGATTGCTTTGGCTATTCGGGGTCTTTTGTGTTTCCATACAAATTGTGAAACTTTTTGTTCTAGTTCTGTGATAAATACCATTGGTAGTTTGATAGGGATTGAACTGAATCTCTAGATTGCTTTGGGTAGTATAGTCATTTCCACAATGTTGATTCTTGCAATCCAAGAACATGGTATATCTCTCCATCTGTTTGAATCATCTTTAATTTCTTTCATCAGTGTCTTATAGTTTTCTGCATACAGGTCTTTTCTCTCCTTAGATAGGTTTATTCCTAGGTATTTTATTCTTTTTGTTACAATGGTAAATGGGAGTGTTTCCTTAATTTCTCTTTCAGATATTTCATCATTAGTGTATAGGAATGCAAGAGATTTCTGTGCATTAATTTTGTATCCTGCTACTTTACCAAATTCATTGATTAGCTCTAGGAGTTTTCTGGTGACACCTTTAGGATTCTCTATGTATAGTATCATGTCATCTTCAAACAGTGACAGCTTTACTTCTTCTTTTCCGATTTGGATTCCTTTTATTTCTTTTTCTTCTCTGATTGCTGGGGCTAAAACTTCCAAAACTATGTTAAATGATAGTGGTGAGAGTGGGCAACCTTGACTTGTTCCTGATCTTAGAGGAAATGGTTTCAGTTTTTCACCATTGAGAACGATGTTGGCTTTGGGTTTGTCATATATGGGCTTTATTATGTTGAGGAAAGTTGCCTCTATGTTTACTTTCTGGAGGGTTTTTATCATAAATGGGTGTTGAATTTTGTAGAAAGCTTTTTCTGCACCAATTGAGATGATCATATGGTTTTTATCCTTCAATTTGTTAATATGGTGTATCACATTGATTGATTCGCATATATTGAAGAATCCTTGCATTCCTGGGATAAACCCCACCTGATCATGGTGTATGATCCTTTTAATGTGCTGGATTCTGTTTTCTAGTATTTTGTTGAGGATTTTGGCATCTATGTTCATCAGTGATCTTGGCCTGTAGTTTTCTTTCTTTGTGACATCTTTGTCTGGTTTTGGTATCAGAGTGATGGTGGCCTGTTAGAATGAGTGTGGGAGTGGTCCTCCCTCTGCTATATTCTGGAGGAGTTTAAGAAGGATAGGTGTTAGCTCTTCTCTAAATGTTTGATAGAATTCGGCTGTTAAGTCATCTGGTCCTGGGCTTTTGTTTGTTGGAAGATTTTTAATCACAGTCTCAATTTCAGTGCTTGTGATTGGTCTGTTTATATTTTCTATTTCTTCCTGGTTCAGTCTCAGAAAGTTGTGCTTTTCTAAGAATTTGTCCATTTCTTCCAGGTTGTCCATTTTATTGGCATAGAGTTGCTTGTAGTAATCTCTCATGATCTTTTGTATTTCTGCAGGGTCACATGTTACTTCTCCTTTTTTATTTCTAATTTTATTGATTTGAGTCTTCTCCCTTTTTTTCTTGATGAGTCTGGCTAATGGTTTATCAATTTTGTTTATCTTCCCAATGAACCAGCTTTTAGTTTTATTGATCTTTGTTATTGTTTCCTTCATTTCTTTTTCATTTATTTCTGATCTGATCTTTATGATTTCTTTCCTTCTGCTAAATTTGGGGGTTTTTTGTTCTTCTTTCTCTAATTGCTTTAGGTGTAAGGTTAGGTTGTTTATTTGAGGTGTTTCTTGTTTCCTGAGGTAGGATTGTATTGCTATAAACTTGCCTCTTAGAACTGCTTTTGATGCATCCCATAGGTTTTGTGTCATCGTGCTTTCATTGTCATTTGTTTCTAGGTATTTTTTTATTTCCTCTTTGATTTCTTCAGTGATCTCTTAGTTATTTAGTAGTGTATTGTTTAGCCTCCATGTGTTTGTATTTTTTACAGGTTTTTTCCTTGAATTGATATCTAGTCTCATAGGATTGTGGTTGGAAAAGATCCTTGATATGATTTCAATTTTCTTAAGTTTACCAGGTCTTGATTTGTGACCCAAGATATGCTCTATCCTGGAGAATGTTCCATGAGCACTTGAGAAGAAAGTGTATTCTGTTGTTTTTGGATGGAATGTCCTATAAATATCAATTAAGTCCATCATGTTTAATGTATCATTTAAAGCTTGTGTTTCCTTATTTATTCTCATTTTGGATGATCTGTCCATTGGTGAAAGTGGGCTGTTAAAATCCCCTACTATGATTGTGTTATTGTCGATTTCCCCTTTTATGGCTGTGGGCATTTGCCTTATGTATTGAGGTGCTCCTATGTTGGGTGCATAAATATTTACAATTGTTATACCTTCTTCTTGGATTGATCCCTTGATCATTATGTAGTGTCCCTTCTTTGTCTCTTGTAATAGTCTTTGTTTTAAAGTCTATTTTGTCTGATATGAGAATTGCTACTCCAGCTTCCTTTTGATTTCCATTTGCATGGAATATCTTTTCCATCCCCTCACTTTCAGTCTGTGTGTGCCCCTAGGTCTGAAGTGGGTCTCTTGTACACAGCATATATATGGGTCTTCTTTTTGTATCCACTCAGCCAGTCTATGTCTTTTGGTTGGAGCATTTAATCCGTTACATATGAAGTAATTATCGATATGTATGTTCCTATTACTATTTTCTTAATTGTTTTGGGTTTGTTATTGTAGGTCTTTTCCTTCTCTTGTGTTTCCTGCCTAGAGAAGTTCCTTTAGCATTTGTTGTAAAGATGGTTTGGTGGTGCTGAATTCTCTTAGCTTTTGCTTGTCTGTAAAGGTTTTAACTTCTCCATCGAATCTGAATGAGATCCTTGCTGGGTATAGTAATCTTGGTTGTAGGTTTTTCCCTATCATCACTTTAAATATGTCCTGCCACTTCCTTCTGTCTTGCAGAGTTTCTGCTGAAAGATCAGCTGTTAACCTTATGGGAATTCCCTTGTATGTTATTTATTGTTTTTCCCTTGCTGCTTTTAATATTTTTTCTTTGTATTTAATTTTTGATAGTTTGATTAATATGTGTCTTGACATGTTTCTCCTTGGATATAACCTGTATGGGACTCTCTGTACTTCCTGGACTTGATTGACTATTTCCTTTCCCATATTAGGGAAGTTTTCAATTATAATCTCTTCAAATATTTTCTCAGTCCCTTTGTTTTTCTCTTCTTCTTCTGGGACCCCCTATAATTCGAATGTTGGTGCTTTTAATGTTGTCCCAGAGGTCTCTGAGACTGTCCTCAATTCTTTTCATTCTTTTTTCTTTATTCTGCTCTGCAGTAGTTATTTCCACTACTTTATGTTCCAAGTCACTTATCTGTTCTTCTGCCTCATTTATTCAGCTATTGATTCCTTCTAGAGAATTTTAAATTTCATTTATTGTGTTGTTCATCAGTGTTTGTTTGCTCTTTTGTTCTTCTAGGTCTTTGTTAAATGTTTCTTGTATTTTCTCCATTCTATTTCCAAGATTTTGGATCATCTTTACTATCATTACTCTGAATTCTTTCTCAGGTAAACTGCCTATTTCTTCTTCATTTGTTTGGTCTGATGGGTTTTTACCTTGCTCCTTCATCTGCTGTGTGTTTCTCCGTCTTCTCATTTTGCTTAACTTACTGTGTTTGGGGTCTCCTTTTCACAGGCTGCAGGTTCATAGTTCCTACTGTTTTTGGTGTCTGCCCCCAGTGGCTAAAGTTGGTTCAGTGGGTTGTGTAGGCTTCGTGGTGGAGGGGACTGGTGCCTGTGTTCTGGTGGATGAGGCTGGATCTTGTCTTTCTGGTGGGCAGGACTGCATCTGGTGGTGTGTTTTGGGGTGTCTGTGACCTTATTATGATTTTAGGCAGCCTCTCTGCTAATGGGTGGGGTTGTGTTCCTGCCTTGCTAATTGTTTGGCATAGGGTGTCCAGCACTGTAGCTTGCTGGTTGTTGAGTGGAGCTGGGTCTTAGCATTGAGATGGAGATCTCTGGAAGCTTTCGTCATTTGATATTACGTGGAGCCGGGAGGTCTCTGGTGGAGCAATGTCCTGAACTTGGCTCTCCCACCTCAGAGGCATAGGCCTGACACCCGGCCGGAGCACCAAGACCCTGTCAGCCATACGGCTCAGAAGAAAAGGGAGAAGAAAGAAAGGAAAGAAAGAAAGAAAGAAAGAAAGAAAGAAAGAAAGAAGAAAGAAAGAAAGAAAGAAAGAAAGAAAGAAAGAAAGAAAGGAAGGAAGGAAGGAAGGAAGGAAGGAAGGAAGGAAGGAAGGAAGGAAGGAAGGAAGGAAGGAAGGATGGAAGGATGGAAGGAAGAAAGAGAGAGAGAGAAAGAAAGAAAGAAAGAAAGAAAGAAAGAAAGAAAGAAAGAAAGAAAGAAAATAAAAAGTTATTAAAATAAAAAATACTATTCTTGCAAATTTTCTGTAAGTTTGAATTATATCAAAATAGAAGGTTTTCTTAAGAAGAAAAGGAATATTTAAGGCAGTATCAAGACCTTCAATTCTGAGCTCTGCCATTGGGAGTAAGTGACTGATAGCACACAGGATCCCCAGCTTGAATTCAGAGAGCACCAGCGTAGAAGGTTGTACATTTTTATTTTAACTGAAAGTCATATTGACACAAACTTAATAAGAAGAAATTATTTCTTTCAGACTCTCAGTCAAAGACCCTTGTGGAGGTTGCAGAAGAGCTGTGGTCTGTCGAGGACCTGCCAAAAGTGGGAGGTAGCACAACGAAGCCCAGACCATGGAGAGTGCAGACCCAGGTTGGAAACCCACCTCAGTGGTTTACTACCTATGGCACATTCCCAGGTCACTTGGCCTCCCTGAGTCTTCATCTGCAAAGTGGATATAGAGTATTCATACAGCAGAGTTAAGTGAGGAATAAAAATAACATATATAGAAAGCATGGAGGAGGTACTCAATACATGTGACCAATTTGGGGTGCCAGGTACTGGCATTGATGCATTTAATCCTTACAAACACACTGAGAAATGTATCATTACTTTCATGTCTACATTTTAGAAAGCAGACTCAGAACAGTTAAGTGTGTTACACAATTTATAAGTAAATCACCCTATAGATTCCACCCCTAGTGTGAGTGACTCCAGCCCTGCCCTGTTTCCTAGGCCACACTATCATGCAGACACACCACGTGCACATGGAACAGTGTGTAGCAGGAATAGGAAAGAGGGTGGCTTCTGCACCAAACTGAAGTTAAATGATCCTGCAGCTCATGGCTCAAAGAACACCTATTGATCTTAGCCTGTATTTTGAGGACTTCATTTACTTCTTCTTAATAAATGATAGAATAACTTGAAATGACATTTTCATTATTTCCTCAAACCATAACGCCAAAGGACCACTAGTGACATGTTAATTACGACGCCATTATAGATACGAGTCTTTTTCCGTCTATTCCTACTGACATCACTACCTGCAGTGTCATTAATAACGGAATATCAATGATGGCCTAGAAATCTCTATTATCAAGTTAGTTGTACTTTGCTTTTTAGAATTACATAGGCTAAATTTTGGCCTTAAAAAGCCATCCACCAAGAATTACAAAGTACATTTCAAGTCACATATTTCAGTAAAATGTTAATACGGTCATTTCACAGATGAGAGAACTCAGACTCAGTGTTTCTAAAAACCTCATGCCTACAGTTCCGAGATTCAAATCTGAAAACCATTAGCCAGGCTAGTGTAAACTATCTTAATTGCCATGGTAGGAGATGAGGATGAGAAAAACATCTAATAAAAATGGGTCACAAACTATCTAGGTTTGTTTTAATCAGTTATGTAAATTGGCTCCAGACCCACAAACTACGCCCATGGAGAAAAAGAAATCAGGCCAGCTGAAAAGGTACATGGCTATATGCAGAAATATTTGTAATTAAAGTATATTTTAAAACGTCTTGATCTGTACATTCCAAACCTTAGCTATTCACAATAGAAGCCAAATACATGTTTGAGGAAGGAGGGAAAGAAAAAAGGAAGGAAGGAAGGACGGAAGAGAGGGAGGGAGGGAAGGAGAGAGGGGTGGGAGGGGGGGAGAAAGGACAGAAGGAAAGAAAAGGCAGTCTTTTCTAAAGCTGTCAGTGCTGGTTAACAGCCAATGCATCACTTCTAACCCTAAGAAGAGTACAGTGAAATGGTAAAAAATTGCTACTTCAGAAGTCAAAGGGCTTAATCATTTTTAGCTAATCTGCAATCCTGTCATGCAGCATAGATTAAATTTGCCGCCATATTTGAACTCTTAACTCTCTCCAAAAAAATCCCAAAAGACTACACAACATAGTGTAATCTTACATATTCTCATTAACAGCTGCTCAATCCGTATTCTTTTTCAAAAGCAGTTATACGAACTTAGTGAGTTCAACCAAAAGTATGGGGAAAATAATATCTGCCCTGCTCATAACAATGTGGCTACTACAATGAGGAAATAACCTTTACACACACACACACACACACACACACACTTTGGTTTGAAGACAGTTGTTAATTATAAAGCACTCTTCACGTGAGTTGTAACACTCAGGGAGATCACTAGTGGCCTGGCCCAGGTCTCTGCTCCATACACCTTTAAGGTGATACGTATTATTATTGTTGTTGTTACCATAATTGTTATTAAATATTCAAAAAATCCACAGTCATGTCAGGAGGGCCATCAACTGCAGTTCACTCAAAGGGCACAGACAGTACCCACCAGACTAGCACAGGGCAAAACTATTGATCAGTAACCTTCTTGAACAGCAAAGTCCTTAACATACATATGTAGTACTCAGTAAATGTTTGATGAAGAGACCTAAAAAAGGGAAGCACTCCCTTACTCTGCTTGAGTTTCCCTCAAACATCTCACCACAGGGCAGCAATAAGAAACAATAAAAATAGGCAGTATTAACACTATGCAATCACTTAACATTCATTACCTCATTTAATCCCCACAACAAACTTAGGAAATAAGTACTGTCATCATCCCCATTCCACATACGAGAAAACTGAGGCTCAGATACAAGAAGTTATTTGCCCAAAGGCAAACAACAAATGGTAAGTAATGGAAATGAGCTTCCAACCGATTTCCCTGACTGCAATGCCTGTGCTTTTAACCTCAGATGAGGCTATAATATCACATCTATCCTTCATGTTGGAAAAGAAACATAGCCTCAAAGAGGCTAATAAAAGAACAGCTAAAATGATGGCTGGCAGTCCAGGGTTCCCTTACATTTGAAAAACCCAGGGCATTAAGTCTGCCTGTTGTAAGTGGGGATATTGCAGGACATGCAAATCCACGGTCCTATGAAATGTGCATTCACAGAAAAGTACCAACCTCTGCAGCCCTCCTTGATGGTATATTTATCACAGTTTCTAGGGTTAGACTTACACAGCTCACGCTGGTTTAATAGGTTTCTACTTTTTGCCTACTGCTAATGAAGCAAGATCTTTTCCATTCCACTCAGAGGAGAGAAACCCCAGCAGAAGAGATCTTCTGTCAGCACGCCTTTGAAAACTAATGGACTTTGAATTTGGCCTTAGAACGGTCTGGTGAGCGGAGCCCCAGATGATCTTCTTCACCTGCATCCGTTGGAGCCCTGAAGCCTTCTTTTACTGAGAATCCTCTATTAAAATGCAGAAGGCTTCATCACTGCCAGACACAATGCCAGAGCCCTGTGGTTCCAGCCGAGTTCCAGAGTTGGCCTCCAGCCTTTGGATTCACAGCACCTGCCCGAGCTCCCCTATCCAACCGAATTCCCAGCCCAGCTCCTTGGCCAGTCCAGGCCTGTTGCTGCCCAGCCAGGATCTGGCAGGACTTACTCCTTCATTATGTATGTTCACTACCAAATCTCCAGTCTCAGGCTCTCTCCACTGGCTCACCTCCCTCAGCCTTCAAATACCTCAACACCCTGATATTTATCATCCACACCAGCATACTCTTGAGAGTGAAAGCGAACAGTGTATCGGTATTACGCTGGGACAAGAGACCTAAATCTGCAAACCTAGATCTGGTCACCCTATCAAATACCCACATGACTGCCTTATCCTTAAAACAAAATTACAATTCAGTCTAGTGCCTTTTCCAGAAACTCATCCTATTTCTTCCCCTTTCTTCTCCACCAAAATTCTAGAATTTGTTGTCTACAAAGATGGCCTGCATGTATTCACCGCCCCGCTCCTCGCTAATCTCTAATCAATCTTCTGCATCTACCATTCGACTGAACTGATGTTCTACATACTAAATCAAATCTCCTTTTTTCAGTCCTCATTCTCCTAAAGCTCTCTGCTCGATTTGGTCCTGCTCAGTCCTTCTACACCCCAGCCTTAGCTTCCTGAAAATCACTGTCTCATCTGTTCTTTGTTCCCTATTATAAATGGTAGGTACCTTTAAATATTTGAAAAACCTGCCTTTTCTGAGTTAAATCTCAGTCATCCTTCATTTAGCATGATTATGAGACACTCATCCTGGCTGCTTCCTCTGGCTGAGCTCCGGTTCATCAATATTCTCCTAGAATGCTTCATCCAGGAAGAAGCACACCCTGACCAGCACAGAGAAACTCAAGACTGTGTCTCCGCACTTGTCCTCTTTCTACTATTTCTGCCTCAGACTGTCTTAGCTCTGTTAGCAGCCTCTTCACTCTGGTGGCTTCTATCATGGTGACAGTCAACAAAATCTCCTGGACCCTCATTGGTGAATTCTTACTAAGTTGCTTTCTTCCATCTTGACCTTATGCAGTGAACTTTTTTGCCAACCCAAATAAAGGATTTTACATTTATCCCTGTTACATTTCAACATCTTAATTTCAATCCTATTTCACAGCCTGCCAAGACCCTTTTGAGTTTTAATGCCAAAGTCTATCATGTTAACCCTTCTTTCTATTGAGTTGTCTACAAATTTGATAAGCATCCCTTATGTGATATGCTCTTCTCTATGTCAATTTCAGCTTGGGAACAGCTGATTTTTCAAATATACATGT
This sequence comes from Eubalaena glacialis, assembly GCF_028564815.1. Lineage (NCBI taxonomy): Eukaryota > Metazoa > Chordata > Mammalia > Artiodactyla > Balaenidae > Eubalaena > Eubalaena glacialis. The sequence continues at coordinate 72,553,895 of NC_083726.1, read as the reverse complement.
TAAAGACCTATTCTCTGCCTCTCAGCTGTTCTGTGTGACAGTGTGTCACCAGGAGTTCTCACTTTCCCAGTCTGGCATGATTAGTCCTGCCATTTGGAACAGTGGTTCTCAAACTTGAGTGGACATCAGCATTACCTGTCACATTTGTTAAAATGCACATTCCCAGACCCAAACCAACTATTCCTGATTGGTAGATTGGAGAGGAATCCAAAAATAAGTGCCTTTAACAAGCATCCCAAGTGACTAATGACTAAACAAACTGCACATAATATTTAAACACTTGTTTAGGACCACAAATTTCCACTTTTCTGAATCTTTGTGCATTAGAGGGTGGAGGGAAGGAACAATGGTAGAGAAGAGTTATATTTTCTAACTGCCCTTTCAGCTCCCAAAGAACTTTTCTTTTTTATGATAAATGACAATGTTATCAGAAAGAATACCCCAAAGAAATTTCACCAGGCAAAAAGGAACATTTACATTAAAACAACAATCCATAACAGAAGGCAGTTGCAAAAACGTGAAAGATGTGGGCATGCCTGAGGATGCAGGAAATGATTTACGCTATTTCAAATTACCATTTTTTAAAAATTGAAATAATTTAATACTGTGATTTATCTTTCAAATGCATGTTTTCGTATTTTTTTCTTATTTTAGAATCCATTTATGGTCAAATGTTTTGGTGAGTTTCACTGGACTTTCTGTGTCTTAAATAGGATTGGGAAAGAAGAGGAAACCATGTGTAGTCACCCTGCCACTCAGGCTACCTCCCTTGACACAGGTAATCATACAGAGAACAAACAGGTAGCTGCCAGAGGGGAGGAGAGTCGGGGGGTCAGGCATAATAGGTGAAGAGGATTAAGAGGTACAAACTTCCAGTTACAAAATAAGCAAGCCTCAGGATGTAATATATAGCATAAGGAATATGGTGACTAATACTGTAATAACTTTGTATGGAGGCAAATGGTTTCTAGACTTATCGTGATGATCATTACATAATGTATGTAAATGTCAAGTCACTATGTAGTTCACCTGAAATTAACATAATATTTTACATCAACTATATTTCAATAAAATTAAAAGTAATACATAAGTAAATAAAAGACTACTGAAACTCTACACTATTAGGTAATAATTATAACTGTTATAAGTGCATATTGTTTTATAGTTTACCAAATATTTTGTAAGGGAATTGAACATGATGTCATTCTGCCAATATTCAGTTACTCTTTGTTCACATTTTCTAGGTAAATTGTGCCAAATGATTCCTTAAAGGACAAGACTCGAAATTACCTTAAAAAGTAAACATAGGTTAGCGAACCAAAATTGGGTCCACTCGTCTGAAACACAGCAAAGCCAACCCCCTGATACCAGGTTGTGGTGATGGAAAGTACAGCATTTATTATGAGGCCAAGCAAGAACAGGCAGCTCATGCTCAAAAGACCTGAACTCCTTGATGGCTTTCAGGGATGGGTTTTTAAAGACAGTGTGAGGGAGAGGGTCGCAGGGTGCATGATCAGCTTGTGCACAATTCTCTGATTGGTTGATGGTGAGCTAACAGAGTGAAGTATTAGGAATGTCAACCGTCAACCTTCTGGTTCCAGTTGGGATCTATGTGCTGGTGGTCAGTATGGAGTTAACTTCTTCCACCTGGTGGGGGATTTTTAGTATCTGCAAAACAACTCAAATATATGGCTCAGGATAGTATCTATAGCCCTTGAGGAGGAACTAAAGGTCCTTGACTTTGTTTTATGGATAAATTATTATAGTTTTGTCTTGCTTGACTAGTTTCTTTTGTCTCTGCATTTTCTCACTTCTCTGACTAAGTTTGCTCTTTGGAACTCAGGGAAGGCCTAGGAGGCTAAAGCTTTTCTACAAACAAGAGGCAGGGATGCGGAGGTCTGTCCCCAACAAGGCCCCAAAGGGTCCTGCTCTGTTTCACGTATTTAAAGAGCTTCTTTATGGCCTTAAATTTAAAGAGATTATTCTGGTCTCAGTTTATATGTCTTTGACTTGAGATTTATAAAACAACTCCTCTGGTCATACATTTATGCAATGTTATATCTAGTTGTTATTAAAAAGAATTTCAAATATTTTTATGCTCTATTTTTAATTTCTCTTATTTTAAATTTCTTATTTATTTTAAAATCAGCATTATTGTACAGGTTATTAATTTCATGGGTTTAGTTTCCCTTTAAGCTTTTTATACTTTGCTCTTTTAAAATACTGTATTTAAAGATGTATCACTAGTGATAGTTACCTATCGTATTTTAACATTTTTTAGCTTTATGACTGACTCACCTCCTTTAAGTTCTTTCATTTTATTTAACCATCCCTATTCTCATCTTGTGCTTTTCTATTTTTGGCCTCTTGCCTTTCACAGTGCCTGACAAAAAAGTGGGTCATAGGAATGCTCAAAATGGAAGGAATCCAGTTACAACCAGGAAAGTGTCAAAGCTGCCCAGCCACCTTTGTACCTGTTACTCTAGCTTCTCCTAATTCCTCATCCTAATGGCTCAGCAGACTCAGAAGAAATCCCATAATAGCGACTTCCAAATAATCTACCTAGAATAATTTGTCATTTTTCTTATGCTCTTAATTTGTTAGAGAACTAGTGTTATAACTAGTTATAAGTAGAGTTAGAATGTGCATGTTCCAAACTGTTTTTGTTTTGTTTGATTTTTCTTAACCTAAACTTCTGCTATAACTACCTTCGTGCACAGTCAAATCATTGAGTAAAATGATCCATTCACATACATTAATCCATCAGGCTCATGTGGAAAGAGAGAGAGAAACGATAGCGGTTACCATTTATTCAGGGCCATGCTCTGTGTTAAGTGACTGAGATATAGATGATATAGATAGATATAGATATAGATGATATAGATATAGATATAGATGATATAGATATAGATACACATACAGATATGATATAGATATAGATACAGTTACAGATATAGATATAGATACAGATATAGATACAGATGATGATATAGATATAGATATGGATGATATAGATAGATATAGATATAGATATACACTCTGATTAATTTTCACAAAGAGTGGAGACTTCCCTGCTCCTTCTACTACTCCACACAGCATGCTAGTTGTAGAGGATACAATGCTGGAGGACTCATTATCCAAGCTGCCGGGATTACTGCCACCTCACTGTTGGACCTCTCTCAGATTTGCCCTCAGCTGAAGAGAGTCCCTCACCCAAGGTCATACCTCTTCCCAGGGGCAACCACATTCCATAACTTATCAAAGGTGAAGGGAGTATAAGGGCCAGCCTCCTTGTCCAAACCCAGGACAACCCTGAATGGCCATCCCAGCTCCAGAGCTCCCCTGGGACTGGCTGGAGCCCAGCTCCTCTATCTGTGTGTCCTGCTTCCTTCCCTTCTCTCACTGTATGAATCCTGAAAGTATTCCCTAATAAATGTCCTACACATAAATTTCCTTATCAGGGTCTGCTTCTTGGAAAACCTGACCTACAACATTGTGGTGAAACATAGCAATTTTTATTTATGCCTCTTCTCTAACAAAAAAAGCAACAAAGGCAGTTTTCATGAATATGTAAATACAAGTTAACATATTAGAGGTGGCAGAGGAAGAATAAAGAAATAAAAAATAAAGAAATCAAGCACATAAAATGGAGCCAGGCATAAATCTGGCCCTTTTTTGCTAATGTAAAAGAAAGTAAACTCTTCAGTCCTACAATTCACTGTAACCTTAAGATGTTTGGTTAAATACACAGTTGCTCAGGAAAACCCAAAACCAAAGAGAAATACCTCTTCAGAACTCATATAAAGATTTTCACAACCTTACATTAGATGCACAGGTAAGTTCCATGGGGATGTGTTTGATTGGCTGGATGGTGACCAACTGTCCAGGTTTGTCCCGGACAAGAAAGTGTCCTGCAACATGCGCTTTCTGTTCTAAAACCAGGACTATCTCAGCCAACTGGGATGGTTGGTCACCCTGGTGATAATAAACTCCAACATCAAGACAGTAAAAAGCAAATCTGCAAGGGGCCAATATGAATCAGTCTAGGCACACAGGTTTATGCTGGCATGGCTCAATCCAGGAATATTTTTAGGTTATCCAGAGGAACATTTAAAGCACATAGCCTTCACACAACCCTCCATGAATATTGTTGACCTCCGCTGAGCTTTTGAGAGATGATGCACATGGCCATTTTATGCTGTCAGTTCACTACAGATCCTTACACTTGAGCAGAGCTAGGAATAGAGTTAACATTCTTGGGTGAAAATTGAAAAGCTTGACAAGCACAGAAAGGTGATTTCACCTCCACTTGGCGGTGATCTGAGGGAGCATTTGGGGGCAGGAACAAAATTCAAAGTAATTTTGAATCTTCTCTACTACATAAATGCATTCATTGAGGTAAAAATATTCTACTCCAAGAATTACATCACCATAATTTTAGCCTGGAAGAACCAGAAACTGAAAAAGGCAGGTATTACCCAAAAAAATCAATGACAATAAAACATCTAGAGAATAATTAACTAGACTCCTTGCCGCTTTCAAGTACGTCAACCATAATCAAACTATCTGAGGAATTAACAACAAAGTAACTGAATAATTGCCCAGGACCTGCATCTCATTAAAATGGGATATTCCCATATATTCACCATCTATTCTATAACTAAAATAATAATCCACCAGTTTATAATGCTGAGTTGGCTCTAATGGACTTTACCCAAGTGTTACAGTCAATAATACTGATTTAGGAGTTCCAGTTTAGCAGCTGTCTCCCAGCAAATAACCTTTGGAAGTCATTTAACAAACAAATGTTCCTTTTTCCTGAGTGATCTAATCAGCAATCATATGGATTTTCTTTTCTGGTTAAGTTCTAGTTGTCAATTGTAATTTGTAAAAGAAACTGGGAGGAAGTTGGAAACAAAGATGGCAATTACCCAGCTAATCTGCGGTTTGTGTATGGCTGCACACGTGTCAGATATGCTTGAGAATATTTTCTATTTCCACTGACAAAATTTCCAAATGATTGCTAACATTCTTTCTCATATTCTATTGCATGAATAATCACAAGTAAAACTGAAATTAAGATATTCAGTGATGCCCGATCTGCAAAGCAGAGGCAGTGACAATTGTCTCTTGAATTCACAAGACATAGAGGTATAGTCAGTTTTATCTTTTCAAACCATAATTTTTTCCTTCCCTTAATAGATCAATCGGTTGAAATAACTGCACAGTAAGACAAAGAAGAGTCCCCTGGAAAGTCCAAACAAGGAAGATTGTCTTTCCTGTGCATTATTTGTAGTTTTCCAGGGAGACATCAATTCTCTTACAAAGTATCTCAGGGATTCACCCCACAAAAGCTGGAGCACTGGCATCTACTCGGAGCTTCTGAGCTGTGGCAATGGCCCCCAAAGATTTTCAGCTCTGAAGAGTCTTGTTTGTATTTCTTTATCGCCTTATTCACCAGTTAATTTCCAACACTTCATTTCATTTTGGGCTGAGTCAAACCAGTGGAGGACAGAATAGCTGGGTGCCTCAGAGCCAGGTACTGAGGCCATGCAGCAAGGCATTATGCTCCCTTCCCTTTGACTTCTTCACGGTCCCCTACCTGCTTCACACTACCTAAATCCCATTCCAAGCCATTTTGCTATTTGTCTGGCAGCTTTACTCATTAAACAGGAGGGAAAGGACACCCTTTGCCCCACAATGAAATTATTCGTTTCCTCAGCTCATCACACAGGCGAGCTTTCCTTCCTTCTGAATAACTAGTTTCATCTGTGATGAAGAGGGCTGAAATTTTACTACTCAACCTGCTAACTTTTCCACTGCACCAAAGGGAAGGTCAGTAATCTTGACAGAAGATTTAAAACGTAAGAAGCTTAGCAAGCAGGTCTAGGAACTTAACCCGCCGTGCCTTCACAGTGCACTGCTAATGGAGCTCGATTTCACTTTCCAGCTGGCTTTTCAAAAAAGCTGATGAGGACAGAATGGTCCCTCCCTCCCTCTCCCACCCCATTCCCCTGTAGTTTGGCATTTTGTACACCTCCAAACAAGCCTAATGAGCAAGCTCTTGGCGGTGAAAGTCAGGACTGCAGTGGGCATCCCGGCTCCCAGCTTCGTGAACTCTTGAATCAGTGTAATTTCCAAATACGTCACTGTCACTACACACCTTTATCCTGCCATCAAAGAGCCCAGAAATTGGACTGCCATCTCATTCTTCTTTTCTAAAGGTTAAACGAGCCTTTTGAAAGAAATTAGTTATATTTTACTGTGTGTGGATATTAAGTTTTCCTTGAACAGATGAACGGTATGTAAGCATTTCACTCTCTAAAGAACATAATATTTCTATTTCCAAAATGTACATGCATACATTTGTTTAAAAATAGCTTCCTTCATTATCATAATGATTTTTCCCCCTGTGTTAGGAGCTCAGGGAATTAGTGGTAAATGTAAATGTAATCAAGGGCACCACTGTGCTCTTAATTTGCCAAGTGAAAACCATTTATATCTCCCATCATTGTGGCAGGACAAGTCAGTTTTATTACCAGAAGAAGCTTGGAAGTAATCTGTTTACCATCTGACTTTTTTTTTTTCATGTCTATGCCTTGCCTGAATAAAAATCTTGGTCTTAATATAAAGTGTTGGTACAGTTATGGGGAAAGGTACTGTTGTTAAGAGTGTAAATCAATACTACCTTTCTAGAGACAATCTGCCAAAAATACATTAAAAATGTAAAACCATGGCTATCCTTTGACCTAGAAACTCCACTTTCATAAATTTACCAGGATGTAGTTGCACACATAGAAAATGATGCATGTTCACTGTATTGCTGTTTACAATGGCAAAAAATAACTAAATAAGAAAACACCCTAAGTGTGCAATAAAAGGCAACTAGTCAAATATATTACAGTATGCAAATAAAATGTAACACAACTATGTAAAATAATAGGATATTTGAAATATTGTTTAATAAGAAACATCTTGCACAGTATATAGAATTCATATAAAATCTACTTCTGCCACAAATATTTATCAAACATTTACTAAATGACAGACAGACATCATTCTATAGCAGAGGTGGACAAACTTTTTCTACAAAAGTCCACATGGTAAGTATTTTAGGCTTTGCAGGTCATACAGTCCCTGCTGCAGCTGCTCAACTCTGCCACCGCAGCATGAAAGCAGTCCAGGCAATATGTAAACAAATGGGTGTGGCTATGTTCCAACAAAACTTTATTTACAAAAAATAGGCTGCTGGATGGATTTGGTTCCTGGTTGTTAGTTTGCTGACCCCGTTCTAGACAATTGGGATATATAAGTGATGCAAAACATACAAAAAGCTCTGACTCCAAGGACCTTACATTCTGTAGGTATCTGTTGACCTATATGTATACATGTAAATAATATGATCAGATGGATGTTCACCAATCATTCATTAAACAAATCTTTGGTGATTGTGCCAGACACCATGCTATAATTAGCTAGCGATTCAACGGAAACTAAAGAGATTTGGTCCCTGCCCTCATAATGCTCATGGTGTAGTGGAGAAGACAGACAAGAAAGCAAATAAAAAGAACAATAACAGTTTGTTAAAATTTATAAGCAAATAAAATTATTAACATTGGTTATCTGGTTAGTGATATGTCTAATGAGTTTTCCTTTATCCTTTATTACTTTACTCCATTGTTTGAGGTTTTTACAATAAGCATGTTTTATCATTTCAAAAACAAGAAAGCTAGTCTCAAAAAGTTGTAAGTAATGAAAAGGATAAAATTTTAATTCATATTTTCTACTGAACACATAATCCTAATGGATTTAGAACAGCGGACAATCTACGTTTTTCACAGTAATTTGTTTCATCTTTGAAACTGTCTACTTAGAATAAAAGGTCTTACTCTTCTCTAAATAAATAAACAGACAAATAGAAATCCTTATCATTGGGATATAGATGAGGAACTTAGAAAGGGACAAAAGAAACTTAATTCTTCTCCACTCACACACTAATCTCAAGTGTAAAACAAAGGGCTTAAGAAAGCATAGGCGATCAATGACCCAAAGGCTGGCAACACTTTGAGATGACTGACTCCAAAAATAATTCCTTTTATTTTTATTTTGAAATGGAAGTGTATAGTAAAAAATGTGGCTTTCCCCAAAGAGAGGTCTAGCCTTTACCCTTGACTTCTGGAAGGTAATCTCTGTCATACCTGAAGGGAGTATCTGTGTTTAGGGTGGGTGCTGGCCACACCCGAAAAAGCAACCATGTGATTTAGGGTGTGAGCTTTGGGTCACATAGTATGAGTCGACCTGGTGACTGAGTTCAATCATAAGGACAATCAATCACGCCTATAAAATGAAGCCCCAGTAAAAACTTTGGATATCAAAGCTCAGGTGAGCACCCTGGTTGGCAGTACTCCTTGTGTATTATCTATCATACACTGATACCAGGAGGGCTATGTGTCCCCAGGACAACAGAAGCTTCCTATTCAGTTCACTCTCAGACTCTGCCCTAAGCACCTCTTCCTCCTGCTTATTTTAACTTGTATCTTTTCCCTGTAATAACCATTACCAACCATATGGTTTGTTTCTGTGAATTCTTGTGGGTCAACTGAGTGAAATATGGAAGCATAGGGTGGTCTTGAGAACACCCCAAACTTGCAGTTGGTGTCAGAAGTGAGGGTGGTCCTGTGGAGGACTGTGCCCTAAGAACCTGCAGTTTGGCTAACTCTGTGTAGAGAGCATTCAGAGGAAGAAGAAGACAAGACAATCTGTTGGTGGAACTTCAACTCTCCATTTGCAGTGAGACTACATGCTCTGGGTCTCTTTCTCCCTTTGCTTCTTCTGAGTCTCAAACATCATTCACCAGATTTAACAGAAAGAATGACTGCATAGTACATTCAGATTTTATAAATATAAAGATGCATAACTATCCTGATGAAAGGTACGTCTTTAGGGTACATTTACATATATTATTTTCATATTTTACCTGTAACTTTGTCTTAGAAAGATTTACGTACAATGTTTTTCTCCTTTAATATATAAGAAGCAAATAAGGATTCAAAGACTCAAATCAGTGCATTTCTTTGATGCAAAGAGCACAAATTTTGCCAAAATATTTTCCTGACAGCTTTTTAGTCAGTCAGAAAAAAATGTTTCGTTTAATTTTCTCATCCTTTCCATTTTTTTAAAAAAATTTTTTTAACATCTTTATTGGAGTGTAATTGCTTTACAATGTTATGTTAGTTTCTGCTGTATAACAAAGTGAATCAGCTATACGTATACATATATCCACATATCCCCTCCCTCTTGCGTCTCCCTCCCACCCTCCCTATCCCACCCCTCTAGGTGGTCGCAACGCACCAAGCTGATCTCCCTGTGCTATGTGGCTGCTTCCCACTAGCTATCTATTTTACATTTGGTAATGTATATATGTCAATGCCACTCTCTCACTTTATCCCAGCTTAAGCTTCCCCTCCCCATGCCCTCAAGTCCATTCTCAACATCTGCACCTTTATTCCTCTCCTGCCCCTAGGTTCTTCAGAAACTTTTTTTTTTTTGTAGATTCCATATAAATGTATTAGCATACGGTATTTATTTTTCTCTTTCTGACTTACTTCACTCTGTATGACAGACTCTAAGTCCATCCACCTCACTACAAATAACTCAATTTCGTTTCTTTTTATGGCTGAGTAATATTGCATTGTATATATGTGCCACATCTTCTTTATCCATTCATCTGTCGATGGACACTTAGGTTGCTTCCATGTCCTGGCTACTGTAGATAGAACTGCAATGAACATTGTGGTACATGTCTCTTATTGAATTATGGTTTTCTCAGGGTATATGCCTAGCAGTGGGATTGCTGGGTCATATGGTAGTTCTATTTTTAGTTTTTTAAGGAACCTCCATACTGTTCTCCATAGTGGCTCTATCAATTTACATTCCCACCACCAGTGCAAGAGGGTTCCCTTTGCTCCACACTCTCCAGCATTTATTGTTTGTAGATTTTTTGATGGTGGCCATTCTGACTGGTGTAAGGTGATACCTCACTGTAGTTTTGATTTGCATTTCTCTAACGATTAGTGATGTTGAGCATCCTTTCATGTGTTTGTTGGCAATCTGTATATCTTCCTTGGAGAAATGTCTATTTAGGTCTTCTGCCCATTTTTGGATTGGGTTGTTTGTTTTTCTGTTATTGAGCTGCGTGAGCTGCTTGTAAATTTTGGAGATTAACCCTTTGTCAGTTGCTTCATTTGCAAATATTTTCTCCCATTCTGAGAGCTGTCTTTTCATCTTCTTTATGGTTTCCTTTGCTGTGCAAAAGCTTTTAAGTTTCATTAAGTCCCATTTCCTCATTTTTGTTTTTATTTCCATTTCTCTAGGAGGTGGGTCAAAAAGGATCTTGCTGTGATTGGTGTCATAGAGTGTTCTGCCTATGTTTTCCTCTAAGAGTTTGATAGTGCCTGGCCTTACATTTATGTCTTTAATCCATTTTGAGTTTATTTTTGTGTATGGTGTTAGGGAGTGTTCTAATTTCATTCTTTTACGTGTAGCTGTCCAGTTTTCCCAGCACCACTTATTGAAGATGCTGTCTTTTCTCCACTGTATATTCTTGCCTCCTTTATCAAAACTAAGGTGACCATATGTGCGTGGGTTTATCTCTGGGCTTTCTATCCTGTTCCATTGATCTATATTTCTGTTTTTGTGCCAGTACCATACTGTCTTCATTACTGTAGCTTTGTAGTATAGGCTGAAGTCCGGGAGCCTGATTCATCCAGTTCCGTTTTTCTTTCTCAATATTGCTTTTGCTATTCGGGATCTTTTGTGTTTCCATACAAATTGTGAAATTTTTTGTTCTAGTTCTGTAAAAATGCCATTGGTAATTTGATAGGGATTGCATTGAACCTGTAGATTACTTTGGGTAGTATACACATTTTCACAATGTTGATTCTTCCAATCCAAGAACGTGGTATTATATTCTTTTTGTTGCAGTGGTAAATGAGAGTGTTTCCTTAATTTCTCTTTCAGATTTTTCATCCTTAGTGTATAAGAATGCAAGAGATTTCTGTGCATTAACTTTGTATCCTCCTACTGTACCAAATTCATTGATTCGCTCTAATAGTTTCCTGGTAGCATTTTTAGGATTCTCTATGTATAGTATCATGTCATCTGCAAACAGTGACAGCTTTAATTCTTCTTGTCCGATTTGGATTCCTTTTATTTCTTTTTCTTCTCTGATTGCTGTGGCTAAAACTTCCAAAACTATGTTGAATAATAGTGGTGAGAGTGGACAACCTTGTCTCATTCCTGATCTTAGTAGAAATGGTTTCAGTTTTTCACCATTGAGAATGATGTTGGCTGTGGGTTTGTCATATATGGCCTTTATTATGTTGAGGTAAGTTCCCTCTGTGCCTACCTTCTGGAGGGTTTTTATCATAAATGGGTGTTGAATTTCGTCGAAAGATTTTTCTGCATCTATTGAAATGATCATATGGTTTTTATCCTTCAATGTGTTAATATGGTGTATCACATTGATTGATTTGCATATATTGAAGAATCCTTGCATTCTTGGGATAAACCCCACTTCATCATGGTGTATGATCCTTTTATTGTGTTGGATTCTGTTTGCTAGTATTTTTTTGAGGATTTTTGCATCTATGTTCATCAGTGATCTTGGCCTGTAGTTTTCTTTCTTTGTGACATCTTTGTCTGGTTTTGGTATCAGGGTGATGGTGGCCTCGTAGAATGAGTTTGGGAGTGTTCCTCCCTCTGCTATATTTGGAAGAGTTTGAGAAGGATAGGTGTTAGCTTGTCTCTAAATGTTTGATAGAATTCGCCTGTGAAGCCATCTGGTCCTGGGCTTTTGTTTGTTGGAAGATTTTTTTTTTTTTTTTTTAAACATCTTTATTGAAGTATAATTGCTTTACAATGGTGTGCTAGCTTCTGCTTTACAACAAAGTGAATCAGTTACACATATACATATGTTGCCATATCTCTTCCCTCTTGCATCTCCCTCCCTCCCACCCTCCCTATCCCACCCCTCTAGGTGGTCACAAAGCACCGAGCTGATCTCCCTGTGCTATGCGGCTGCTTCCCACTAGTTATCTATTTTACATTTGGTAGTGTATATATGTCCATGACACTCTCTCACCCTGTCACATCTCACCCCTCCCCCTCCCCATATCCTCAAGTCCATTCTCTAGTAGGTCTGTGTCTTTATTCCCATCTTGCCACTAGGTTCTTCATGACCTCTTTTTTTTTTTTTTTTTTTTCCCTTAGATTCCATATATATGTGTTAGCATACTGTATTTGTTTTTCTCTTTCTGACTTACTTCACTCTGTATGACAGACTCTAACTCCATCCACCTCATTACAAACACCTCCATTTCATTTCTTTTTATGGCTGAGTAATATTCCATTGTATATATGTGCCACATCTTCTTTATCCATTCATCCGATGATGGACACTTAGGTTGCTTCCATGTCCTGGCTATTGTAAACAGAGCTGCAATGAATATTTTGGTACATGACTCTTTCTGAATTATGGTTTTCTCAGGGTATATGCCCAGTAGTGGGATTGCTGGGTCATATGGTAGTTCTATTTGTAGTTTTTTAAGGAACCTCCATACTGTTCTCCATAGTGGCTGTATCAATTTACATTCCCACCAACAGTGCAAGAGTGTTCCCTTTTCTCCACACCCTCTCCAGCATTTATTGTTTCTAGATTTTTTGATAATGGCCATTCTGACCGGTGTGAGATGATACCTCATTGTAGTTTTGATTTGCGTTTCTCTAATGATTAATGATGTTGAGCATTCCTTCATGTGTCTGTTGGCAATCTGTATCTCTTCTTTGGAGAAATGTCTATTTAGGTCTTCTGCCCATTTTTGGATTGGGTTGTTTGTTTTTTTGTTATTGAGCTGCATGAGCTGCTTGTAAATCTTGGAGATTAATCCTTTGTCAGTTGCTTCATTTGCAAATATTTTCTCCCATTCTGAGGGTTGTCTTTTGGTCTTGTTTATGGTTTCCTTTGCTGTGCAAAAGCTTTTAAGTTTCATTAGGTCCCATTTGTTTATTTGTGTTTTTATTTCCATTTCTCTAGGACCCGGGTCAAAAAGGATCTTGCTGTGACTTATGTCATACAGTGTTCTGCCTATGTTTTCCTTTAAGAGTTTGATAGTGTCTGGCCTTACACTTAGGTCTTTAATCCATTTTGAGTTTATTTTTGTGTATGGTGTCAGGGAGTGTTCTAATTTCATACTTTTACATGTACCTGTCCAATTTTCCCAGCACCACTTATTGAAGAGGCTGTCTTTTCTCCACTGTATATGCTTGCCTCCTTTATCAAAGATAAGGTGACCATATGTGCGTGGGCTTATCTCTGGGCTTTCTATCCTGTTCCATTGATCTATATTTCTGTTTTTGTGCCAGTACCAAACTGTCTTGATTACTGTAGCTTTGTAATATAGTCTGAAGTCAGGGAGCCTGATTCCTCCAGCTCCATTTTTCGTTCTCAAGATTGCTTTGACTATTCGGGGTCTTTTGTGTTTCCATACAAATTGTGAAATTTTTTGTTCTAGTTCTGTGAAAAATGCCAGTGGTAGTTTGATAGGGATTGCATTGAATCTGTAGATTGCTTTGGGTAGCAGAGTCATTTTCACAATGTTGATTCTTCCAATCCAAGAACATGGTATATCTCTCCATCTATTTGTATCATCTTTAATTTCTTTCATCAGTGTCCTATAATTTTCTGCATACAGGTCTTTTGTCTCCTTAGGTAGGTTTATTCCTAGGTATTTTATTCTTTTTGTTGCAATGGTAAACGGGAGTGTTTTCTTAATTTCACTTTCAGATTTTTCATCATTAGTATACAGGAATGCAAGAGATTTCTGTGCATTAATTTTGTATCCTGCTACTTTACCAAATTCATTGATTAGCTCTAGGAGTTTTCTGGTAGCATCTTTAGGATTCTCTATGTATAGTATCATGTCATCTGCAAACAGTGACAGCTTTACTTCTTCTTTTCCGATTTGGATTCCTTTTATTTCTTTTTCGTCTCTGATTGCTGTGGCTAACACTTCCAAAACTATGTTGAATAATAGTGGTGAGAGTGGGCAACCTTGTCTTGTTCCTGATCTTAGTGGAAATGGTTTCAGTTTTTCACCATTGAGAATGATGTTGGCTGTGGGTTTGTCATATATGGCCTTTATTATGTTGAGGTAAGTTCCCTCTGTGCCTACCTTCTGGAGGGTTTTTATCATAAATGGGTGTTGAATTTTGTCAAAAGATTTTTCTGCATCTATTGAAATGATCATATGGTTTTTATCCTTCAATGTGTTAATATGGTGTATCACATTGATTGATTTGCATATATTGAAGAATCCTTGCATTCTTGGGATAAACCCCACTTCATCATGGTGTATGATCCTTTTATTGTGTTGGATTCTGTTTGCTAGTATTTTTTTGAGGATTTTTGCATCTATGTTCATCAGTGATCTTGGCCTGTAGTTTTCTTTCTTTGTGACATCTTTGTCTGGTTTTGGTATCAGGGTGATGGTGGCCTCGTAGAATGAGTTTGGGAGTGTTCCTCCCTCTGCTATATTTGGAAGAGTTTGAGAAGGATAGGTGTTAGCTTGTCTCTAAATGTTTGATAGAATTCGCCTGTGAAGCCATCTGGTCCTGGGCTTTTGTTTGTTGGAAGATTTTTAATCACAGTCTCAATTTCAGTGCTTGTGATTGGTCTGTTTATATTTTCTATTTCTTCCTGGTTTAGTCTCGGCAGGTTGTGCATTTCTAAGAATTTGTCCATTTCTTCCAGGTTGTGCATTTTATTGGCATAGAGTTGATTGTAGTAATCTCTCATGATCCTTTGTATTTCTGCTGTGTCAGTTGTTACTTCTCCCTTTTCATTTCTAATTCTATTAATTTGAGTGTTCTCCTTCTTTTCTTGATGCGTCTGGCTAATGGTTTATCAATTTTGTTTATCTTCTCAAAGAACCAGCTTTTAGTTTTATTGATCTTTGCTATTGTTTCCTTCATTTCCTTTTCATTTACCTCTGATCTGATCTTTATGATTTCTTTCCCTCTGCTAAATTTGGGGGTTTTTTGTTCTTCTTTCTCTAATTGCTTTAGGTGTAAGGTTAGGTTGTTTATTTGAGATGTTGCTTGTTTCTTGAGGTAGGATTGTATTTCTATAAACTTCCCTCTTGGAACTGCTTTTGCTGCATCCCATAGGTTTTGGGCCATCATGTTTTCATTGTCATTTGTTTCTAGGTATTTTTTGATTTCCTCGTTGATTTCTTCAGTGATCTCTTGGTTATTTAGTAGCGTATTGTTTAGCCCCCATGTGTTTGTATTTTTTACAGATTTTTTCCTGTAATTAAAATCTAGTCTCATAGCGTTGTGGTCAGAGAAGATACTTGATAAGATTTTAATTTTCTTAAGTTTACCAAGGCTAGATTTGTGACCCAAGATATGATCTGTCCTGGAGAATGTTCCATGAGCACTTAAGAAGAAAGTGTATTCTGTTGTTTTTGGATGGAATGTCCTATAAATATTAAGTCCATCTTGTTTAATGTACCATTTAAAGCTTGTGTTTCCTTATTTATTTTCATTTTGGATGATCTGTCCATTGGTGAAAGTGGGGTGTTAAAGTCCCCTACTATGATTGTGTTACTGTCGATTTCCCGTTTTATGGCTGTTAGCATTTGCCTTATGCACTGAGGTGCTCCTATGTTGGGTGCATAAATATTTACAATTATTATACCTTCTTCTTGGATTGATCCCTTGATCATTATGTAGTGTCCTTCTTTGTCTCTTGTAATAGTCTTTATTTTACCATCTATTTTGTCTGATATGAGAATTGCTACTCCAGCTTTCTTTTGATTTCCATTTGCATGGAATATCTTTTTCCATCCCCTCACTTTCAGTCTGTGTGTGCCCCTAGGTCTGAAGTGGGTCTCTTGTAGACAGCACATATATGGGTCTTCTTTTTGTATCCATTCAGCCAGTCTATGTCTTTTGGTTGGAGCATTTAATCCATTTACATTTAAGGTAATTATCGATATGTATGTTCCTATTACCATGTCTTAATTGTTTTGGGTTTGTTATTGTAGGTCTTTTCCTTCTCTTGTGTTTCCTGCCTAGAGAAGTTCCTTTAGCATTTGTTGTAAAGCTAGTTTGGTGGTGCTGAATCCTCTTAGCTTTTGCTTCTCTGTAAAAGTTTTAATTTCTCCATCGAATCTGAATGAGATCCTTGCTGGGTAGAGTAATCTTGGTTGTAGGTTTTTCCCTATCATCACTTTACATATGTCCTGCCACTCCCTTCTGTCTTGCAGAGTTTCTGCTGAAATATCAGCTGTTAACCTTATGGGGATTCCCTTGTATGTTATTTGTTGCTTTTCCCTTGCTGCTTTTAATATTTTTTCTTTGTATTTAATTTTTGATAGTTTGATTAATATGTGTCTTGGCATGTTTCTCCTTGGATATATCTTGTATAGGACTCTCTGTACTTCTTGGACTTGATTGACTATTTCCTTTCCCATATTAGGGAAGTTTTTAATTATAATCTCTTCAAATATTTTCTCAATCCCTTTCTTTTTCTCTTCTTCTTCTGGGACCCCTATAATTCGAATGTTGGTGTGTTTATTGTTGTCCCAGAGGTCTCTGAGACTGTCCTCAATTCTTTTCATTCTTTTTTCTTTATTCTGCTCTGCAGTAGTTATTTCCACTCTTTTATCTTCCAGGTCACTTATCCGTTCTTCTGCCTCAGTTATTCTGTTATTGATTCCTTCTAGAGAATTTTTAATTTCATTTATTGTGTTGTTCATCGTTTGTTTGCTTTTTAGTTCTTCTAGGTCTTGTTAAACGTTTCTTGTATTTTCTCCATTCTATTTCCAAGATTTGGGATCATCTTTACTATCATTACTCTGAATTCTTTCTCAGGTAGACTGCCTATTTCCTCTTCATTTGTTTCATCTAGTGGGTTTTTACTTTGCTCCTTCATCTGCTGTGTATTTCTCTGTCTTCTCATTTTGCTTACTTTACCGTGTTTGGGGTCTCCTTTTCACAGGCTGCAGGTTTGTAGTTCCTGGTGTTTTTAATGTCTGCCCCCAGTGGGTAAGGTTGGTTCAGCGGCTTGTGTAGGCTTTGTGGTGGAGGGGACTGGTGCCTGTGTTCTGGTGGATGAGGCTGGATCTTGCCTTTCTGGTGGGCAGGACTGCATCCGGTGGTGTGTTTTGGGGTGTTTGTGAACTTATTTTGATTTTAGGCAGCCTCTCTGCCAGTAGGTGGGGTTATGTTCCTGCCTTGCTAGTTGTTTGGCATGGGGTGTCCAGCACTGGAGCTTGCTGGTCATTGAGTGGAGCTGGATCTTAGCGTTGACGGAGGTCTCTGTAAGAATTCTTGCCAATTGATATTACATGGGGCTTGGAGGTCTCTGGTGGTCCAGTGTCCTGAACTCAGCTCTCCCACCTCAGAGGCTCAGGCCTGACACCCTACCAGATCACCAAGACTCTGTCAGCCACATGGCTCAGAAGATAAGGGAGAAAAAAAAGAAAGAAAGAAAAAAAATAAAGTAAAATAAAGTTATTAAAATTAAAAATTAAAAAATATTATTAAGATAAAAAAATTTTTCAAGTACTAAAAGAAAAAAGAAAAGAGCAACCAAACCAATAAACAAATCCACCACTGATAACATGCACTAAAAACTATACTAAGATAAACACAACAATCAGAAACTAGTCAGTCCCATACAGCAAACCCCAAGTCTACAGTTACTCCCAAAGTCCACCACCTCAATTTTGGGATGATTCATTGTCTATTCAGGTATTCAACAGATGCAGGGTACATCAAGTTGATTGTGGAGATTTAGTCCACATCTCCTGAGGCTGCTGGGAGAAACTTCCCTTTCTTTTCTTTGTTCGCACAGCTCCTGGGGTTCAGCGTTGGATTGGCTCCACCTCTGCATGTAGGTCACACTCTGGCATCTGTTCCCTGCTCAGAGAGGATGGGGTTAAAGTAGCAGCTGATTAGGGGGCTCTGGCTCACTCAGGCCAGGGGGAGGGAGGGGTATGGAATGTGGGGCGAGCCTGCGGCGGCAGAGGCCAGCATGACATTGCAACAGCCTGAGGCACCCCATGTGTTCTCCCAGGGAAGTTGTCCCTGGATCACAGGACCCTGGCAGTGGCAGGCTGCACAGGCTCCCAGGAGGGGAGGTGTGGATAGTGACCTGTGCTTGCACACAGGCTTCTTGGTGGCTGCAGCAGCAACCTTAGCATCTCATGCCCGCCTCTGGTGTCCGTGCTGATAGCCATGGCTTGCGCCCATCTCTGGAGCTCGTTTAGGCGGTGCTCTGAATCCCCTCTCCTCGTGCACCCCGAAACAATGATCTCTTCCCTCTTAGGCAGGTCCAGAGTTTTTCCTGGACTCCCTCCTGGCTAGCTGTGGTGCACTAGCCCCCTTCAGGCTGTGTTCATACAGCCAACCCCAGTCCTCTCCCTGCGATCCGACCGAAGCCCGAGCCTCAGCTCCCAGCCCACACCCGTCCCGGCAGGTGAGCAGACAAGCCTTTTGGGCTGGTGAATGCTGGTTGGCACCGATCCTCTGTGCAGGAATCTCTCTGCTTTGCCCTCTGCACCCCTGTTGCTGCGCTCTCCTCCGTGGCTCTGAAGCTTCCCCCCCACCCACCCCCCGTCTCCACCAGGGAAGGGGCTTCCTAGTGTGTGGAAACCTTTCCTCCTTCACAGCTCCCTCCCACTGGTGCAAGTCCCGTCCCTATTCTTTTGTCTCTGTTTTTTCTTCTTTCTTTTGC
Organism: Eubalaena glacialis; assembly: GCF_028564815.1. Taxonomy (NCBI): domain Eukaryota; kingdom Metazoa; phylum Chordata; class Mammalia; order Artiodactyla; family Balaenidae; genus Eubalaena; species Eubalaena glacialis. The sequence continues at coordinate 72,535,093 of NC_083726.1, read as the reverse complement.
CCTACCCAGGTACGTGGGGAGTTTCTTGCCTTTTGGGAAGTCTGAGGTCTTCTTCCAGCATTCAGTAAGTGTTCTGTAGGAGTTGTTCCATGTGTAGATATATTTTTGATGTATTTGTGAGGAGGAAGGTGATCTCCATGTCTTACTCCTCCACCATCTTGAAGGTCCTCCCATTCCATTTTTTTAAATGTTACCTAGAACACCAGGGTTTAGATACATTCCATTTTTTCAAAAGAACAACAAAGAGTATGTCTCTAGGAAGGTTTGAGAGTATGTCTCTGTGTGGTTGAGATCCTGGGGAGTCAAAAATTTCTACTGAACCTTTCTTGGGAGCAGCCTTGGGCTTTTTATAATAGAAGCCTCTAGTCCATTTACCTTTAAGGTAGGAGAAAATCCCTCAAACTTAGTCTGTCATTTCCTTAGAGATTGCCCTACTGGCCCCACCAATCAAATGTGGGTATATCATAAATCCCAAGTCACCCAGGCCATTATTTTTTAAATATCAAAAAATAATCCAGGAAAATTAACGCAGTGAACTTTCATTAACAACTTGGGCTGGAACTCAAAAGTATTTCCTCCATGCCTACATTTCACCTGCATAAGTCTTTTATTATTAGTTTTGAGGGCTTGAATTCAGGATAGATTCAACCTCTAGAAACTCAGTCTAGTTCTGAGCTTGTCCTTGACTCCAAGTTCCAGTGCCTAGCACTTGAAAAGATCAGGTGCAATTCAATTATGAAGTCGTATCTGACTTTTTGAAGTGTAAATCCACTGCACTCGAAAATGGCAAGTGTAAAATCCATTCTTAAAAAGCACTTGACATTTTCACATACAGCTTTACAGCCATGAAATGTGAGGAAATGGCCAAGAATGGCTTTTTTTAAAAAGAAAGAAAAAGAATAAAAATTCTAATGATTGGTCAGGAGCAGAAGTCTGATTTTTAATTCTTTGTTTTGCCTCAGAAATTAGAACTTCTTTAAAAGCTGTGCTTTGTAAAACTCATCTCTGTGAGCTGATTTTTCCTGATAATGTTTAACTTCTGGTTTGTATGCCGTAATATCACATGCTTCTCTTTTCACAAGGACTCTATAGGTTATCTTGATGTGTTTATTCTGTACTTGCAACCTGAAAAAATCATATGGATCAGGGGTTGACAAACTTTGTCTGTAGAGGGCCAGATAGCAAATATGTTTGGCTTTGTGAGCCAGATGGTCTCTATCAACTCTATCATATCATGAAAACAGCCACTGACAATAAGTAAACAAATAAGCGTGGTTGTGTTCCAGTAAAACCTTATTTATGTATGCTGAAATTTGAATTTCATATAATATTCACATGCCATAAAATATTATTCTTCTTTTGATTAATCTTCAACCATTAATAAAAAATAAAGAGCTATTCGTAGCTTCCAGGCTGTACAAAAACAGACAGTGGTCTGGATTTGGCTCCCTAGCCATAGATTGCCAACCCCTAATATAGAAGGCAAAAAAAAATTAACAAAATAAAGCAAAAACGGCAGTGCACATGAACTGAAGTTTTACACATTCTGTGGAAAAGATCTGTTGGAGATCCTCAATATCTCTGAGCATAAATAAGCCAGCAAGTCCATGTGACTCCATCAGTGGTTCAATAGGCTCGTTATCCTGCTGAAGTTGGCCAAGCAATGCTCTGGCCTGCCCTGCTCCTCACTGGGCTGCAGCCCTAACACCTAGGAGTCCCAGCCCCATCTAAGCACCATCCTTATACCACCAGCACCAGCATCATCAGGGAGTACACCAGAAATGTACACCAGAAAGACCTCAGGCTCTGCTCCGACACCTCCCGGATCAAAATCTGCATTTTAGTGAATGAAACCAGACACAAAAAGGTCATATATTGCGTGACTCCATTTATTTGAAACATGGAAAATAGGTAAATCCATAGAGACAAAAAGGAGATTGGTAATTGCCAGTGTTTGGGGGAAGGTAGGAATGAGGAGTGACTGCTTGATGGGTATAGGGTTTCCTTGATGGGGAAAATGTCTTGAAACCAGATAGAGGTGATGACGGCACAACATTTTGAATGTACTACATGCCACTTGACTGTACACTTTAAAATAGTTAATGATTATTTTTGTGTGTGTGCATTTTACCTCAATAAAAAAAGTGCAAAGTGGTGGGGGAGAGGTGGTGGTGGTGGGATGAACTGGGAGATTGGGATTGACATATACACACTAATATGTATAAAATAGATAACTAGTAAGAACCTGCTGTATAAAAAATAAATACAATAAAATTCAAAAAAAAATTTTTTAAGTGCAAAAAAATTTGCATTTTAAGAAGAACCCCCAGGTGATTTATTCACACATTAAACTTTGAGGAGCCAACTCTACTAGACGAAGTATCAGGTATTTCTAGTCATTTTCAGTCTGGCTTATAGAAACAGTGGGTTTTCAATACAAAGGAACAAAACTCCACTCATTGATACTGATGCACATAGCTTCACAATATTAATGGTTATCTAAATATTGTTCATACTTTTTCTTAAACCTTTGGTTTAGGAAATGTTAAAATAGTCTCACTCTTTAAACTCTTTTTCCAAATTTCTTCTACATATTCAATGGGGAAATTCTAATACCTATGAAATATCAAATATGTTTCTCCTATTGAATTTGAGTTTGTGCAATTCTTTTCTTATTCCAAAGCTGTTGCCTAGCACCACCTACTTCTTCCTGTTATTTATTCAACTATAACATTCTTTAAATTTTTTTTTTAACTTTCACAGATTAACTCTCCAGAAGAAGTGTTTCCCTACTTGATATGCAGTATATATTTTCTTGTGACAGCTTTATGGTACAATTAAATTTCATACATTTTTTCAGCCTTCTCTGAATATGCATTAGAAAGCCAACCATCATAATTCTAAACCAATTGGCTTGATTTGCTTTTTTAAGCCCACGTCTCACAGGTCTGCTACATTTCCATACATTCCTTTCCCATCTGTACTCCATCCACCTGCCCAAAGTTATTGATTGTGCTGACAGTGAAGGAAACCACAGGGCATTGGCAGTCAAAATATAATTTCCATTAGAAAGCCCTTTTGAAAATATAAAGACTATATTTAGACTCTGAACTTTAATATGCCAAACTGTATAGTGGTACCTATTTAATCCAGGTCACAGAAGAAACTGAAAATTGAATATCAACAGCAGATTGGGCTTGCGTTTTTCAAAACTGTTACCATAGTTTAGCGTATAAGAAATTGTTATCACAACTTAGCATGTGAGAGAAAATCCTGATGTTCAGATGGACTAAGTAACTTAATAAGGCTCATTGGGATGCAAAAATAAATGAGCATCAAGTTAACATTAACTTTTAATGCTTGCCATTTTATGTTAATTTATATTTTTAAATTATGGCTGATTCTTTGCAATCAGTCTACAGCTAATTATATCTCCAACATGTAAATCTGATGGAATGCTGGGACCAAAGAACAACAAAAAATATCCAGCAAAGACCTTGGAGACTCAGAACTGTCACGTGCCCCTGTCAACTGGTAAAATCCAGCCTGCACAGCAGACCCCCAAGCACTGAACTTCTGACACCATTCTTTCTCTAAGATCAAAGCTTAGTTTGCTTAACCGTGGAAACCATATTGATGCACCCTGTTTGCAGATGTTTTTCCTGATTTTTTTTAATCTTTGTAACTGATGACTCTATCCTAAGACACAAGAGCTATATGTTAGGTAGATGTAGACTGGGTTTTTAAGTAACCTCCAAGCTAAAACAATCTAAATAAGAAATCTGGTGTTAAATACATCCTCCCACCCAACACTTAGTTTCTACATGTTCTTCAAGACGCAAGGATTCTTGCAATTATAAAAAGACGTCCAGATCCAACTATATTAATGAAGATTTATTCTAATGGCACATTCTCATCAGAACTTTAGATTCTAATTATACAAAAACTAATAGCTACCATGTAAAGAGGCTCTACCCCAAGCCAGACACTTTGTAAATGCTGTTTATCTCACTTACTCTCCGCAACAGCCCTGATGAGAAAATTGAAAGACACTTAACCAAAGTTACCAAGCTAGTAAATGACCAAAGCAGAGCTGTCTGATTTCAGAGCCAGGAAGATATGGGTTGTTCAAATTCAGATGCTACATGTTTAACAAATGTTTAGATGTCTGTTAACCACTAGCTTTAAGAATCCAACTCCCACATTTCACAGGTTAAGACACTGAGAGCCAGAAAGGTTAAGCAACTTGCCCAAGGTTGCAAAGCCAGCTAGTGGCAAATCCAGAACCAGAACCCAGATCTCCTGTCTGCTCAGCCGTCTTTTGTCTTCCATATTTTACTGTGCATGTGAGTCACCTGAGGATCTTGTCACAACGCAGGTTCTAACTCAATAGGCCTAGGAGGGGGCCTCAGATTCTGCATTTCTGCAGACCACCGAGGTGGTTATGGGGCCCGGAGCCAATTCCCCATACTGCACTGCCATTATCACTGGTAGACATAACAGACCTGGAGATGTGTCTCAGGATTTTAATTAGGAGAAATGACAGCATAAATATTGTTCACTGACCACTACGGTAACCAACTCGTCTCAATTTGTCTGGGATTTTCCCAGTTTTAGCACTGAAAGTTTCACATCCTGGGAAATCCCCCAGTCCCTGACAAACCGGGATGGTTGTTCACTCTGTTGTCAACTGGTTGTTCACTCTGTTGTCAACTGGTTGATATACCACACCTAACATGGCACTAAATTGGGAGAAAATGCTGTATGCAATATGGGTTGAAAAAGAGGAGGCAAAGAGTGAGAGGGCTTAAGAGACTGCTTAGAGGGAGCTGGCTTCCTGGGCCACACCTGTGCAGACACCCAAGCCCCAAACTCAGAAGGGCTCCTCACTTAGCTTCATTTTCTGCTCTTGCTGTCTTGAAATTCTCAATATTTTTTTTATTGAGATATAATTCCCATACCATAAAAATCCCCTTTTTAAAGTATACAATTCAATGTTTTTAGTATATTCACAAGCTTGTGCAACCATCACCACTACCTAGTTCCAGAACTTTTTCATCACCCCAAATAGAAACTCTGTATCCATTAGCAGTCATCCCCCCTTCTCCCCTCCCGTAGGCCCTGACAACCATTAATCTACTTTGTCTTTAAGGATTTGCATACTCTGAACATTTCATAAAAATGGAATCATATAGCATGTTTTCAAGGTTCATTCATATTGTAGCATGTATCAGTACTTCAGTCGCTTTTATCGTGAATGACATTCCACTGTACGGATATAATGTATCCATTGCATGGATATATTCATGTTTTGTTTATCCACTTATCAGTTGATGGTTATTTGGGTTGTTTTCACTTTTTGGCTATTATGAATGATGCTGCTATGAAGATTCACATACAAGTTTTTGTGTGAACATATGTTTTCAATACTCTCAGGTACATACCTAGCAGTAGAATTGCTGGATCATATGGTAACTCTGTTTAACTTTTTGAGGAACTGCCAGACTGTTTTCCAAAGTGTTAGTAGATTTTACATTTCCACCTGCAGTGTAGGAGGGTTCCAATCTCTCCACATCCTTGCCAACCCTTGTTGTTACCCATCTTTTTTATTATAGCCATCTTAGTGAGTGTGAGGTGGCATTTCACTGTCGGTTTGATTTGCATGAAATTCTTAATAAAATTTGAACAAGGGGTCCCTCATTTTCATTTTACCTTGGACCCAGCAAATGATGTAGCTGGTCTTACCTGTAGCAAAATAACTATAAAAGGAAGTCCCGGCACCCAGGATCTACAGTCCCTCCTTGTTTTCCCCAGACACACAAAAAGCTGGGGTGTGGGAGGAAGGAGAAGAAACCCACCTGTCTCTGACATACCCATCAGACACCTTACATGAACTGTCAGGTTATCATCAGAGGAGACCTACTGGAATTTCAGTTCACCCACCTTCCTAAGCCTCCGGACATTCACGCTCCACCATGCCTTCCCCTCTCTCACCCCTTCAGCTTGAATTCCTTCAAGTGAGAGGGAACTAAGCCTTTCATTGTTCATTCAACAGTTTGTTATCTATCTACCAGGCACTGAGTAAGATGCTGGGGATACCATGGCAAAACAGTTCCAAGTTCCAGGATTCTCAAAGTTGGTAAAGGCTTGACTTCAAAACCTGCTTGATTTACCATATCCATGCAAATTCATTCACACTAAATCAAGGTTAATGAAATTGTTACAAAATCAGTTTCTGATGGAAGAGAAGGAAAAAAAAGAGGGTGTAGGATGCCTTAAGTCAGAGGAGGGGGCAATCTTAAGAGGTAACAGTAAATGGAAGGTGGAGACACAGAGAAGGCTGAAATACTTCATATATTTGCTGAAGAGTGGCCCTGTTTGCTTACCTCTGGGCAGGGCTGAGAGCCACCCTGTTGAGGGATGTTTCTGTCTTGCCAAATGCCTAGAGGCAGTTCTGCCTGGCTTGATTTATGAAGATGAGATTGGAACATATTTTTTTTCAACACTGCCTCTTTCCCTGAGGATTTGTTAATTGAGGTATCACCTCTCAAGAATCATTGAGTAAAACTAATATATTATATTGCATGTTTCTGATTTCCACCAGGGCAATTATTTCACAATGTGAATTAAAGGGAAGACCATGCTCTTGAGCATGTCAAATAGAAAGCAGTTTATTCAGGACCAAACTGGAAGAGGTTGATTTCCCTAATTTACACACTGGAATTAGACTTTATTTCATTTCTTTATCCTATTTCTAGAAATGAAATCATAAATTTCTCCTAACGGGTCAGCACAAATTAGTTTTAAGTGCTCATAGTTCTATTATTTTTGGTGTGTCTTTGACCAGCATTGAGTAGAAGTCGATCACATAACCTTGTAACACCCAAAATTGTACACTTAACCTTTTTCAATATCTTGGGATGGTTACTTCCTATTTAGAAAGATTATAAAATAAACTGTTACAAATTCTAAGGTTTCCTAGACTCCTATCACCTAAGGAAAGTGCAAATGGGAGTCCTTAAGCATTTTTATGTTTCTGAAGGCCCAATGAAAATCAAATAATACATCTGCACAAGTCAAAAACAACAAAAAGTTTGTGATTGACTCAAATTGTATCAACTCTCACATTCATTAGACATTTGGACTGACAAACTTGTGTTGTGGCTGTTGTTTGATTTATATATATATATATACACACACACTTTATTAATAGAATTATTAATAGAATAGAATTATATTCTGTATATAATAACTTAATAGAGTTATTTTGGAGATATTTTTTAAACTGGGTACATGAGGAAGGTGTCAATCACTAAAAGGGTCCTCGATATTGAGAATTCTGGGGAAAACCTGGAATAGAGTATAAAACATCAAAAAAATTCTGTTCCTTTAGCAGCTCTTGCTTTAAATTTATTTATTTATTTATTTATTTTTGGTTGTGTTGGGTCTTCGTTTCTGTGCGAGGGCTTTCTCTAGTTGCGGCAAGCAGGGGCCACTCCTCATCGCGGTGCGCGGGCCTCTCACTATCGCGGCCTCTCTTGTTGCGGAGCACAGGCTCCAGACGCGCAGGCTCAGTAGTTGTGGCTCACGGGCCCAGTTGCTCCGCGGCATGTGGGATCTTCCCAGACCAGGGCTCGAACCCGTGTCCCCTGCATTGGCAGGCAGATTCTCAACCACTGCGCCACCAGGGAAGCCCAAGCAGCTCTTGCTTTAGAATGCAAAGTTATTTGGGAATTCATGTTTTGGCCTTTTCATCCTTGTTCACAGGTTCCTCCCACTCCCAGTCACTCCCACTTGGGACCTAAAACTGCCCACGCCTGAAAAGTAGGGCTTCCAAGCAGGTTCTTTGTGTAGGTTGAATAATCAAAATGACTTGCATTGTTAATATATATTCTTGGCAACACCAACTTAGATTTTACTTTTTAATATTAATAGAAACTGTTTTCTTTCTGCTTACTGGAGGGGCTCCTGTCCAGCATGAAAGCCCACTGAAACCCAAACAATCATCCCTGTTCCAGGGAAGGTTCAAGCAAGGATAGCTATGATTAACCTGGTGCTTCTCTACGGGGAAGTTCTAGAAAGGCCCAGGCTAGTGAAACTTCTGGAATTGGGTCTTTACTAAATGAGTTTCATCATTTGTTAGAAGTGAATCTTATAGAAAAGTACCCAGTCTTATCGAAAAGTAACTTTAAATATGTATATCAACAACAATGGGAGGCAAGAGTAAGGCAGCGATGAGCCATTCCCTCTAGATTGAAGATAAAGGAGCAACAGTTTTTTGTGCACTCTCATTGTCAAGAGTGGTTGTAATAAAAATAACAATAATAATAATAAAGCAAGTGTTTCATTAATACTTTCTTCCCCCCCCCCCCCCGCCCCCCAGAAAAAACCCTGAAAGCCTTCATAGCAATCTCCCTTCACTGGAGTTTACCACTCACAGGGAGATGTAAACTAACAAAAGCAAACTCTGGTAGACGGCCTCGACTATACTATCGTGACCGGTAAACAAAAGCTCTCCTTCATCTCAGGCAAGGAGCCTCTGATACTAGTACCTTCAGACACTGCAGGACAAAGAGAATAGAAAAGGTTGGATGCCGTTTTGCTTTGTTTCAGTTAGTAAATACAGCTACCATTAGCCATAAATACATGTTATTCATATCCTAAAAATTTTTTTAATTTTTCTTTATTCTACTGGCAGTAAAAAGCCATTAAAGTTTTCTGAACCAGCAAATGACATTCTCGAACTTGTGTGTAGGAAGATAACTCTGGTGGCTGTGTGAAGGATGAATGGGCTGATGGAGAGACTGAGGATGAGGCAGATAAGGAGCTTCTTGCAAAAGATGGTGCCAGGCCAAGCCAGGATAAAGTCAGATAGGGGGTGGAGGTGGCAGATAAAAGAAACATGGCAAAGAATAAAAATCACTAGCAGTTAGCTGCTGATTAGGGCTAAGCGAAGGGGAGACACAGAAATGATGCTGAGAAACTGACGATGAGAAAGGCATGTATTTAAAAGCTGTAAAGACTATCCAGTGTGGTTTTATAGATGCTCGTGAACCCTGCCCACGAGCCTCAATGAATGGTAAATGCCCAGTAGGACCAGCTCAAATGACTGGGCTGATACCTGCCTCAAACCAAAAGGGGAGAAGTGAGCCCACGAGTGCAGCACAGCAGACAAAGCACAGATTTGAAGTTAATTGCCTGGTTTTTGAATGTCTGCTTACCCTCCTTTCTCCCTACCACCCTCATGTGATCTAGGGCAGACTACTAACCCGAAACCACTATTGAAACCACTGCTTCCTGATCTGAAAATGAGGATGATATACCTTGTAAGATTGTTGTGAAAATAAACAGTCATGCAGGAAGGCACCTACTGCAGGCCTAGCATATATCAGGGGCGTAACAATTAGTAATGGTTATTATCAGCCACACAAATTTCCTGTACGGGGCTCAGAGAGAATGCATAACTTTCCAAGGTCAAGATCATGTAGTAAATTTGTAATAAAACCAGAACCTAAAGTCAGTTTGTCTAAAGTAATCTTTCCCCAAAGCGATATTTCCCAAACACAAGCACGTGAGATGCTTCCTTCCACACAGCTTCATGTTCTCTGTGTCCTGTGCATACTTCCTTTTCAGATCCTGAACAACCAAGGCAAATCACTAGAAGCTTCCATTCCCAATATCAAAACATTTTTCTGCTTACACAGTGCCTATTATCATTTTCCTTAGCCCATGTAACGATTTTTTTTTTTAATTCTGAATGATACAACCTACCGCATTGTTTTAGTCATCTATTGTAACAACACTGCCCCAGAACTCACTGGTTTGACAGGACAATTTGTTATTTCTCTCAATTCTGTACCTTGTCTGGGCGCAGGTGGAAGTTTCTTCTGCTCCGCGTGGTGTTGGCTGGGATCAGTCTGTGGCTGTGTTCAGCTTGGAGCTCAGCTAGAAAATCCAAAATGCCTTCACTCATATGCCTGGTGCATCTGAGGTTGTTACTGGAACAGGTGGGAGCTGTCTGGGTCCCCCTCTCTCTCTCTACATTCTTCAGCTGCCTGGCCCAAGCTTCTCTACAAAGCAGCTGGGTCCCAAGGGGCGAAGCAAAAGTTGCCAGGCAGCTTCAGGCCAGTGCTCAGAAGTGCAGGTCAACCTCCACAGCCTTCTGTTTCTCAAAGCAAATCCCAAGGCCTGGCCAGGTATTGCAGGGAGGGGAGTAAACCCCACCTCCTGATGTACACATCCTCCCACAAAGACAGGGAGAATTGTTGGGAGGAAGTGCTGATGGACGTCTTTGAAAGTATTTACCAAAAGCCTTACTTGTCAAATCTGAGCTTCAGAGTCAACAGTGAACTATTTCATTATGACTTTTTAGAAAATATCTCATCCATACATGAACAAAATTTTTTTGTGTCTTTTACCTTTGATTTCCCAGAAAGCATTTAACAATTGTAGTAGGTTGGATTGTGGGCTTCAAAAAGATGTCCAAATCCCTAGAACCTATAAATTTGACCTTATTTGGAAAAACAGTCCTTGCAGATATCATTAAATTAAGAATTTTAAGATAAGATCATAGTAGATGACCCAGGTGGGCCCTAAATCCAATGACAAGGGTCCTCATAAGAGACACAAGTAGAGAAAGCACATAAAGGAGAAGGTGATGTGAAGACAGAAGCAGAGATTAGAGTGATGTGGTCACAAGCCAAGGAAGCCAAGGAATGCCCACAGCCACCAGAAGCTAAAGAGGCAAGAAAGGATTCCCCCCTAGAGCCTCCAGAGGGAGTGTGACCCTACTGACAGCTTGATTGAAGACTGCTATCCTCCAGAACCCAAGAGAATTAATTTCTATTATTTTAAACCACCCAGTTTTCAGTAATTTTTTACAGCAGCCATAGAAAATTAATCAAGGATCTTCCCTCCCTATAATTAAGAATACAATAGGCCCTCTTATCAACAGGGGATACATTCCAAGACCCCCAGTGGATGTCTGAAACCACAGATAGTACAAAACCCTACACATACTATGTTTCTTCCTATACATACATACCTATAATAAAGTTGAATTTATAAATTAGGCGCAGTAAGAGATTAACAACAAGAATTAATAAAAAACAATTATAGCAAACAATTATACTGTAAAAAAATACAGTTATACTGTAAAACAAATTATGTGAATGTGCTCTCTCTCACAAAATGTCTGACAAACGTGATGCCGTTTCCATCTTAACTGAACACTTATCGCACACTGCAGCTATAACTTTTGCAGTTTGAGGTTTGACAGCAAAACTAGCAAGAATTTCCTTTTCCCTCTTCACAACTTCACAGGATCAAAGATTCCTTCTTACCATAGATATTAGCACTTCAGCATAGATCTTTTTTCTTTCCTTAAGTCAGGAACTTTCACCTTCCTACCCAAAGGAAGTACCTTAGGGCTTTGGTATATCACTCCTCTTGCCTCTGGGGCCACTATTAAGCAAAATAAGGACGGCTTGAACACAAGCACTGCATCCTGAGACAGTTGATCTGATAACCTAGCCGTCTACTCAGTGACTAACACGTGGGACACTCCGGACAAGGATCAGAGCACAATGGTGAGGCGTCATCGCCCTTCTCAGAATGGCGTGCAATTTTAAACTTATGAATAAACTTATGGGTTTTTTTCTGGAATGTTCCATTTAATACTTTCAGACGCCGTTGACCAAGGGTAACAAACTTCGGAAAGGAGAAGGCAGAGAAGCAGGAACTACTGTAAATATTCCACTCCCATTTTAGGATTGAGATTTACAGGTCAATGGCTCCCATTTTCCCCAGCCGGTCAGCAGAGATACTGCCTAAATCCCTTTCCCTGAAAACTCAACTTTGCCCAGGTCTAATCCAATCCTGGCTGGAACATCTAGGACTTAGACGCCTCTGTCACACCAGCTCCCTCTGGAAACAGCCTTGCTGCTCAAAGTTACCAGCCCCGCAGGCCCTCCCTTCACTTGTCTCGCTCACCGCCAAGGAAGGATGCGGCTTCCGGACTAAGGCGCTCGGGTGGCGCATCACCTACATCCTTGGGTGACTTCTGTAAACCCTCAGTCTCCAGTTTCTTCGGAAAACGTGATGGCGTCGTCTTCCTCCTAGAACTATTTCAAGAGTTAGCTAGTGGCCGGCTGTGACCCTGGAGGTTGTGGGGCCCGCAGCTCCAGGAACCCCGCCAGGGGCCCGGGCGCCCTCTGAGCGCACGTCCCGCCACCTCCGACCCGCGCTCCCTCGCTGCCGCCCCAGCCCCACGCGCATGCCCAGCGCTGCCAGCGGTGCCCGCGGCCTCGGCCTCCTCGGCCACGAGGGCCCGCGGAGACGCGGTAGCTGCCAGACAGTGCTTGCGCCCGGCCGGCAGACGCGCAGCCCTGGGGCTGGGGAGGCGCGCCGAGAGCCCCACGTTCCGATGCCGCCTCCCGGCATTGGATCCCCGCTGCGCCGGGCGGGTCCGGGGAGGCCTTCGCCAGTGTCTGGAGGCCGGGCCAAGACGATCTAACGCTGGGACGAGCCGCACACGCGGCTTTCGACATCCTTCCCCTCACAGTCTTCATCACCGTGGGCTTTCGTTTTTAATCCAAAAAAGGAGGGAAGGAGAGCAGCGGCTCCCGCTCCCAGCCCGCGCCAAGAAAATGGCCTTTCCTTCTTCTTGAACCCTTCGCCTTACATAGTCTACCTCCGCCAGGGTCCAAAGGAACTGCCCTCCCGTCCTCTTCCCCACTTAGCAGTAGACCTGCACATCCCTGCCCATCCTGCACAAAAGGAAGGTTTCCGATGCCCAAGAGAGAGGCCCCATGATGAAGACTCCCAAAAGCCCGAGAGCGAAAAGTTTTCTGGACTCCCTTGGGTGCCTGAGGTCTCTTTCCTGGTGTTATAAGTTTATAGAACACTTGCTCTGGCTTGACTGCAAACTGTGAGCAAGACTCATCTGCTGCTGTCCCACGTTTGTACCGCGGGGCTCCTCTGTAACCTTGAAACCTGCGGTATGGCCGATTGTTGGCTGCCAGAAGAAAAATTCTGCGGCTGTACGAACCTTGTCTTCCTGGGAGCTCCCCAAGCCCCACCTGAGACCCGCTGCAGGGTGAGGATGTGGGGCGTGGAAACCTCGCCTTTCTCCGTGGTCAGCCCCATACCCCACTCCCCGTTCTGTGGTCCTGTGGCAGTGGGAAAGCAAGTTGAGGAGTTCCAGTGCCCATGCTTATCTGATGAGGACCTTGGAGAAGTCACTCCATGGGCACGAGGGCAGAAGAGCACCCCATTTGCTCTTGTGAGGTATGTCACACTTTATCATCCACAATCCGGATGGGCTCAGTGATTAAAACACGATGCTAGCTGGGCCAAGTTCATCCTGGACCGTGTGCCTGTCACCTGGTCATCCCTTCACCAGCCAGCCTCATCCGTTACTGTGCAGCCCATTCCCTCCCAGAAATAGAGCAACAAACTGAGAGTTTGAGTCGCCTAAGTGTGGCCCATACTCCTGTTTAGGACCCCCAGACCAAGTCCTTGAAACAGGCTGCCACTCAAGGCTGTGGGGAATTTGGGGAGTTTGGAGTAGAGGGGACTACTGGGGAACAAGAGGCACATGGTAGAAACTCCATTCCTTCTTCACAGCTGGATGAGGCTTTTTCTTTTCTCTGATTTGTGCCAGGCAGTTGGTCTTTACTTGGCTAGAGCTGTAGTATCAGGCAGTCTTGACCCAGAGTCACTCCACGTGGGGCATGAGTTGGCTGTGAGACGGTAGGTGCCCCAGCGTTTGTGCACTGGGGCTGAGTGGGATAGGAAAACAGTTGCAAGAGATCTACCACAAGGGTGAGGGCCTAAGTGTAGGGTCTAAACAAAGCCAGAAGTGCTTTTGTATATTAATACTAATTCTTGCACTAAATCTTTTGTGTGAAATCCTTGTATAAGTTGGGATAAACCCACAGCTAGTTCAACTTGGTCTCTTGGAAACCGTTCAATTCTCTCCAGCCTTGAGATCAGTGCAAGGTCTTAGTCACGGCTTTGCAGTAATCATACAATTAGGTGGTCAAGATTTGAGCCCACCCTGGTTCAGACCTGCCGGGCTTGGTGAGCCTTGACTTGGGAGGAGGGGCATAAGTGCTATTAGTATTTTTTTTTTTTTTTTTTTTTTTTTTTGCCGCATATGCAGCTTGTGGGATCTTAGTTCCCCGACCAGGGATTGAACCCTGGCCCACTGTGGTGGAAGCCCGGAGTGCTAACCGCTGGACCGCCAGGGAATTCCTGGCATAGGTACTTTTTTTTTTTTTTTAACATCTTTATTGGAGTATAATTGCTTTACAATGGTGTGTCAGTTTCTGCTTTATAACAAAGTGTATCAGCTATACATATACATATATCCTGATATCTCTTCCCTCGTGCGTCTCCCTCCCTCCCACCCTCCCTATCCCACCCCTCTAGGTGGTCACAAAACACAGAGCTGATCTCCTTGTGCTATGCGGCTGCTTCCCACTAGCTATCTGTTTTACATTTGGTAGTGTATATATATACATGCCACTCTTTCACTTTGTCCCAGCTTACCCTTCCCCCTCCCTGTGTCCTCAAGTCCATTCTCTAGTAGGTCTGCGTCTTTATTCCCGCCCTGCCCCTAGGTTCTTCATGACCATTTTCTTTTTTTTTTTTTAGATTCCATATATATGTGCTAGCATATGGTATTTGTTTTTCTCTTTCTGACTTAATTCACTCTGTATGACAGACTCTAGGTCCATCCACCTCACTACAAATAACTCAATTTGGTTTCTTTTTATGGCTGAGTAATATTCCATTGTATACATGTGCCACGTCTTTATCCATTCATCTGTCGATGGACACTTAGGTTGCTTCCATGTCCTGGCTACTGTAAATAGAGCTGCAATGAACATTGTGGTACATGACTCTTTTTGAATTATGGTCTTCTCAGGGTATACTGGGATAGGTACTTTTTAAAAAGAACGTTTAACATTGTTATTTTTCATATTTGGAAAGAGGGAAAGTCTGACATTTTTGAAAACCAACTACAGGAAGTAAAGCTTAATAAAATGTACAGAAACTGGTGATCCTCAACCAAGGAGGTGGGCATAACAGAGTGTCTTTGGAGCAAGATTCTACCAAAGTTTCCATCACAAGGGGTTGGGATTCTTTTGGGTTTTGTTTGTAAAAACACTAGTAGTCTGTAGTAGCTGGGACCTTTCTCAAGGGCTCCTTGACATAAACCTCTCAAGTTTATTTTCTCTTGCTGAAGATCACAGCCAAGAACATTCCCTGGGGCCCCAGAACCTGGAGGTAGATAGAAAGTTCCAGAAGGTTTCAAGCAAGGGGGAGGGTTAAGACTGTGTGAAACTCGTGTAACATTCCAGACCATTCCAGGTAACTCCAAGCAGGATAGTCCATAAGGTTTATTAACCATCTAACTCTAAGCCTCTCCTTAGGCCTAGAGAACTAGGCCCACTCTAATCGTGCCATCCTGCTGCCTCGGGTCTTTTTAAGCCAGAGCTGAACTTGGAGAGACCCCACTCCCTAAAACTGAGTCTGGGTTCTTCATGGAAGGGGAGATGTATGGGAGGCCTTTTGAAGGATCCCCCAATTGGTTCCCCCATTTCTCCCTCCTGCCCCCCACCAATGATATTGTCCTAGGTTTTTCTTTCTTAGATTCTTACCTGCTCTGAGGAGGAGAGGCTGAACCAGGCTGTGGACATTAGCCCCTGCCTTCTGGGGACTATTCTCCAATGTCTGATAGTGGAGAAAGTCTCAGACATGCTCAAACTTTGTCTCTATTTTCCTCTTGGTCACAAGCTAAAACAAAACCACCTAGAAGTTTGGACCTGGCCTGGGACACTGGGACAAGAGGGACCCACCCTGCCTCAGGCTGTGCCCATCAAGCTGGGAATGGGGTGCAAGGACAGTAGGAGGCTGAGTGCACAGCAAGCACAGATCCTAAGTGGGGAGACACGGACAACAGGACAGGAATCAAAGGTGTACACGTCTAGGCAATTGTGATACTGTCTTCGGACTTGATCAGTAGTTTATTTTATTCCTTCTGAGCCAAATTAATTTTTCCCTCTGTTGCCCCTTATTTATTGCTGAGTGAAATGATCCTTCATAGATCCCAGTGCTGAAAGAGTAGGATTTCTTGCTTTCTTCTGAGGTTCTGGCATTTCATTCACTGGGTGCACCTTGCCTGGAGCCAAGATGAATAAGAATAGGCAAAAAAAAAAAAAAAAAAAAAAAATTAAATTAAATAAAGCAAGTAAAACAACTGGCACAAAGGACTTCAGGAGATGGTGCCTATTATTACCACTACTCTTATGCTCTGCCTTGTTTCTTTAGTTTACATTCTTGATGCCCAGTGGGGCTGGACCTGAACCCCAGTGTGATAAGTGAGGCCTCTGACCCCTTTCTAGTCCTTTCCAGCCACTCCCCCTCTCCCAAATGAGCTGTCCTCCACGACTTTGTCACCCAACTGCTGCACCACTTTTGCCAGGCCCCACCCAGTAGATTTGACCTACCAAGATATTGTAGTGATGCAAGTTCTTGGCCTCTTTGAATTACTCAGAATCTCAGGGGCCTGGGCATCAGTATTTTTCAAAGCTCCCCATGTGATTCTACCATGCAGGCAGGGTTAAAAACCCACAATAGGGGATCGGAGGCTATACCTTTTTTGCTCAGTCCTCCTCACCCTGGTCCTGTCATCTCCTAGCACCCTCCCTTCCCTACTGGCCACTGATGATGAATTCCCTGCAAGTCTCACGACCAAGGTCACCCCACTTTCTCCGTACACAGAGAACACGTGTATCCATGGTAGACACGAAGATGCATCACTCAGATATGCCTTCAAGAAAGGACTCGTTGCCCAGATTTGGAGAACGTGGTCACTTGACAGCCTCGTTATTTACTCCTTCAGGGTCGCCTCAGCTTTAGCCAACATTAGGCTCTTCTGGGGATGCTGCAGCCAGTGACTGAGCATGACTGTGGTACCAAGAGCTTGACATTTCTGCCCAACAGGGACTTCTCTGGGCAACCTTCATCCACGGGCCAAGATTTTGTGAGATGGGCGTCACGTCAGACTGCCCCCCCACCCACTTCCACTTCTATTCTTTCTTTTTAGAGGTCTTACTCCCCAATAAACTTTCCACACTCATAATTCCATCTCCTCGCCAGAGGACACAGCTGACTCATATGCCCTATTTCACTGGTTCTCAAAGTGTGTTCCCCAGACCAGCAACCTCAGCATCACCTGGGAACCTCAGCATTACCTGGTTAGAAATGCCAATTCTCGGGCCCCCTCCCAGACCTACTGACTCAGAAACTCTGGGGGCCAGCATCTGTGTTTTAACAAGCCCTCTACGTGATTCTGAGGCATACAATTTGAGAATTGTGGCCTTGCTGTATTTCAGTAAAAGTTCAAACCACCTGATATCCTGTAGAGTGAAATGAAATCACCTACCCAGGATACTGAGTGCTGCTACTAGAGGTGCTGCTAGCGCCCTCTGCAGGTCAGGGATATAAAGGGAAATATACCAGACATTTGCCAGTAGCGAGCTACACTTTGCCCTACGCAGGGCAGCACTCTTAGTATTTTACACACTGGGTGTGCCCAGTCTGTAGGTCTCCAAGCCCATATCCCCAGCAGCCTGGTCACTCCATTGCAAGCAACAGAATCAGTGCAGCAAAATTAACCACAAGGTCAAAATCTGACTTTGAACTGTAAAGGTACAGCATTCAACATTTATACTGCCAACTGCTTTCTATAGTAGCTCAAGTATTTAACTTATAGCACCTCCTGATATTTAATTTTTCAGAGCTAACAATGTATTTGATGTTCATAGGAAGTGGACTCAGATATCGGATTAACCTGCTCATAAATTCTACATTTATCTTACCAGGACCTTGTGAGCTAGGTTGTAAGAGCACAGCATGTTTACAAGATTCAGAGCTGACTGCCCGCACCTAATGGCTGGGGCATTTCTTGCTGTGACCCATCCTGAAGGAGAAAGGAAGCAGATCTTCAGACTCTTTGGCCCCTCCTTGTAATGGTTCAGACAGATTCTCTTATTAAAGTTTCCTCCTTAATTACTGACATACGTGCAATTCAAGTTACTTTCTTGCAATTATGTTATTCAGCAATAATTGGATTTCTAGTTTTAATTGGGCCCTAAATTAGCAATGGCTTTCATGAAAGCCATTACAGTGATTTCTAACTACAGTTCTTGCTGCTTTTTGGGTACATTATATTTCAAACAGAATGATTCACCAGTAGAAGAAGTCACAGCTGTGGCAAACTCTTACACGGGTTTCTATTAATGATTACAAGTTGGGCACTATTCTGTTGTACCTGAACATTTGCTGCAAATACTATCCGTTGAGCCTTGCTATGTCACAAGCAAGGCTGCCTTCTGCCCAGGGTTAGAGCACACAACTCTCTTCGTGATGAAGATCCAGCCATGTGACCAGCTATTTAGCTTGGTTAAATGGGGAAAAGAATCTATTTCTTACCACCTGCTACTGCAGATAAACATAATACAAAATAAAGAAGACCAAATTATTCTTGAAAGTTATTGAAATCAAAATTTTGTTGAACCTATAGAAAGCATAATCCCATTGGTTTCTTCCTTTCCTAATGGGACCATCTACTCAAATCAGCCCAACAAATGTGCTGAGTGTCATGTATGCACTACTCATTGCATAGGACACTAAGCTAGTAAGAGACAACATATGAGCTTTGGAGTCAGACCATGTGGATTAGAATCCAAGCTTTGCTACTTCTTGGCTGTGTAACCTCAGGCAAATTACTTAATTTCGCTGAGGTTCTATTTTCTCATTTGTAAAATATATCACAAGGTTGTTGCGTGGGTGAAGTGATTTACTACTTGTAAAGGACTTTTAAGAGTGCCTGCCATGTGGTAATCACTTATTAAATACTAGTTCCATTATTCTAGTTCAAGGTGGCAAGGCCTTATCTATATTGCTCATCACTGTATTCCCAGCATCAAGAATAGTGACTGACAGATGATAAGTGCTCTACGACTATAGAAAGTACCCTAAGAGAGAAGGGATTTAAAGGAGAGAGTAATTGCATCTAGTGTTGGGTATACCAGCCAGGACATTTGGTAGTAAACGGATGGAACATCCAAAAGGAATAATTGAGGAGCATTTCATGAAATAATTCCGTACAAAGGAATGGGACAAATTAATAGAAACAAACAAAAATGGTAAAGCACTGCAGGGTTAGCAACAGCAGAGCACAATTACCACCCCTAGACCTGAAAAGGCAGAAACTGTAGAGAGGGGCCTCTGACGGGAGCGGCAGTCTGCAGTATGGAGGGCAGTCTCTGCTACCTGCGGCCACACAGGAAGGGTGTCAGGGCAGTAAATACCCTGACCTCTCTCTCTTGCCCCCTGATATTGTCCCATTGGCCAAACCCAATTAGAAGCCAGAGGGTAAATGACACAATCCATGCAGATCAGCCTCCTAGGCACCCAGCACAGTGGACAAGGGTAGAGAGTGAATCTGGAGAAGTAGATGGAGAACATTTAATTTACAGGGAAATTAGGAAGACATTTTGTAGGGGTGGAATTTAACATGAGCCTTTAAGCAAGGTTGGGTTATGTATGCAAGGTGAAGTTGAAAGGGTGGGGAAGGTGTCCCAGGTGGAAAGAACAGCATGAGTAAATCAAGACAGGAAATAGATTTAGGAGTCAAAATTAATCCAACTTGGCTGTAGAATACAGCACAAGTTTGTAAGAAAAGATAACATTTAAAATGTAGATTGAAACATTTCACAGAATGTCTGAAATGACAGGGCAAGACAGGGGACTTGATTTTGGAGGCAGGAGAGGCCACTGAAGTTGGGGGTCCAGCTGATAAGGATCAGTTCTATGGTTTAAGAAGTCTGATTTTATAGGGGTGCATCAAAAAGACTGGCAAGTGAAAAGATTAGTGGTAATAAGATAATTTGAGAGGTTTTACTAATTGTTCAAGGGAGAGAAAAATAAGGATATGAACCCAGATGTGAGCAACAGGGGTGGAACTAAGGAAGCAGACAGGTTATGTGGGAGGTGGGGGACAGGGCTCAAGAGTTCACAAAGAATCAAAGATCATTCCAATATGTCTGACCTGGATGGCTGGATACTTAAAAGGAGGAAGGTAAGGATAAAGGAGATGAGAAAATGTTCAGCTCCTGGGGGCAGAAGAGTAGTGACAAACAAGTCATTGAGTGTCCTCTCATGTATTTCCCACAGACCTTGTACAGACACCCTTGGATTCCAGCCAGCTGGATTCTACTCCAGCTCATTTCTACTTGTACTCATCCTTGTTACGCTGACAGCCCACTGGTTAACCTGATTTGGTTTCCTTGGTATGTGACTCATTTCCAGGTTCCTGGCTCCTTATCATCCTGAAGCTCAATCCCGGTTCTGAGCCCTCCTCAGGCCTTCAAGCTACTTGTGTACTTCTTCATGGTGCCGAGATTTTTTATGTATGGTTTCTTGCCATATCCTAAGTCCCTAGAACATATTTGATACATAGTAAATACTCAATAATAAATGAATAAATGAATAACCGTAGTGTATTATCCAAATAATTTGGAGGTAGCTGAAGTTAATTTCTTTTTTAAGTAACAGATTTTACTGCTCTAAAATAGACATACGTTCAATCAGTTGGTGGTAGGAGGTGGATTGGCGGGGATATACCAGAACTGGTTGGTGATGGAGAGGGGATTCCACACCTTACAGGATGAGTTCATGGCAGAGGTTAGACAACAGAAAGCCCAGAGAAGTCTGGGGGAAGATCCAGAACAGGGGTACTTGTGCTTTGCTTCCTGGGTAAAGCCTGAGAAAACAAAAAGCCTCTTAGACCCAGAACTCCCTGTACCAACTGGGTCTCCAGTAGATTAAAAATGGCTCAAGTATACTTAAGCAGAGAAGAATTGACAGCCCACAACCATCAAGTTTACTCATCCCTGAAGTAATGTAGAAGAGTAAAGAAAGTAATCTGTGTCCTTAAGAGGGGTACATCCACTTCTGTACCTGAGAGGCCCTCACATCTAGACAAGAAGGATGCAGGTGACCAATATGGCCCTGGTGCCCAGAAAGCAGGGTGGAGCCTGCAAGGTTCAGCAGCAGTTGCCGTGTGGTTAGCGCCCCCAAAGTAAAAACATCTAGCCAGAGGTGTTAGTAGTGGACACAGTATATGACCATGGAAGGAGGAGATGGGGAAAAGATGCTGTCTACCAATGACACATGGTGACTACTTGAGCCCCCATGATTGGAATAATCTCTGGGCAAAAACAAGTTAAAAGGAGAAGGTGAGAACACTGAATGGATTGAGTTTCCCTGGAAGTGACCACACAAAGTTTTCTGCTCCAGGTGAAATGAAAGTTTGAGAGCTAAGGTGGGTTGAGTTATAGGGAAATAATTTTTTTAAAGTTCTATTTTTGTACATCTGACCTTGTAACTGCAAAATTTATACCCACATAGTAGCTATCTTATAACATTTTACCATTATTATGCACTTGACTCACATTTGTGTCAGGCTCAGTGGCTGTACATCAGGTACAGTCTTGACAGCCTCATCATCAGTAGAACACCCACATGACTGACATGCATGGAGACCTGATATGTGGCCCAGGTCAAAATTCCTGCCAATATCTGGCCGTGTGAGCTTCTTGGGTGTTAGGCAGAGCTTACTCTTATATGTAGTAGCTTCCAGATAGCAGCTTGTTTGGTCATCTCTGTGTTGTGTCCCAGTTGCTCAGTCAATTTATTGAATCTGATTGATTTCTGTAGCCAACCTTTCCTCAAACTCCGGGATGGCTTTGGTGGCTACAGACAGATTCAGGGAACTGCACTGGAGCCCAAAAATGATTCCAGAAGGATAGTGAGCTAGTCTCTCATGCAAATACAGATCTGATCTGAAAACCTTTTGTTTGTTTCAAGGTTCAACTCCGCAGGTTGGCATTTAAGAACCTACACACACCAATCTCCCAACAGTCCCTTAAGTACACATAAAATTCTTTTATTTTCTCTGAGCACTAGGCCTTTTCAGCTGTCTCAGCTGTCTTTTACATCTGTTCCATTTATTGCCTGAAAACTCCTTACTTCACCTTCTACTCTCATACACCCCTCAAGTGCCGGGTTTAGTGTCACCTCCTTTTTTGAAAACTTTCCTAACTTCCCTGGGCAATTAATCACTTACTCCTTTGGGCTCCCACAAATTTGGTACACACTTTCTCTAAAGCATTTTTCACAGTGTTCTCTAATTATTTATTTTTGTACCTTTTCTTCCATTAGTCTGTGAGTTATTCAAGGGGAAGGATTCATCATGTGTCTAACTTGTTTTGAATTATTCCCAGTGTGCCATGCATCTTCCTGCACAAGTGTGTGTGTGTGTGTGTGTGTGTGTGTGTGTGTGTAGAAAATCCCCTTGGAATCACATAACCCTAAGATCTTTCTATAGAATATGATATGATCAGGTCTAGTACATTTTGAATTGTTCTCAGCACAATCTCATTCCTACCTGAGTCCCATAAAGGAAACCTCAGTCCCTGAGAAGTTAGATGACTTGTTCCCAAAGCATGGCTCCCAGTCCAGCAGCATCAGCATCACCTGGGAACTTGTTAGAAACACAGATTCTAACAAATTAGGTATAGAAGGAATGCACTGCAACATAAACATGTAGGACAAGCCCACAGCTAACATCATACTCAATGGTGAAAGACTGAAAGCTTTTCCTTTAAGATCAAGAACAAGACATGGGTGCTCACTTTCCCCACTTCTACTCAACATATTACTGGAAGTCCTAGCCATAGCATTTAGGCAAGGAAAAGAAATATAAGGCATCCAAATTGGAAAGGAAGAAATAAAATTGTCTTTTTTTGCAAATGACATATTACATATAGAAAACCCTAAAGAATCCACCAAAAAGAAAAAAAAAAAAAAAACCTGTTGGAACTAATAAACAATTTCAGTAAAGTTGCAGGATACAAAGTCAGTATGCAAAACTCAGGCACATTTCTATACACTAAATGACAACAAAGTATTTGAAAAAGAAATAAAGAAAACAAACCCATTCACAATAGCATCAAAACAAAAACATACTTAAGGAATAAATTTAACCAAGGTAGTGAAAGATCTGTACCCTGAAAACTGCAAGGCATTGATGAAAGAACTTGACGAAGACACAAACAGATGGAAAGATATCACATAATCATGGATTGAAATAATTAATATTATTAAAATGTCCATAATACCCAAAACAATCTAAGATTCTATGTAATCTTTGGAATTAGAATCAAAATCCCAATGACAGTTTTTACAGAAATAGAAAATATTCTAAAATTTGTATGGAACCACAAAAGATCCCACATAGCCAAGCCAATCTTGAGAAAGAAGAACAAAGCTGGAGGCCTCACTTGTCCTGATTTTAAACTATACTACAAAACTTATAACCAAAATAATAAGATACTGGCATAAAAACAGACACATAGACTACTAATGGATCAAGTCCAGAGCCCAGAAACAAACTCACACATATATGGTTAACTAATTTTTGACAAAAGAGGCAAGAATACTCAATGGGGAAAAGATAAGTCTCTTCAATAAGTGATGCTGGGAAAATTGGATATTCACATGCAAGAGAATGAAACTGGGCTCCTATCTTACACCACTCACAAAAATTGAAATGGGTTAAAGACTTAAATGAAAGACATGAAACCATAAGACTCTGAGAAGAAAACATAGGAAAAAATTTCCTTGACATTGGTATTGGCAATGATTTTCTGGCTATGACACCAAAAGCACAAGAAACAAAAGCAAGAATAATCAAGCGGGACTATATCAAACTAAAAATCTTCTGCACGTAAAAAGAAATGATCAACAAAATGAAAAGGTAACCCACAGGATAGGAAAAAATATTTGCAAATCATGGATAAAGGGCTAATATCCAAAATATATAAGGAACTCATACAAAAAATAATCTAATTAAAAAATAGGCAAAGGAGCTGAATGGACACATTTCCAAAGAAGAAATACAAATGGCCAACAGGTACAAGCATTCCTTGTTTTACTGTGCTTCTCCCTTTTGCACTTTGCAGATGTTGTGTTTTTTACAAACTGAAAGTTTGTGACAACCTTGCATTGAGCAAGTCTATCAGTGCCATTTTTCCAACAGCATTTACTCACTTCATGTCTCTGTGTCACATTTTGACAATTCTTGCAGTATTTCAAACTTTTTCATTATTATTACATTTGCTATGGTGATCTGTGATCACATAGACTACTTTAAATTTTTTTTTTAATTTTTTAATTTAAAATTATTTTTTAAACTGAAGTATAGTTGATTTATAATGTGTTAGTTTCAGGTGTACAGCACAGTGGTTCAGTTATACATATATACATATATGTATACATATATGTATGTCTTTTTCAGATTCTTTTCCCTTATAAGTTATTACAAAATATCCAATATAGTTACTATACTGTGTAGAGCTATACAGTAGGTCCTTGTTGGTTATCTATTTTATAATAGTAGTGTGTATATGTTGATCCCAAACTCCTAATTTATCCCTCCATCTCACTTTCCCCTTTGGTAAACATAAGTTTGCTTTCTATGTCTGTGGGTCTATCTATTTTGTAAATAAGTTCATTTGTATTTTTTTTTTTTAGATTCCACATATAAATGGTATCATATGATATTTGTCTTTCTCTGTCTGGCTTACTTCACTTAGTATGACAATTTTTAGGTACATTCATGTTGCTGCATATGGCATTATTTCATTCTTTTTAATGGCTGAGTAATATTCCACTGTATATATGTACCACATCTTCTTTATCCATTCATCTGTCGATAGACATTTGGTTGCTTCCATGTCTTGGCTATTGTAAATAGTGCTGCAATGAACATTGGGGTGCATGTATCTTTTCGAATTATGGTTTTCTCTGGGTATATGCCCTGGAGTGGGATTGCTGGATCATAATGGTAACTCTATTTTTAGTTTTTTAGGGAACCTCCATACATAGTGGCTGTACCAATTTACATTCCCACCAACAGTGTAGGAGCATTCTCTTTTCTCCATACCCTTTTCAGCATTTATTATTTGTAGACTTTTTGATGATGGCCATTCTGACTGCAGTGAGTTGATACCTTATTGTAGTTTTGATTTGCACTTCTCTAATAATTAGTGATGTTAAACATCTTTTCATGTGCCTGATGGCCATCTGTATGTCCAAATATAGACATTTGGAGAAATGTCTACTTAGACTGTGATCAGTGATCTTTGATGTTACTATTGTAATTGTTTTGGGGTGCCACAAACCACGACCATATAAAGATAGCAAATGTAATTGATAAATGTAGTGTTGTGTTCTGACTGCTCCACAGACTAGCCATTCCCCCTTTTCTCTACCTCTCCTTGGGCCTCCCTATTCCCTGAGAAACAACAATATTGAAATTAGGCCAATTAATGACCCTACAATGGCCTCTAAGTGTGCAAGTGAAAGGAAGTTGCACATCTCTCACTTTAAATCAACATTTAAGCTTAGTGAGGAAGAAATACCAAAAGCTGAGATAGGCCGAAAGCTAGGCCACTTGTGCCAGTTAGCCAAGTTGTGAATGCAAAAAAAAAGTTCTTGAAGGAAATTAAATTGCTACTCCAGTGAACACATGAATGATAAGAAAGTGAAACAGCCTTATTTATATGGAGAAAGTTGTAGTGGTCTGGATAGAAGATCTAACCAGTCACAACATTCCCTTAAGCCAAAGCCTAATCCAGAGGAAGGCCTTAACTCTCCTCAGTGCTATGAAAGCCTAGAGAGGAGAGGAAGCTGCAGAGGAAAAGTTTGAAGCTAGCAGAGGTTGGTAATAATATAATATAAAAGAGTAAGTTGAAGTAGAAAGTGCTGATGTAGAAGCTGTAGCAAGTTATCCAGAAGATGTAGCTAAGATCATTAATGAAGGTGCCTACACTAAACAACAGGTTTTCAATGTAGATGAAACAGCCTTATGTTGGAAGAAGATGTCATCTAGGACTTTCATAGCTAGAAAGGAGAAGTCAATGCCTGGCTTCAAAGTTTCAAAGGACAGTCTGACTCTCTTGTTAAAGGTTACTCCAGTTGATGACTGTAAGTTGAAGCCCATGCTCATCTACCATTCTGAAAATCCCAGGATCCTTAAGCGTTATGCTAAATCTACTCTGCCTCTGCTCTATAAATGGGACAACAAAGCCTGGATGACAGCACATCTGTTTACAGCATAGTTTACTGAATATTTTAAGCCCACTGTTGAGAACTACTGCTCAGAAAAAAAGATTCCTTTAAAATATTACTGCTCATTGAAAATGCACCTGGTCACCCAAGAGCTCTGATGGAGATATATAACAAGATTAATATTGTTTTCATGCCTGCTAACACAACATGCATTCTGCAGCGCATGGATCAAGGAGTAATTTACACTTTCAAAACTTATTAAGAAATACACTTCATAAGGCTATAGCTGCCATAGATAGTGATTCCTCTAATGGATGTGGGCAAAGTCAGTTGAAAGTCTTCTGGAAAGGATTCTACATGCCATTCAGAATATTCATGATTCATGGGAAGAGGTCCAAATAGCAACATTAACAGGAGTTTGGAAGAAGTTGATTCCAACCCTCACAAATGACTTTGAGGGGTTCGAGACTTCAGTGGAGGAAGTAACTGCCGACATGGTGGAAATGGCAAGAGAATCAGAATTAGAAGTGGAGCCTGCAGATGTGACTGAATTGCTGCCATCTCATGACAAAACTCAAATGGATGAGGAGTTGCTTCTTATGGATGAGCAAAGAAAGTGATTTCTTGAGATGGCATCTACTCCTGGTGAAGATGCTGTGGAGATTGTTGAAACGGCAACAAAGGATTTAGAATAGTACATCAACTTAGTTGATAAAGCAGTGGCAGGGTTTGAAAGGATTGACTCCAGTTTTGAAAGAAGTTTTACTGTGTGTAAAATGCTATCAAGCAACATTGCACACTATAGAGAAACTGTTTGTGCAAGGAAGAGTCAATCGATGCGGCAAACTTCACTGTTATTTTATTTTCAGAATTTGTCACAGCTACCCCAACCTTCAGCAACTACCACTCTGATCAGTCAGTAGCCATCAACGTGGATGCAAGACACTCCACCAACCAAAAGATGGTGACTCACTGAAGGCTCAGATGGAGGTTAGCATTTTTTAGCAATAAAGTATTTTTAAATTAAGGTATGCACATTGGTTTTTAGACACAATGCTATTGTACACTTAATAGACTACAGTATAAACATAACTTTTATATGTCTTGGGAAACCAATAAACTTGTGATTCACTTTATTGTGACATTTGCTTTATTGTGGTGGTCTGGAACGAAACCCATAATGTCTTGGAGGTATGCCTGTATATATACGACGGAATATTAATCGGTCATAAAAAAGAAGGAAATCTTGCCTCTTGTAACAACATGGATTGATCTTGAGGGCATTATGCTAAGTGAAATAAGCCAGACAAAGACAAATAGTATGATCTCACTTATATGTGGAATCCCCCAAAAACTGAACTCATAGAAACAGAGAGTAGATTGGTGGTTGCCAGGTTTGGGGGTTGGGGGAAATGGGTGAAGGTGGTCAAAGGGTACAAACTTCCCATTATAAGATGAATAGTCCTGGGGATTTAACATACAGCATGATAACTATAGTTAACAATGCTGTATCGAACACTTGAAAGCTGCTAAGACTATAGATCTTAAAAGTTCTCATCACACACATACACACACACACACACACACACAACTAAGTGAGGTGATGGATGTGTTAACTAACCTTATTGTGATAATCATTTTGCAATATATGTATATCAAATCATGATGTTGTGTAACAAACTTACACAATGTTATATGTCAGTTATATATATATATATATACACACACACATATACATATATATATATATATATTTTTTTTTTTTTTTTTTTTGGCCACACTGCAGGTTGCAGGATCTTAGTTCCCTGACCAGGGATAGAACTTGTGGCCCCTGCAGTGGAAGCATGGAGTCCTCACCACTGGACCACCAGGAAATTCTCTCAATTATATCTTAATAAAGTTGGAGGAAAAAGAAGTGCAGGTTCTCAGGCCTCACCACAGAGCTACTGAATCAAAACTCTACAGGACCCCAGCAACCTGTGATTCCACATTCCCTCCAGGGGATTCTGTGCATGTCAACTACTGTCTAAGACCCACTCCAGGTATCTCTGTGGTTACTAAGGCAGGGAATTGGGGACTGTCAGGGAATGGGGACGGTTGAGGTGGGTGGACGGTTGAGGAGGAGTGAACCTAGCTCCACAGTGCCTTTCTCTAAGATTGGGGCACTAGTAAAATCCATGTGGGATGAGGTGAATCACTTTTCCATCCCCCACCTGTTGCTGTCCTGACAGATTTTTCAGCCCAGGATTTTTGCTAAAAATAGAGCCCTCTGAGGAGGAAATATAGAGCTGTACCTTCTCGCCATGGATGAAATCATCCTGGTGCTTTGATGGATAAAGGGAGATCGACATTCTCTGAGAGCTGGCAGGCTTCCAGGCGTTCTCCGTTGTCAAGGCAGCGCCCATGGAAGACTCTGCAGGGGAACGCAGAGCAGCCCCGTCACCCCAAGGTTATATGCTGCTGCACTCTTGACAGGCAGGAAGACAGGGAAGTGAAGGTTTTAGTGTTTCATAAATCATTTGGAGGAAACTGTGTTTTATTTATGTTCATTTTTGATTGTATTTGAATTTTTATTACAGCTATTTTTCAAAGATGCAAAAGCTTTGCAGGCAATCCTGGGGGAACAAGCACCTCAAAAGAATGTGGCAGGGGTCGACCTGATTGGCTGAGGGGGTGAAAATTATTTATATTTTAAAAAGCAGTCTGAAGTTGGCTTTCAAAGGCACCAAATCTGAATAAAACTCGAAAGTTTTAAATCGCGACTATGAAGGACCTGGTTTTAAAAAGATGATTTAGTATAAGTGAATCACAGCGCCACCTAAGTGATGTGGAGAGGAATCCAAATTGAGAAAACAGAAGGAAGTATTGGGGATGAATCTCAATTAAATGGGCTGATTAATTGTGTGGACCACCTCAGTGGCTACTTTTTCGGAATCCCCCTTCTCTGATATAATTGAGCCTGCAGTTGGGTCCGTTTATTGTCCCTGGAACTCAGCTCAGTGGCACTAACTCTTCCAGCTGCCTTCATTACCAATGCAGGTCATCAGGGCTACTTCCCCAGCGGGACTGATGGTGTGGCTACCGGCACCAATCAATGAAGTGGGCCAGAATGACTAAACAGTGCACCTGTGTGTGTGTGCTACAAGGAGGTGCGTTTCATGTGGAGGCAAGATCAGTGTCCCACTCCTACTGGATTAGCAAAGGACTTTGATGCTATTGGAACTAAAATGAAAATGGACGTTTTAATTTTGAAATTTTTCATGTTGTGATGTTTGCCTCTACAAACATTTTTTTTGTAAGAATCTTGAATTTTGAGATATAGTTTTCCTTTTCCATCATGGTATGAAGTTAGTTATGGGAAAAATATGTTCTCAATAAAATGAGGAATGGCAAACGGAGACAAGGAGCATTTCTTCTCCAATGTGTCACTGAAACAGGACACAGGCAAATATTTTAGGGTACAAAAGGTATGTGCCAGTGCCGGATGCTGGTACTTTTCTTACAGTATCTGATTTCATAATTCTCCCTATTACGTGATAATGTGACAACAAAAAAATTGGTTCTGAGAAGAAACAGTGCCTTTGGAATGGGAAAGCAAGAGTCAAATAAGAACATTTTTGTTGATAAAAACTAAATTAAAAGGTTTTAAAAAGGTATTTTGATTAGCAATACTAGCTGTCACTGATTGAACCATGCCCGGGACTTGATGTTTATTCACTGGTTAATTCAACTCATATTTAGTGAGCTACTAATGTGTGCCAGGCACTAGCGTGAACTGCAGTGGTTAACAAGCCAGACTTGTGTGTACATTCACCCAGCTTGTCAGAGCAAGTGCCTACTGTAGTTCACCGCTGAGGAAACTAAAACCAGGGACATGAAGAACCCTCTGGAGAGTTCTGCTTTTGAAAATACTGATGTCTGGGCTCTACCCTAGATCAGTTAAACCAGAATCACTAAATATGGGGCTGGGGGGCCAGTCTTTTCTTGTAAAGTCCCCTTGGGGGTTCTGATGTGCAGCCAGGGCTTGCGGACACTGCTGCGAGGTCACCCTGGGCCGCCCATAGACAGGAAGCCATGAAGTCAGGTGCGCGTAGAACATTGCTATTGACTAAACGGCGTCCATGCGGTGGTGTCACTGTCTAGCAGGAGGACGCTCCCGGGGCCTCATGGATTCTCAGCACAATCTCTGCTCTAGGCCTCTCACTTTCTTGAAAAGTTCTGTCAAGGTTCCCAGTTTGAAGACAAATATGTGATCCTCTAAAGGCTTTTCACTTAATAGACTACTACACGCCGTGCAGCATGTGTGCTTTGTAACTTCACTTAAGAGGTTTGTTATATATATATCCTGCTAAGAGCAGTGGCAGAGATAGTGGGGGAGGGAAAACGCCGGGGAAGGCTCCCCTGGTCCTCTCGGAGGAGAGCAAGTTATCGCTTTGTTTTCAAATAATGCAATTGGTAATGAGTTTTTGGATGTGTGTGAGCTGTAAATCGTTCTGAAAATTGAACTGAAGATACAATATCGTAAATCTCTTCTTTGGTGGTGGAATATTTATGGGGAGGGCAATCTAATCAGTTATGTGGGTATGCTGTGTCTGACGGCTGACTGAGCGGGACCCTGTACTAAGGATCTATCGCCTATTAGAAAATTCCTCTAGGTGAGCACGCACCTGTGTCAGTTGGAGGACTATTTTTAATGGGAATGATCTGATGATCCTTTAACAGAATCAATCCGGAATGCATTGGTGGAGCAGGTAGGGATATCTGGGGCAGCACAGTGCCAGGAAGGCAAGGACGTGCAGGCTGAGCTGTCACCTTCCTGGGGCAGCCTCCTCACCTGGTTGCTGTGGAATTTGGTTCCCTAAATCAATGCTTGTTTATTCTAGGAACTCAAAGTTCTACAGAAATGCACATTTCATTAGATTTGTTTTGAAACTCATTATCATCACTATAAATACCTTTGTGTGGAAAGTAATGAAATAAAGCCAAAAGAAGTAGTGAAATCACGGCAAGCTGTGAGCAGTGAAGAATCAAGGCAGCAGTATATACAACGCTGTCGTGATTTTTCTTTTGAATAATTATGACAGTTATTTAAAAGATAAAAATCTATAATTACTATTTATAGTTTTCAGACATTTTGGGGGGGGGTTGTAGTGAAACACTTTTTTCAAACAAAATCTGATTTGCAGCCACATTATATAAAACAGATCAAAGGTTGAAGCTGGGGAAGTGACTCAAATCTTGGCCTACTTAGCCTCTGACAGCAGTATCTCCCTCCAAAGTACCTCCCTGCTCTCCAAAGTACCTCCACCACCCCAAGGTTGTGCCAATCACGGCTCTATAACTGCTGACCTAGTTAGGACTCTCTCCTTTCATAGATGAGGAAACCAAGTCCAGGAAAAGTCAACTGGAAGAGAGAGAACAGAGACAAGGATGCTTGAATCCATTCTTGTGCTCCTTCGGTTAACCCACGCTGCCTATTGATACAGAAGAACTTGGTCACTTTGGGAGAGATAACTCATTTGATTAATTTCACCTCCTTCAAGTCTTTTCTTAAATTTCACCCTCATTTTCCTAATCAACTTTACCCTGATCACTCCATTTAAAGTTGCAAGTCTCCCTCTAGCTCCCTGTACACCTTACACGGTTATATATATATTCTCATAGCACTTGTCATCTCCCTGCCTATGATATCACTTATATAATTTGTTTGTGTTTATTGTCTGACCCCCGGTCCTACCAGCCCCTCCCCCAACCACTCTCCACTGGAATCTCAGGGTCATGAGGGAAGGGCTTTTTTTGGGGGGGTGGGTTATTTGTTCACTGATGTATCCCTAGTATATAGAACAGTGCATGGCATATAATAGGTGCTCAATACATATCTGCTGAATTAATAAAATTTATGAAAACTGACCATAAATTAATGAGATGGTCTCCACAAGTCATCCATGACCGTCTTGCTCATGACTATGTATAATCAGGTTTTACTGGGGAATAGAAAAGGCTCAGCAAATCAAATTAGTTCAACCATTTTCTCCCTCCAAGTGAAAGGTAATTGCCCTCTGAATCAACACTCTGTGTTAGTTTTGCTTTCAGTAGCATCTGCCTATTGTGGACATGAAGACATGCATGATAGGACTAGGCTGTCGGCTCTTTTCTTTTTATGGCTGAGTAATATTCCATTGTATATATGTGCCACATCTTCTTTATCCATTCACCTGTCAATGGACACTTAGGGTGCTTCCAGGTCCTGGCTATTGTAAATAATGCTGCAATGAACATAGTGGTACATGTCTCTTTTTGAATTATGGTTTTCTCAGGGTATATGCCCTGTAGTGGGATTGCTGGGTCATATGGTAGTTCTATTTTTAGTTTTTTAAGGAACCTCCATACTGTTCTCCATAGTGGCTGTATCAATTTACATTCCCACCAACAGTGCAAGAGGGTTCCCTTTGCTCCACACCCTCTCCAGCATTTATTGTTTGTAGATTTTTTGATGATGGCCATTCTGACCGGTGTGAGGTGATACCTCGTTGTGGTTGATTTGCATTTCTCTAATGATTAGTGATATTGAGCATTCTTTCATGTGTTTGTTGGCAATCTGTATATCTTCCTTGGAGAAATGTCTCTTTAGGTCTTCTGCCCATTTTTAGATTGGGTTGTTTGTTTTTTGGATATTGAGCTGCATGAGTTGCTTGTATATTTTGGAGATTAATCCTTTGTCCGTTGCTTCATTTGCAAATATTTTCTCCCTTTCTGAGTGTTGTCTTTCCGTCTTGTTTATGGTTTCCTTTGCTGTGCAAAAGCTTTGAAGTTTCATTAGGTCCCATTTGTTTATTTTTGTTTTTATTTCCATTTCTTTAGGAGGTGGGTCAAAAAGGATCTTGCTGTGATTTATGTCAAAGAGGGTTCTTCCTATGTTTTCCTCTAAGAGTTTTATAGTGTCTGGCCTTAAACAAATGACAGTGAAAACACGATGACCCAAAACCTATGGGATGCAGCAAAAGCAGTTCTAAGAGGGAAGTTTATAGCAACACAATCCTACCCCAAGAAACAAGAAAAATCTCAAATAAACCACATAACCGGGCTTCCCTGGTGGCACAGTGGTTGAGAATCTGCCTGCCAATGCAGGGGACACGGGTTCGAGCCCTGGTCTGGGAAGATCCCACATGCCGCGGAGCAACTAGGCCCGTTAGCCACAACTACTGAGCCTGCGCGTCTGGAGGCTGCGCTCCACAACAAGAGAGGCCGCGATAGTGAGAGGCCCGCGCACCACGATGAAGAGTGGCCCCCGCTTGCCACAACTAGAGAAAGCCCTTGCACAGAAACGAAGACCCAACACAGCCATAAATAAATAAAATAAAAACAAATACTTAAAATATATATATATATATTTTTAAAAAAAAAACAACCTAACCTTACACTTAAGCAATTAGAGAAAGAAGAACAAAAAAAACCCAAAGTTAGCAGAAGGAAAGAAATCATAAAGATCAGATCAGAAATAAATGAAAAAGAAATGAAGGAAACAATAACAAAGATCAATAAAACTAAAAGCTGGTTCTTGGAGAAGATAAACAAAATTGATAAACCATTAGCCAGACTCATCAGGAAAAAAAGGGAGAAGACTCAAATCAGCAGAATTAGAAATGAAAAAGGAGAAGTAACAGATGACACTGAAGAAATACAAAGGATCATGAGAGATTACTACAAGCAACTATATGCCAGTAAAATGGACAACCTAGAAGAAATGGACAAATTCTTAGAAAAGCACAACCTTCTGAGACTGAACCAAGAAGAAATAGAAAATATAAACCGACCAATCACAAACACTGAAATTGAAACTGTGATTAAAAATCTTCCAACAAACAAAAGCCCAGGACCAGATGGCTTCACAGGCGAATTCTATCAAACATTTAGAGAAGAGCTAACACCTATCCTTCTCAAACGCCTCCAACATATAGCAGAGGGAGGAACACTCCCAAACTTATTCTACTAGGCCGGTGGCTCTTAATTCAGGGAGTCCACGAACTTGGATGGGGGAAAGACTACTATTTTATTTTAACTTACCTCTAGCTGAAATTTAGCATTTTATTCAGCTACAGATGTAGGCAACGAACTGCAAGAGACTTTGTTAGCAATAGAAATCACAATTTTTTCATATCATGTTATTGTTTCAGATATATCAAAATATTTTCAATTATTCCCACTTCAAAATTATGGTAGCTATTACACCGGTCTCTAGATTTTATTATTTAATGCATTAAGAAAGAATCATATATATTACTATATCACAAATTTGTTAAAAATATTTGATAAGTATATTTCAATATATTTTGCTTCCTTTGTAATACAATGTATTTTTAAATTAAATTAAATTTATTTATTTTTTAGCCGCACCACGCGACATTGTGGGATCCTAGTTCTCCCACCAGGGATCGAACCCATGTCCCCCGCAGTGGAAGCATGGAATCCCAACCACTGGACCACCAGGGAAGTCCTGTAATACCATGTATTTTATTTTATGCTTTCAAAAACATTATTCTAAAATGGAGGTCAGGCATCATCAGATTGCTAAGGAGGCCCATGGCATTATTTGTACCAGGAGAGAGTACAGTGGGAAGTCCTTGCTGCTGGGTGACTCCAAAGAAACATCCAAGACCAGACTCACAACAAAAAGAGCTGCATCCTGCTCTCCTCTAGCGAGTGTTCTCTAGGTGCCAAGTCTGGTCTCTGCAAGCCCAGTTTCACCAAGATACTTGAGCCAACCCAATGCAATTCTGTAGTAATTAGGATTTCCAGCCCTCAAGAGGTGGATCTTGAATTTATCAGCTATGTGAAGCCCTCCCGGCTACTCTGTCTGAAATTTCAACAACTGTACTCCCATACATACTTCCTAAACCCTGTCTTGCTTAATTCTTACTGCTATTTATCATACTATATATTTTGGTTATTTTGAGTGTTATCGCTGGAACGTAAGCTTCATGAAGGTAGGGAATTTTGTGTTTTATTCATGCCGTGTCTTCTATAATAAGTGTGCCTAGAATAATGCTTGGAACAGAGATAATAAATAGACATTGGTCGAATCAATGAATGCATCCTGACGCCTTTATTTTGAACTATGTTGTGTCTGTGTGGGACATCGGCATCTCTTGACTTTCTAACTGGCCTGTCTTCCTAATACTACCCTGCTGTGTTTAATAGATTGGATGATTAGGTGAGTGCTTTTGTGTTTTTCAGTGACCTCAAGTTCCCTCACTGGATTGGACACCTGGCCTGAATACAGGCCCTTGGGCTGGACGCTTAATTCTTCATTACACTAGTCAAGATAGACAAATAGGGGGCACTTGGGCAATCAGTCCTGCACTCATGGCAGACATAACTAATTGATTACAATGCTCTTTTGCTTGGCTCAGGGTTGGTTTCACAGTCCATATACACAAAATTTCCTGTACACATTCTTGCATGGGGAGAGAAGCATTAAATAATAAACACAACATAGTTAAATTATGTAGTATTTCAGAATATTAAAATGCTATGGAAAAAACCTAGAGCAGGATTTAGAGTGAGATTTAGAATTTTCATTCCCCTGAAGGGGGTCAGCTGGACAGTTTTGTTCGATTGGCCCTGTCCCTGTGCGGCCCTGTCTTCTCTGTTTTATTTGCCTAGTGCTCTATCCCAGCTTGGTGTGGGGACAAGTTGTGACACACATTGTAGATGCTCCAAGGAGAGGCAGGGCAAAGCAGGTCTGGGCTAAGCACCGCTGTGGGAAGCTGAGAAAGTAGCTTCTGACATGATAAATATATACATGGAAAGGAAGTAGAAGTAAAGCTGAAAGCATGCTAACAACGAACTTTACTCTTGCCACAGTCTCTCCTAGGGCTAGTTCCTGCAAAACCTGTTTGAAAATTCAAAATCTAACAAACCTTCATTCTTTTCCATCTTTCCCACTGAATGAGCTTCCTACCTTGAGGCTATCCAAATTAGAATTAATTAAAAGTTCACTTCCTCAGTCTCACCAGCCACATGCTAAGTGCTCAATAGTCACAGGTGCTAACAGTGACCATATTGGACAGTGAAGGTATAGAGCACATCCACCATCACATAAGATTCTGCCGGACAGCATTGCTCTGGACTGTGAGTATGGATGCGTCCAGAGCTGAGTCGGTAACTGGGATTGGGATTGACATACATACACTAATATGTATAAAATGGATAACTAATAAGAGCCTGCTGTATAAAATAAATAAATAAAATTAAATTAAAAAAAAAAACTTTTCTGCACCATGAAGCTTACATACTAGAGGGAGGAGACAGACTATAACAAATAAACATAATACTTCTTGTTACATTGTTACATTTAACATATTATGTATGCCATAGGATTATATCTTATAGGTACTGATTAAATAGTATATTAGAAGATAATAAATGCTATTTAAAAATCCAGTGTTAGAGGCCAAATGCAAACCAATAAGTCAGATTCTTTGGGCATGAAGTCCTGGCATAAATATTTTTCAAAAGCTCTCCAAATGGTTCGAAAGTGCAGCCAGATTTGAGAACCACTGCTTTCATCCATGGAAAATATCATTATTGCTCTGTGGGAGTTCTTTCTTTTGTTTTGTTAAGTCATTTATTCATTAATTTATTTATTTAAATAAATAAATGTTTGTTTATTAAAAGGTAGCGCCTCTGTTTTCCAGCTTTGTTGTAAACAGCAGGGATACAACAATGAAGAAAAGAGACAAACTCCTTGCTCTCATGCTGTTCACATACCAGACAATTGTTTTTTTTCCTTCATCATCTCATTTAATTCTCACAACACACATAGGCAGTGATCATTATTACCTCCACTTTCCAGGTGAGGAAACTGAGCATTCGTCCAGTTAAGAAACTTGCCCAAAGTCATACAACTCCTAAGTGACAGAGCTAGGACTCACACCCAGGCCTGGAGGAATCAAAAGACCATATTCTTATAACTTCTCTCATAACTGCATTTTCCCAGTGACAGGCCTTTATGCATGCTTCTTTCCATCTTATTTTCAATACTTCTTATGGACCAGTTTCATGATATAATTTAATGGAATTAAATCTGAACAGCTCAAAATGGTGTAATTGATTGCATTCAGTTTCCATCACAAATTACTAATTTGGTTCACACCAGCTAATGTGACACCTGGAAGGAAGGAGTAAAGCTGGATGGGTAGTTAGGCCTTATTGATCTATGATATATGTGCTAACTAATTGTGTAAAAGAAATGCTATTTAAAAATCTCCAATAGGCTGTGATTAAGCAGACCACATACCTATCATCAGCTTACCTGTTAGACACCTGGAAATTACTGTAATCCGCCTGATAAATTCTGAAATTAATTTTCATTAAATCTCCCTGTATGGGAGATTCAATGAGGATATCTCCATGTATCGTATGAGATACTCTCAATGCATGCCTCATATATGGATTATACATTTATGTGAGATCATATATTTATAGAAATTCTAAATTTTTGGTCAGCATTTCACATTCAGTACAACTGTGTGTTATTTTAGAGATATATACTGTTATGGGCTGAATTGTGCCCCCCCTACACTTCAATGTTCAAGCCCTGTCCCCCAGGACCTCATAATATGACTGTATTCAGAAATAGGCCTTTAAAGAGGTGACTGAGTTAAAATGAGGCTATTAAGGTGGGCCCTAGTCCAGTGTGACTGGTGTCCTTATAAAAAGAGGAAATTCGGACATACAGAGTGACACCAAGGATGTGTGTGCACAGAGGAAGGGCCCTGTGGGGACACAGCAAGAAGGTGGCCATCTTCAAGCCAAGGATAGAGGCCTCAGAAGACACCAAACCTGCTGAAACCTTGATCTTGGACTTCTAGCCTCCAAAACTGTGGGAAAATAAATTTCTGTTGTTTAAGCCACCCAGTCTGTAGTTATGACTGCTGTAGCAAACTAATACACATGCATGTTACATTCAATTAAACAAATGATTACCATTCTATGCCTGACATAAAACTATACTGTTAGAGAGATGTTGTGGACCCTTTCTTCAAGGAACTCACAGTCTCTTAGAAAGACACATACATGGATGAGACAGAGAGTAATAGGAGGTCCAGTAGAGGGAATAAGTGCTACTCCAAAGCGATCAAAGCCAAGATAGAGCATCAGGGATCCCCCAAAGAAGAGTCTGAAAAGAGGGAAGTACTGAGGTTGGGTGGGGGTAGGGGGTAGAATGGACAATAGCACAGACGGTGAAGGCTTATGAGAGAGTAAAACAAAGAGGTGAACGGCATGTGCTTTGGAGCACTTATTGCCACTTACTGGATACGTGACCTTCAGGTGAGGGCGGAAAAATGCACTCTTTGTGGGGCTGTGGTAAAGATTCCCTGTGACGGTGCTGTAAGAGTGATTTGCTGACATATATTAAGCTCTCAGTAAGAGTAATGGAATTTGGGGAGAACAGTGAAGAGAGCTCACGCAGAAAGAAAAGATTCAGCCTGAGAAACAGTGAAAGATAAGGGGTGTCCTTGGTGAGGACTTGAGACTAATCTTATTGGGAGATTAATCCTCCCAATAAGATTTTCCCTAAAAGGAATATTTTGCTCCCAAACTTACAATACATCCATATAACAATAGCTGACATTTGCTGAGTACCCATGTGTGCCAGGAGTTATGTTAAACATTTTGTTATGTATTAATTGCTTCATATGTATTAATTGCTTATTATTATGAGTATGATAATCCACTGAGATAGGCCTGATAATAATGACCCCCACTTTATAGATGAAGAAACTGAAATGGAAAAAGCTGTCATAGGGGGCCCACAGTTGCAGTTATAACCGCGGAGGGAGTCAAGAGCTGGCGGTTCTGTCCCAGAGTCTGACTCTGCACATGCACTGGGACCTACACCCTCCTCAGAAGTACACACAGTGCCCCGCAGGCATGAGCCCTTAGCACCCTCTAACTGATTAATGAGGAAACTGAGGCAAGAGAAGCGTCCTGACTAATTACCCAAAACTGTATAGCAGGCAAGTGGCAAAGCCAGAGCTCAGAGTACTTAGAGCCTGTGGTCTGTGCCCTCCCCCAGCTTGGCCCTGGCTCTCGTTTCAAAATATGTCACTTTCAGGGATCCTTTTTTTTTTTTCCCCCCAAGAGAATATGTTGACTTTCACCAGACTCAGGGTACTTCCCCTACTTCTCCACATGGCTTGGTGACTCTCAGAACAAAAAAAAAAAAAAGGAAAACTCTCAAAATATAAATTCTGCGACTTCAGGGAGAAAAAGAAATTTTAAATACAACTTTTTTTTTGTATGCATATGCACAAAAAAAAGCTAGTATAATATTTATGAAGGCTCTAACTGATGCAGAGCACATTCACTGCACTTTCTCATTTCATCTTCACACCAGCCCCTGCAGATGGGCAGATGCCATTATTATCCAGTTGTAGAGATGAGGAGACTGGGGATCAGAGAGGGTGAAGTAACTGGTCCAAGTCTGACAGGTCCTCAGTGGTAGAGCAGGAGGACTCAGAACCAGGTTTGTCAGACAGAGGCCACACCCCTAACTCCACGCTTTACTACCTAACTAATGTTCCAACTAACGTTCTCCTCTGTACTTCCACTCATGCTAGTTCCCACTCTTGAAAGCCTTCTTTTCCCTCCAAATCCTAATTGTGTTCCAAAGCACCAGTTTCCACCTTCCCTGCCTCACCTGCAGCCCTTTACACCAGGACACAGGCCTCAACATGACCTAAGGTGGCTGGTTTATATGTATACATATAGCTGATGCACTTTGTTACACAGCAGAAACTAACACACCATTGTAAAGCAATTATACTCCAGTAAAGATGTTAAAATAAATAAATAAATAAATGTAGTTTCCTGTGCCCCACCCCTAATCCAATGAATTATAATCTAGGAGATTGGGGCTTGACTCTGCATTTTTAACCAGGTCACTGGGGGATTCTGAAGCTCACTGATGTTTGAGGGCACTGGTCTGCCCTATGCCACATGAAATGTGTGTACTAATTACAGGGTGACCCAGGGACACTTGGAGTCTGGCAAGACTGGTGCAACTGCACCAGCTCCAAGCAGGTTTGGTCTCAAAGATAGCTGTTTGGTATCTCTCATAAAAGCAAGATTATAAATGTTTATTGGGCTCTTAGGTTGGCCAACCAAAGCAGGGTTATTCATAATGTGGCTTAACTATGGAACCAGTTGAACCTTGGTACTGATAACTGAAGAAAGATTAGGTACAGAACACAAAGTAAAAAAGAACATGATGCCTTGCAAAACACTTATTTCCTGGGGTTCATGTTTACTGTGTATTTACAAGTCAAAGAGTATGCATACCCTTTTGGCATTTCCACTTCAAACATATAGATGTGTAAGAAAGGAAAATGGATACCAGAGATTTAAATCAAGCTCTGTAAGAAGCCACTTCTAAAAGCCAGGTGTCTAATTCAAATTAAAATATATTTTGTTTCTTTTCTGAATATCAAGGAGGAGCAGAATAGACACATTTTCAATAACATTTATGAAGCATTGATTTTCCTTTCCTTCTAACCCAGGGATACTCCATTCATTTCACAGATACCCCCCTAAATATGAATATGATTAACAATGATGATTTGATGACAGGCGTACTTAAGAGTAAAGCAGCTTCTTCATCAACATTAATAAACATTTACTGAGCACCTAGTATGTATAAAGCATACAGTGAAATAGGGGTTTGAAAAATATTTAGACGTAATGCCCATGAAGACCTAAAGATGACAGTGTCTGAAAGAATGATTGATTAAGCTGAGTCCTGGAGCAGATCTGGAGCATTTAGGGAGCATCTTCATTCAGTCTGATCAAAGAAATAATAAAACCACTGGAATGTAAGTTTTCCTCAACTGCTTCATCAACTAGCAAGGTTTAGGGAGCAGGAACTGCCTCCTCCTAGCAGCCCTCCTAGCTCTCCAGAGCACCTGTGATTGCACAAATTGTTCCTAGGCCCAGTCGATGTGAGAAAAATAAAAAAAATCCATGCATCTTCCATAACATTATTTTTGTAGTATCTGTTAAGAAAATGCATATTGTTGAAAAGTAACAAATTCAGTATTATCTTAAAATAACTTGTATTTCATTAAGCACAACAGTATCTGCATTCTACATATATCTAAAAAGCAGTTAGTTAAATCATGTGGTTTATTCAGGCTACAGACCACTCTTGGTGCACTGGGGAATTTGAAGTTCTTTTTAATAATTTCAAGGGTCAGAAGCAGAGGCTTCAGTCCCACAGGCTAAGATCTGTTGCCCCAGCCTGTCATCTCGAGGGATTCCCTCCCAGGCTCTTCTCATTAACTGGTCTGTGGAAAGACAGCCCTAGTGCCCCAGTGAAAACAAGGAGGTCAGACCTGTTGTTAGGAAATGGGAAGGCTGGCAGCAAACGCTGGGTTTCTGCAGATGGTTTACAGCAGCATTTTCTAAAGCTGTCAGGGTCTTCACCATGTTTAGAATTGGGGACTGAACCTAGACTGGCTCAGGGCAACTACTTCATCCTCTGCAAGGATCTGATTTCACCCCAGAGGACACCTTGACTGGCTTAAAGCATGATAGGTAGTAAAAGGATGAGGAAAAAAAGCATTGTCAAGTATCTCATAAATGTCCAGTTCTCTCTAAGGGAGGCGAGCATTGTCCTTAGAAATTTACACTATAAAACTGTAGGCAGCAGAGAAGTGGGTTAAAGCAGATCATTCTTGAGGTTTATTCCTCAAATGTCAAACGTGATTTCAGTTTGGGGTCATCCACGAAGCATGAAGGTTGTGGATAACAGTATTATTAATATTCCATAAATTCTTTATATAGTACTCAGTGGAAAATCATCATTTGTAATATTTATCTGGTGCTTGAATGAGAACATGCAATAATATGACAATTCAATTTTCTACTTTGACATTTCAGATATGACCAAGTCATGATAATCAATCAGCAATACACTTATCATCTACATGAAGCCAATTATGAGCCAATAATCAGTAGAATTTCAAACTTGTAACCTAGACCCGTGTGCAGTGGCAACAGTGAAGGTGGAGACATTTGCTATAATTATGCTGTTATTGCTTCTAACAAAATGTTTTATACCTGAAAGAGCAGGCAGTGCTTTTAAAACCTCAATTCCACTCTGGCTCTTTATTATTAATTGACTTTTGAATCATAAGCTTTTTAGAAGGGCAGTAGAAGATGCAGTCATCATAAGGCAGCAGGAGTGTATGGCTTTGGAATCAGAAAGACTGTGGTTCAAATCCCGGCTCTTCATTTATTAACCAAGTAACCTTGGGCAAGTGATTTAACTCTCTAAGCCTCAGTATCCCCAGCTATAAAGGGGGTAGTAATAATTACCTCACAAGATTGTATAGGGATTCACTATGATGTAGGGCACAAAGGTACTCAAAAA
Organism: Eubalaena glacialis; assembly: GCF_028564815.1. NCBI lineage: Eukaryota > Metazoa > Chordata > Mammalia > Artiodactyla > Balaenidae > Eubalaena > Eubalaena glacialis. The sequence goes on along the minus strand of NC_083726.1, from coordinate 72,492,447 downwards.
ATAGGAGCTATCATTAGAACCAAAAGAATATAACCAAAGCTTAAAGGTTTAGATCATGTTTTTAAAAGAATACATTTAAAACTTTCTATATAAGTGAACCAATGTTGAAAGAAGAAACACATTTAAAACAGAGCACTCATTATAATCAAGTATCTTTTAAAATATTCTGATTACTAGACAACAATTATATGCACTATTTTAGTAATATCATAAAATGGTTGCACTTTGTTCTTTGTTTATTGCATTCTGAAAGCCCATGTTAGAATTATAGGCATGTAAACTGTAGCTATTAAGAATGCCTGTGGAAGGCACTTACTGATGCATCATTTAGCCTGTATCTTGTCTTTGGAAGAGAGAAATCCAAATGGCTGCTTCTTTCAAAGGTCACCCAGATACACAGTGTTCATTTGAGGTCATCTATATATTTTTGTGTATGTGTACATGTGTGTGCACATTTTAACTCAGCTTTCCACAGCACCTCACAGGACTTCTTCTGCCCCTATGAGACAGTTAAGAATACTGTCTGGGACAAGGAGGGATTTGGAGGTATCCAATATGCATGGGATGTGGCACTATAGGAAGTTTCCCATGAACATTTTCCTGGTCTCAGACAGTGGACCTCAGAACTCACAGAGCTACAGAATTGCTGCCAAGGGATCCTTGAATCAATATGAACACAGTCATTCACTGTGTGCAGAGTACAAAAAGCATATTATCACAAAGGATGTGTGCTCCAGTTATCTATTATTGTGTACGAATAATAACAGCCACCCCAAAACTCAGAGGCTTAAAACAAAATGTATTCTCTCTCATAATTCTGTGGGTTGACCAGGGGTTCTGCCACACCACCCGGTGTTAGCTGGAGCTCCAGGATGGCCGCAGTCATCCGGGGACTTGATTGGGCTGGAACGTCCAAAATGGCTCACTTACATGGCTGCCTCTTGTTGGCTCTTGGCCGGGAGTTCAGCAGAGGATGTCAACCGAAGCACCTACACATGGAATCTCCATGTAGATTGGGCTTCTTAGTTGGGTGGCGGGGCTGAAAAAGGTAGCACCCACAAAAGGGAGCATTACAAAGAGCCAGGTGGGAGCAACAAAGCTTCTTATGACCTTGCCTTGGACACCACACAGTGTCATTTCCACCTCATTCTATTAGACAAGCAACTCACAGGGCTAGCCTGATTCAAGGGGAGGGCGATTAGATTTCGATTCGGGGTGGGAGAACTGCTATTTTTCAAGTTTTTCTATATGTAATAGCTAGAATACTAATTTATTGAAGTGCATATTGAATTCTTAGTAAATTTTAGTCATTAAATATTTTTCAGTCAGCTCATAAAAATGTATAAGCAATTTAACAAGGTGATTAGGAGTTCAAGCTCTGCTGTCAGACAGCTCTGAATTTAAATACTGACACCTATTGGTTGTGTAGCCTTGAGAAAATCACTAAGCCTCGATTTCTCTACCTCTAAATTGGCGATGGAAATGGACTTGACAGAGCGGTTCCCAGGATTGCACAAGAACATGCATGGCAGATGCTCAGTACTCAGAAACAGTGAGCCCTTCTAGTTGCTGTAACACTGGGATCACAGCTCTAGCTGACTGTCTCCTTTCTTCTGGCTCCCAGCCCCCTCCCCCATCCCTCCCCTCACGTCATCTTCTATCGTACTTGAATGGATGGATTGCTACAATGCCAGACCCGCTTGTGGCTGGGAAGCGTCTATAGGTAGAAACTTACTGGAAAGATGAATGTTAACATTTGCTTATGCAAAAACAAAATTATTCATGTCAAACAAAATTTAAGGGACATGATATTGTTGGAAGAAAATGAAAAACTTAAAAAGTAGCCCTATTATCATTAAGTATCTTTTTTCAAAAATTCTTAAAAGCCCATACATGACAAATAAGCCAGGAGTCAACTACTGCGTATTAATCACACGTGGTGAGTCAGTTCTGGTCCACTTGCCACATTTCTTGGGACTAAATTGACAAAGAGGCAGAAGTGGGCTCTAGCGCATAATGAGTTAAAAGCAGTATCTGAGTGCAAAGTGGGCAGATCAGGTCTGAAGCCCAGCAATGCAGGAGGAAGAGGGGCTGCAGGCCAACACAGAGCAGATAATTAGGAACCAAAAGAACTTCTGAATTCAGCCTGTGCAGTTAGGGTAACAACGGTAGACTAAATAAATGGGGGGCAGGAAATCAAACTGGGCAGAAGCCAGAGGTCAAATAGCAGAAGTATTGGAAGTTCACAGAAAAGATTCTGCTGGCTTTCTTGGGGCTGTTCCTCTTACTGCCTATTCTAAGCAATTCTTCCCTACCTGGAGTAGAAAACTGCACTTGTGTGGCTTCTGACCCAAGCTTAGTCCAGTCAAACCCAAGTTCAGCCCAGCTAAGAGCTCAATGTAGGAATCGAAATTCTGCTAAATTCAAATCTTTTAGTGAAAAGAAGGAAGGGAGCTCTCTGGCCCTAAACTGTGCAAGTGACTATCTCATGAGGTGAAGTGGTCCAGCAAACATCATGCATGAGGTTTCATTCCCATACTCTGAAGCCAACAAGAGTTATGCACATGACCAGAACTATGGAACCTGCTTTATAAAGTGTTTAGGAAACTCTGAGGGTGAAAATATTTATGAAAGTTCCATGGACAGGACCTCTCTCTGGGTATCATAACCCTGGTATGTCATGGGTAAAATAAGGTTCCAACAGAACGCTCCAATATAAAGCTTTTTTAAAAAGGTTGATAGAAGGCTGATAGACCTGCCTACATCTGCATTCCACACTGCAGTAGCTCTTGTTATGTATTAGGACTCCAATGCATAATGCTTTTTCAGTAATAGCATTTCTCCCAGTTCTTGGACTATACCTACAGATTCGCCAAGTAGCCTGTCTTCATCATCCTCATGTTTGGTGCTACGTATTAATAGTGTTGAAAAATGATTTATAGACAATGCATTAGCCACTGAAATTAGACTCACAGTAAGACATTCACATCTTATTACATACAGTATTTGTTATATTGTTGAGAGTAACTTTTATATACTTACCCTTTCTTAATTTATAAGCTAGAAGAGAGAGCTGTCATTTAACATTCCCATTCTGGTGCATTTCCTATTCTGTTAGTGCCACCAAACAAGAAACAGCTTGCTAGGACTGCTGGTCCCTTGAGAATTTCCCCAATACACTGATAGCCACAGCAGTCATCTATTCACAACTTCGATGTGAATATCATATATTTTTGTTTAAACTCAAGAGATTCTAGTTGGATGACTACGTGGTTCAAATGAATCTCATTGCTTTTTGCCCCCTATGCCCATCCAGAGACCTTCTTTTCTAAAAATGCTCATTGGCCACACTACATTGTCATTGAAAAGAAGGACCTACCTTTGATGATGCTCAAATGACTGTCCCACACCTTCAGGCAGCCATTTATTACTTAAAAACCATGATACCAGAGAAAACTACATTTATATCTCGTAGAATTAAATTCTGCTGACTACTCCCTGCCAACTACTTGCATTTAAATGTACACTTAATTAGATGGGAGTTTATCCAGGCAAAGGTGCAGATCTGCAGTCACCAGGCCATGTGGAATTGACTGTCACTCATTAAAGTTATCCTTAAGATAAAGATTTAAATCTATTTCATTTCCTTGCTCGGTATCACTAAAGTAAATAGGACTAAGACATGAGAATTAAAGGATTTTCCAGCCAAGAACATTGACTGCTGAAATATAATCAGTTTCTAAGATTTATGATGCTATTGACTTTTCTTTTGCATCATAAATTTCACTGCTGACTCTCTGCCTGAGTTTTATTATAATATCATATCATATTAGGGAGATCAGATTTGCTGGTGACAAATGAAAATCACTGATACGAAAACAAATTCCCATTATCAGCTCATCACCTAATCATATTAGTATCTTTATATCTTATTATCAACTTTTTTATATAAAATAACATTTCCTAATGACAGGGATTTCACTAATGCTATATGAGTGGGACTAATATCATTTGAGAGTTCTCATCATGCATATCCTACTAGAAAGCAAAGTATATTTGTTTTCTACACAGACTTTGAAAATTTCAAATGAGTGTCTAGCAATTCAGGCAAAAATGATGGTTTATGGAAAAGCTATCTTCTTGATCGGCATTGAGGGTCTTTCACAATTTGGTCCCAAACTTCAATTAACAGCATAATGACTCACAAAATTTGAAGGTAGTTACAGCAGATTTTTTAAAACCCCAATCAGCTAACCTATTGAATGCAAAGTAGACTAGATCTAATTTCTTTAGTTATCACTCATATTATTCTCAAAGTCAAATCAGCATAAAGTTTAGCTGAGTTAACTGTTACCCGATTCCAAGTGTTGGCCAATGCCACTGAATGAGAGATTTTTACCTATTTCTTAGCAAACTTTCTTAGACTGGTTGAAACCTGATAAAGGGAAAAAACAGCATTTCTACAATTTATTTTTTAGAATGTGACCGAATCACTGGAGTTTGTGGCTATATCTGCAAGATACTGAACTAGTCAATCACCTCAGCAATTCAGTATGACAACCAGTCAATGCAGTGAGAAAATCAATTTCATCAGCTCATTGAACTGAACTGATGCCTGTGGACACATGCAAATCGAAGGCCCTTCATGGCTTCCCATCGCTACTTTGGCAGCTGCTTCTCTCTCGCCGGTGGGATTAGGTTCTCACACAGCCAGAATTCCACAAAAGGGGACCCCAGTTCTTGCATGTATTTTTAAGTTCTCCTGGCATCTGGCACCAAATGAGAAGACACTTGCGAGGCAGTACCAAATACCTCTCCTGGCCAACTGCAGCCCAGGGCCCCAGAGAGCAGGCTGAGCTCCCTTGATGAGGACTTCCCTGGCTCTCCTCTCAGTCCTTCTAAAATCCAGGGTTCACCTTTGACCCTGCTATGAGCATGTGCTCCCAATGATGCTCGAACTGACGTTTCAGTCCTCTCCAGCATTTCATCCAAGAAGCTTACTTACCAGGCCCTCATTTGATACCTCCATAGTCAGCCAAGAGCTTCCAGAATTCTAGAGTGGTTAAATAGCTCAACTTCTCATGAACCCTCCCTACGTGTCACCGGCTGAAATGTAAGTGCTTGAAATGGAGGGGTCTGTCTTTATAACCCAGGCAATGAATAGCAGATCATGGGGTTCAGTAAATATTGAATGACTGGATTAATTAACTAATTAATTTAAAGCAGTGGCTCTCAAGCTTTAGTTGGCATTAAAAGAAATTACCTGCAATCTTTTTTAAATATGGATTCCTGGACCCCATTCCCCACAAAATGTTTACTTAATAGGTCCTGGATTGAATGCAGATTTTAACAAGTAAAAATCCAAGATTGGATTTTTAACAAGTACCCTGGGTGACATGTTTTGATTTAAAGTATCAGTTGTCTTCCAGTGATCTGACTCTTACTTTAAAAAACAAAAAAAAACTATGTAAATGTTTGCTATAAGACAAATTTTCTAAGTTGACCCATTTCTGCTGCAAGTGTCTACTTTTGCTGTTGTTTTGATGCATCATTTACCTAAGCCTAGGAGAACGACCAAGCATTTAAAATATATTTCCAACCCTGAGTTTCAGTGGAAATTAGTTGGGAAGCCGTCCCTAGTGAAATGTGTGAAAACATTTTCACACAGAATACCTGAAACTCTTAACAAATGTCCCCCCTCTAGTGGCTTTCTCGTGAGCTCCGCCTCATGAATTTCCAGGCACCCAGCATTGGAAGGAAACACGCCCAAGTCCCGAGCGGTTCCCACCTTTAAGGAGAGGTGAGAGGAGTCAAGGAGAAGCCTAACTATGCTGTCAGGCTGAAGGATCAAGTGAAACAAGGAACAAGCCAGCTTCCTGGGAAGCTAGTAGAAGCCAGTAGAAGAGAGGAAGTTAGAAATGTCATGTCTCTTCTGGCCTTTTAGCTCCTCCTGGCAGGGGAATTACCCCCTGTTCTGTGCTCCTTTTCTCACTAGCATATGTCTACATTCCAGTGCTTTTTACAGTATAATCTACTTCATGGCCCACAGTTTCCACGAGTCCATAAGCCCTTCAAGGCAAGGCCTGTGACTGACAGTATCATGATTAAGAGCTTGTTCTAGAGGCAGACCCCAAATTCAAGTCCAGGTCTGTCACTTACTGGCTGTGTGGGCTTGACAACTTACCCGCTAAGCCTCAGCTTCCTCATCTGCCAAATGAACAGAATAATAACTTCCCTGGAGGAATTGTTGTATGAATTAAGTGAAATAATCCATGTGAAATGCTTAGCAAACCTGCTTTGTAAGTGTTGGGTACGTATTAGCTCTTGTAATTATTGTTCGTTTTGTGTTCCCAGGAAAACTTGTGATAAACGGAATGGAAATGAGGATTCTGATACCCATCCTACCACAGCCAGCCTCTAGCTCCAGATGGGCCTCTGAGGAAGACAGAAATCAAGGCCAGTCACATGTCCACTGCTGGTCACTGTAAGTCCTGGCAACGAGCCTTATGTGGAACACCTAACCCTGGTGTGCTTGGACCAAAAGCCCAGGCCGGGAGATCTCCATGGCCTCTTCTGGGTCCATCCACTCTGATCTTGGCTCTTGAAGTTTCACCACTCCGTGGAAAGAAGATGTACAGAAAAGGGATGCTGAAGAAGAGAAAGGCCTTCCCTAAACCACACTCCTAGGTCAATCCTGGCATAATTATTAATAAGACACCCTCTCCCAATCACACCCAGGTTTGAAAGGCAAATTTTGTGGTTATCCAGCCCCTACACACTGGAGGGCAAGAGTCCCTCCAAGTCACTTGCACCAAGTTGGAAATAGCTCGAGCCTGTCGTGTGACACCAGCCTCATGGGCTAACAGGGAAAGAAGCTGTACAGGAGAAGAACCTCCAAGGATGTAAACTGCAGGCCCCACCTCCACTCTGAAAGGCCTGCCCTGGAGCCTTGTGGCCCAGGTGTACCCTGGGAACTCCTTTGCCCCTGGACCCCTGTCGAAGCCCCTCTTTCTCAGTGGGAGGGAGGCCGGGGACACCTAGCTCCCAGGAGAGTTTTAAAGAGGCCTTTAAATTTATTTTACTTATTTATTTATTTTTGGCTGTGTTGGGTCCTCGTTTCTGTGCGAGGGCTTTCTCTAGTTGCGGTGAGCGGGGGCCACTCTTCATCGCGGTACGCGGGCCTCTCACTATCGCGGCCTCTCTTGTTGCGGAGCACAGGCTCCAGACGCGCAGGCTCAGTAGTTGTGGCGCACGGGCCCAGTTGCTCCGCGGCACGTGGGATCTTCCCAGACCAGGGCTCGAACCCGTATCCCCTGCATTGGCAGACGGATTCTCAACCACTGCGCCACCAGGGAAGTCCTTAAAGAGGCCTTTAAACCTCCACTCCTAGTAGGGTCCCCAACCACTACAAGAAATTCAAAATATGAACTTTCACTTTAGGAAAAGCCTTTCCATGGACTTAAAAGCTAGCTTGTTTTTGATGATCATAACATTCTTGGGTAAGGGAGAAAAGACAATCTAACAAACTGCTGGTTGAACAGTGGTCACAGACTATCAAAGATGCAAGTCCAAAATAACAATAAAAACCCCAGTCAGCCACAATAACTCATTCCTGTCAAGCACTTTACATTCACAATGTGCATCCATGGCCTCATTTCTGCCTTTCAACAGCACTACGAGCTCGGCATTGTTAGCCCAAAGTTTACAAGTGAGAAAAAGGGCACCGAGAAAAGTGTTTTGCCAAGATCACACACATATAAGCGGCAGGCCTGCAACCTGAATACTTGGCTTTTGATTTCAAGTCTTTGATTCTCTTTAATACAGCCAGCCACATCATATTCAGATTAAACTTGAATTCAATTATATAGAAAAAAAAAAAAAAAGAAAAGGGAAAAATACAGATAGAAGGAAAAGCCAAGGAGAAACCATTTAAGAAGTGCAGGCAACATCTCTGACCCACCCTTTCAATACAAACACGCCATGGAAGGAGCAAATGATTAGGCACAGGACCACACTATTCACTAAGTTTACCTCTGTCCTCAGATGCTTTCATAATGGAGCATCTCATCTTACTGAATGTGATTCTAAGATGTAAACGTTTGTATTTTGGGACAACAAACTCCTCAACACAGACTAACTAGTTCATCTCATGCTCACCCCAGGGAAACAACCATGTATTAGCTATAGGAGGAAAAACCCCAGGGAGGGATAATGACAGGCCCCACATGGCACCTTCCCAGAGCTGTGGCTCCTCCAGTGTCCAGCATCCTACAGTTGAGAAAATGCTTTCACAGACCCCACCTCACGCGACCTTGTCAGCACCCCGGAGACAGGGAGAGATAGGAAAGATGTGCTTAAGATACTGCCCTGTGTTTTTTCTGTCTGCATTTGTGCTACAGGGAAGGAGGGGATAAAGTGGTGAAGACTCAGGCTGATCAGGCCTCTAGGAGTGGAGCTTGCAGAGATGGGCAAGGTTTTTGTGCCCAGGCTTTGTCCAGAAGCCACAGAGCTGCCTGCCTCCAAGGCGCAGGGCTTAGTGCAGATGCCAGCTGTGACCACACGGGACTGATACTGGATGGTCCTCCCCAAAAAGCAAGGCACCACTGAGCCTCCTGGGTTCTTGTCAACCCAAGGGAGTTGGAAGAAGCCCCAATAATGACTATAAACAAGTGTCTTGCTCACCTTGGGAGATAAGCACCCACAGTTATGTTGATGTTGACTCTTTGTCTCTAAATTAAGAGAATTTTTTAGAGTAAAGTTCACAGCAGAATTGTGGGGAAGATATGGAGATTTCACATATAATCCTGCCCTTACACATGCATCGCTTCCCCCCTGTTACCAACATCCCTCACCAGAGTGGTACATTTGTTTCAATGGATGAGCGTACATGGACATATCATAATCACGCAAAGTCCATAATTACCACTAGGGTTCACTCTCGGTGCTGTGCATTCTTGGGACCAATGTATAATGACATGTACTCACCATTATGGTATCATATGGAGTATTTTTACTGCCCTAAAAATTCTCTGTGCTCTGCTTATTCATCTATCCTTCCACCCCCAACCCCTGACAACCACTGATCTTTTTATTGTCTCTATACTTTCATCTTTTCCAGAATGTCATAGAGTTGGAATCATACAATATGTAGCCTTTTCAGATTGGCTTCTTTCAGTTAGTGATATGCATTTAAGTTTCCTCCATGTCTTTTTATGGCTTGATAATTTCATTTCTTTTTAGTGCTGAATAATATTCTATTGTCTGGATGTACCACAGTTTATTTAACTTCACCTACTGAAGGACATCTTGTTTGCTTCCAAGTTTTGTGTTGACTTTTTTTAATGAAAAAATATGAAATTTCTTGCAGATCTTATTTTGTGATTGCAAATTTTTTTCCACCTGTGAATGAGGAAAAAATAAGATGCCAAACATCCAGAAAAATCATATATTTGAGTTATAAGGGCAACCTTTGTGTGGAATGAGGCACTCAGTTTATTAGGCAGACTGTTGGCTAATGTATGCTTCTCCTTTGTTTCCTGTACAGACCTCAGTTGTTTAAAGTGACTTTGGGGTGCCCCTGTCTTTACTGATTTACTTGATGGATTGTCTTTAACACCAATTACCATCCTAAGTATGTGACATCAAAACAACTTGTATGGCTCCTTGGAGACACACAGAAGAAGGGGTTCCCAAGGCACACAGTCATTAAGCAAGTTTTTGTGCCCTGGTGCCAGGGCCTTTCCTTATTATATAAGAAGTAGCTCAGTTTAATGGTTCCTTGCCATCAGAGAGTCTATGAATAAAAACTCACTTGATATTCATCTAGTTGAAAATATCTCCTACACATGTCTTGTTCTGCTCTCTCTGCAGCATTCTGAATTTTGGCTTTTGCTTGCTTTTAGTATTTGAGGATTTGTTTTCTTGCTTTCAAGCTCAGCTATAGTTAAGGGTTTCTCTTACATCGAATCCAGCATGTTTCTGTGTTCAGAGCCTGAGGAGGGCTTCCCATAACACCCAAGTTTGCCATTTTCAGGGTAGTCTCCATAAAAAAGTTCATTCACTCATTCAATCAACGTTTGAATCCTTAAGAGGTGTCAGGCACTATGCAAGGCACAGGGGATGACATAAACATGAGTGAGATGAAAAACCTGTTCCCAACCAGCTCATAGCCTAGAGATAGACCACAGATGAACTCCAGTACAATGGGGCCCCGGGCCGGCCTAGGCACGTGCAAAGGGAACAGGAGCAGAGCGCTGACCGCTGGCTGTGGCCGGAAAGCTGAGGAACACTTTGCAGGTACAGCTGTGTGTGATGACAGTGACCAGCCAAAATCTATCCATGATCAGCGTGTCAGTGACAGAAATTAACTTTGACGTTTCTGATCCGAACCTATTTTAAAATGCAACAGAGCATAAAGTAAAGTGGGTTGTTAGACTGTTCAAGAAACCTGGGTCAAAGTTCTCATTCTGAATCTACGGGCACTTGAGAGAACCCTTGTACACTTCTAAGCATCACTTTCCTACCTTATTATTTAACCAGTTGGGTTAAATAATCTCTAAGATCTCATCTAGCTGAAAATTACATGATTATTATACTGAACTGTCGTCATTTTCCCACAAAAACATTTTTATTCCATTATTTAAGGAAATAAAGCTAAACGTATCTGTTTGCCAAGGTCAACAAGTGCAAGTTAACTAAAGAAACAGACCCAGAAGAAGAAACAGACACAGACCAAAAGACTAAAGAGAGGAGAGATTGCTGGTGAGCATCAGATGCAATTAGCACAGTAATGCCGGAACACAGCAAAATGAAACTGCTTGTTTAGTATCAATGGGCAGAAAATCGTTTTGACTGAATATCTGCCCGTCACCGTCGTAACCACAAACTTCTCAAAGTGACGAGTCACATCTTGTCATTGCAGCTCACTACCAAGCATCAAGGGACCCTTAATAAATACAAATTGGTTACGAGGAAGAAGAGAGCATCCTTTTCTTGGTGTCTGTTGGGGGCTGCTGAGAACAGTCTTTCAACCTCCCACGGCAACGATCGGGTCCTTTCTCCTGTTAAGCAGCCGATTCCCTTAGCGGTAATGAGCACTGTTAACCCAATGCATTAAGCCCCCTAGATCAAGGATAACAAAAACTATGTCCTTGAGAGCACAAATCGGTATGAAGTGAGGTGAATTATGATGCTAAAACGTAGCTTCAATTGCTCACCCAGTTCTGAATATGTTGTTTACAATCTGCGGCTGAGCTCTGCCAAAATTGGGTTCCCATCCCATTACCGAAGGCAGGCAAAAGGGGAAGCGCAGCGCCATCTGCTGTCTGCCTGAGGGGAGAGCTGACACTGCGAAGGAATTACTTCTGTGTTCTGAAGGTGTTTCGTCTACGTCTGTAAAGCAATTTTCTCTATCAACGAATACATGAAATTTACTTGTTGAATTTTTATTATTTATTATCATTTTATTTATGTGTGATATTCTAGATAAGGGTCTCATGAAAATGAGGTTTGAAGTTTAAAATTTAGTTTATAATATTTATGAATGTCATAGAATGACAGCATACATTTTTTAATAAAGCGTCTGACCTTAATTACAGTTCTTTCCTTTGCATTCATTTTAAATACCACAAAATTAATGCCATACACAAAGGGAAATATTGCAGAGGGATAATGTATTCAAACAATGTTATAAAACAGCACCTTTTGAGTTAAGATAAATATTTTTAAAATAACATATTAGAACTTAAAGAATGATTCAAAAGTAGTCTTCTTTCCTTAAAATAGCTGAAGTTTTGCACTGGGTTACTGATCTTTCCTTAACTGGACTCAGTATGTAATTCTATTTTAATGAAGCCTATTTTCAGAGCTGACAGTGGTGCACTGGGATTCTTTCAACTATGAATGAATATGCCCTGGACAGGACTAGATGATACTAGTCTCTAACTTGGATGATTTGGGGCTTATGTGACCAGAAAAAATGGTAAACAGGATGTCAAGGACAGCCACAAAAGTCTCGGAACCCTTACCTAATGTACAGCCAGCCCTAAAATTCTGGATTGAGGCCACAGCAGAGACCTGGACAGAGAAGCCCAAAGGCAGCTTCCTCTGGCACCTCCTGCCAACATCTTATTCCAGGTGTTGATTTTTATTAAGTTTCTACTCCTATAACTTGAGGTAGGAGTGACAGCAAGAGATAAACAATGCTTGTTTTTTATTATAAATATTCCCAAAAATATTGGGAGAGAACAAGATGCTAGAAATAGAATTCATGAAACAAATTATAGATTAAGCCATAAGAAACTACTGCTACTTGACTATTTTTTACCTTAAATAAGGCAATTTCACATACCACTTAGGAAATAGGAAACTCGAGGAAAGGTACACTAACATGGATGTGACTAGGGAATAACATTCCTTGTAAGTGCAGTTTTTAACTGCACAAAGTTTGTTCACAGCCCAAGCCATGTTTATGCAACATTAAGTTTGTCAAATATTTTAGCTTGCTTCATGAGTTTTATCAAACAGAATACACTGACTCAAATAAGCTTCCAGTAGGGCCTATCAATTTGGGTGTTAAGACTTAGTTTCTCATCCTTCTTTACTAATTAAGTTTCTGTCAAACCTTTTGTGTTATAATATAGATAAGAACTACGTATGAAATTAACTAATAGATATGCTATGTTGCAAAAGTCCATTTTTAAGGCAGTTGCTTGAAGGTAAGAAAGCACCTCCTCAAAGAAATAAAAAGTGGTTAATTTCCCAAGCCAATTCATGAGTCTGCGTAATTCATCATGCAGTTACATTATGACGTTATTTTACAAACCAAAATGGCAAGCCCAGGAAACAGAAAGCTAAAAAGGAGAAGGAAAAGGATCAAAAAGTGGCATTGTGATACTTAGTGTTCGTGACACCATTTCCAGTATTCTGCCATACTATGCTATTTTTAAGTACTAAAATACATGTTTAGTTCTGGATGATACTGTTGTTTCAAAATTTGAAAAAATGTGAAATCTGAATCCTTTATGTATTCAAAAATCAGTGACTCAATTCTTCAGTTTATGCCAGGAAACAAACCTGTGCTCATTTTTTAGAGCTGGGTAAGACCACACCCAAAAGGTTGCAATAAGCAACCAAATGTGCAATTGCAAAGCTTCCACTGAAAGGATAAGTCTTCTTCCAATTCAAAGACTTTCTGAACAAGTAAAATATGAATCTGTCAGTATTGACATTGATAAAGATCTCTCAGTCTCAGTCTTTGAGACACTAAGAAAAAAAAAGACAAACCCGAAATGTTTTCTTCAAAACAAAATATTGAAGCTTATGACAATAAAAAGATTGTCACTCTCAAAAATATTCAAAAAGTACTCCTCAAAGAGATGGCATTGTTTGAAGATGAAAGAGTCAAAAGTAAATGTCTGGCGTTAGCTTCTAACTTGCTTCTCCACTTCTGACAGGTACATAGAAAGAGCATTATCAGGAGCTGAAAAAATTTGCACAAAAACATGCTTGCAACTGAATAATGATACCGTTGACCTCACTTCTTTTAAGTTCGTACTTTTTTTTTTTTAATTTATTATTTATTTTTGGCTGTGTTGGGTCTTCGTTTCTGTGCGAGGGCTTTCTCTAGTTGCGGCAAGCGGGGGCCACTCTTCATCGCGGTGCGTGGGCCTCTCACTATCGCGGCCTCTCCCGTTGCGGAGCACAGGCTCCAGACGCGCAGGCTCAGTAGTTGTGGCTCACGGGCCTAGTTGCTCCGCGGCATGTGGGATCTTCCCAGACCAGGGCTCGAACCTGTGTCCCCTGCTTTGGCAGGCAGATTCTCAACCACTGTGCCACCAGGGAAGCCCCTAAGTTTGTATTTCTTAAAAGAACTATAAATTACAACAGATATTTGATTTTACATTTTGTGACTAATTTTCTTCATTTTATAAAGAGCCCATTTTAGTAAAGCATTATTTTATATATTTCATCTTTTAATAATTTTACTATTATAATGCTTATGTATTTTCATGAATTTAGATTTTACTTGAGGTTTTCTAGGTTTATAATTTTTATATTTGAAATGTATGACTTTTTAATCCAACTGAATTTTAAGAATTATGAAATTTTGTTTTAAATGAATTATAGGTGATACATGTATTTCAGTGTTCATTTCACTTAAAATCAAAATAAATACTGAAGTGCCAGAAATGTCATTTTTTTCTGGTATATCATAATGTCTAGTGGTGCTCAGAGACAGCATGTTGAGGAGGAAAGAACAAGGAACTAGGACCCAAGAGACCTATATTTCAGGCTGAAATAAGACCTACTGAGGCCATAAATAGTGACTGGTACCCCTTCACCAATATGTAATTAAAAATTAAAACAATACTAAGTCATAAACTAAACCCAACAGTCTTCATTTTTCTCATAATGAATAATAATTTTGTTGTTAAATATTAAAAAATATGACATGCTTCATCCATCTACAGTTCAGTCCTCCCCAGCCTCCTTCTACTCTCGACTCTGCCTCTGTTCACAAGTGACTTCACCTCTCCGGGCCTCTTTCTTTATCAACACAATAAAGGGTTTTGATTAGATGACATCCAGCCTCCCATTCAGCTCTAAAGAATTACTCCCTGCTTCCAGTCACTGCAGAGTCAGTCCTAGGCAATTGTGACATTGTGATTTATAATAAGATATATATATATATATTTGGTCTTCATCCCCATTTCTGGCACAGAGCTCCTAAAACCGTTGGAATTTCCTAAGAGGTGAGAGAGATTAAGGTGTCTCTTGTTATGTTAATTAGATGACTTTGGACCCTACCTAAGGATGGGGACTGGTTGCCAGGAGAACAAGCCATGTGATTAAAAGGTTGGAAAATTTCATGCCACTCTCAGACCGCCAGGAAGGGGAGAGAGGCTAGAGATTGAATTCAATCACCAATTGCCAATGATTTAATCAATCATGCCTATGTAACAAAGTCTCCATAAAAAACAGAAAAGATGGGATTCAGAGAGCTTCCGGGTTGGTGAACATGTAGAGATTCAGAAGAGTAGCACTCCTGGAGAGGGCATGGAAGATCCGAGACATTTCCCCACACCTCACCCTATGCATATCTTCTACATCTAATAAGTAAAATGTTTCTCTGAGTTCAGAGGGCCGCTTTAGCAAATAAATTGAGCCCAAGGAGGAGATCATTGGAACTCTGGATATATAGCTGGTCTGTCAGAAGCACAGGTGACCACCTAGAGTTGCCACTGGCATCTGAAGGGGAGTGGATGCAGTCTTGTAAGACTAAGCCCTTAACCTGTGGGATCTGACTCTACCTCCTGGTAGATAGTATCAGAATTGACCTGAATTGTAGGACACCCAGCTGCTGTCAGAGAATTGCTTGTTGGTGTGCGAACCCCTTTCGCCCACATTGGAAGTTGGTTGCAAAACCTCTTAGCAAAGTTTATGAATACCTTTGAAATCTTCCTACCTCCCTTTAAGATAGAAAACTATTGAACTAATTCATAGGACTGTGTGAATGCATGATAGATAGCCTTAACACTTCCAGGTGTGTATTTATTTTAATATTATTAACCATGAGTCTCTAATTAAGGGGATTTCAGGCATTTTTTAAGAATGATTTTTTTAGGAGTGATAAGCATGGTATTTGCTGAGAACAAAGGCTTTGGTGCATGACTGATACGGATTTAGAGATTGACCAGTTCTACCAGAGCGGCAGGTACATGGATTTGGCAAGGGTATGGAAAAATAAGCACTCTCAAATACCCCTCGAGGGAGAGTAATATGGTTATATGTTTCAGATTTTCAATTGGCTGGACAATTCCACTTGAGGAATTTATCCTATAAATTTATTCACAAAAGGCAAAATTTAAGTAGAAGGACCTTTATGAGGCTGAGTATGCTACGGCGTAGACTGAGCTAGTTATCCTCAGCCCCCCTCCCCACCCTTCTATACTATGTTCTGTGCTCCTGAGACTCTCAGTGTGCAAACTGCATTTTCCAGCCACCCTTGTCAGCTGGCTTCCCATTTGATTCTGCCAGTAAGAGATCCTGGGAGGTAATGAGAAGGCCAGAGAAGAAAGACGAACCTTCTATTTCTGGCTCTGGCAGTGTGGTGGTTACTGCTGGTGGCTGGCATATACTGTCATGGCAGCAGAAGTCCGAACTCAGTACCCCAAGAAGCATCTTTTCAGCTATTTCAGTGCTGACCTAAGTGCACAGATTCAGCAGGTCCAGAAGCAACTGGCTGCAATAGTATCTCCAACAGAACAGCGCTGGTGCGGGTTTCTACTCAGGGGTATTAGTGCCTTCTGATCTCAGATTATCACACCATCTTCCATTTTTCCCAGGGCTCCCTAAATCTTCTAACTTTTGCTGTTCCAACCCTTCTAAGACCTTTCTAACCAGTTTCCTATGTTGAATTCCTTCTGTTCTGTCTTTCAAAATGATCCTCAAATGATACAAAGATCATTCATTCCAGTATTGTACTTAATAGGAAAATATTTTAAAACAATGTAATTGTCACTCAATAAGGGACTGGTTAAATAAACTATGACACATAAAAACAATGGAATACTATACAGTTGGCATAAAGACTGATGCATTTCTATATGTACTAATATGAATAACCTCCAAGTTATTACAGTTAAAAAAAAAAAGCAAGGTGCAGAATACCATGATAGTATGCAACCATTTGTGTCGATCTCTCTTCCAGTTGAATTTTAAGTTCACAAACCCTGTATTCTGGCCAACTGGATGGTTTAACTGGCACCATGGCCATGCTGAGGCCAAAACACCTTTCTCGTTTTCTCTTTACTATTTCCTCTGTTTACCTCCTTCCCCACAAAATACTGTTTCTGTCTATGGTCTGTTGTTGATGAAATTAATGTGGGTCTAAAATATAATATGACTGGATTCTTGGATCATTTCTTTTGTTTGAGATGAGACTATAAGACTACAGTAAGTCCCCTACACATGAACAAGTTCCATTCTGAGAGCACGTTTGTAAGTCCAATTTGTTCATAAGTCCAACAAAGTTAGCCTAGGTACCCAACTAACACAATCGGCTGTATAGTACTATACTGTAATAGATTTATAATACTTTTCACACAAATAATGCATAAAAAACAAATACACACAAAAACTAAAGAAAACTTTTTTAATCTTACAGTACAGTACCTTGAAAAGTACAGTAGTACAGTACAACAGCTGGCATACAGGGGCTGGCATCGAGTGAACAGGCAAGAAGAGTTACTGACTGGAGGAGGGAGAAGAGGTGGGAGACGGTAGAGCTGAAGGATTGTCAGCAATAGGAGACAGAGGGCAAGCTGCAATTTCACTCACGCCTGACGTTGATGGCTCAGGTTCTGGTTCCTTGCTGGATTCAATTCTATGTACTCTCTTGAAAAAACAATCCGGTGATGTGGATGAAAACCAAATATATATGAGAAATATATTTGGTTAGGTGAATGCTCAAATATATATTTCTTATAAATCACAATATCACAGTGGGACTTTAATTTTATTATGGCAATGAGAGGAAGGAAAATCCACTTTTTGTACTTTGTTTTGAACAACAGAAGAAAGATTTAATAGTCAAGTGTGCTTTAACTTTCTAATAGAAAAAAATATGATATTAATGAGAAGAGGAGCTTAACCTTTTCCGTGAAATCCAGGTGTTTACTTGACAGTGAGGGGATGCTCAAATCAAATTCGAGGCATATTGCTGGCAGATATGTCCAGTGCTCTAGAGACAAAGGAAATGAGTGAATTCTCCTGGGTGGAGAGAATTCTACCTCTACCAGAATTTATTGTGTATGTAGCCTTCAGGTTTACTTAATTAATGCTCTTCCTTGACCCATTTCAGAATTTCTGGGAGCAACATAAAAGAGGAATTTACAGAAGCCCTTCAGGGGCTTCACTACCTTTTTAATTAGTCCCAAGAAGTAGCTAACATATTTGAAGTGACTCCATAAAGATCCAAGCAGGATTTATCAGTCTGGATTTGGTCAGAGAACAGAGCCACTACAAGTTTTAAGAAATAAGGAGTTTAACATAGGAATTGAAGTCTGCAGCTGAAAAAGAAGAAAAATAGTTACTAACAGCCTCGATTTAAACTAAAGCAGTGGAAGAGAAGTAGCCAGAGCTCACATAGGGAAGCCTGAGAAACTGTTGCTCGTGGCCATCAACACCGGCAGGGGGAGCTCTAGAGAAACCTGCCAAGCCATTACGTGTGGCCGCCTGACTTCCTGTGAATAATGGCTCTTGCTTTCACTTTCAAAATCTCAATGCAAGTTTCTCTCTTGCCCAACTCTCGCCATACAGGGAAAGAGTTTCTGAGAAATGTAGTTCCAGCTTTACATGGTGCCTAGTTGGGAATGGACAATCTAGTACAGAGAACTTCACTCTTTCCTCCACCAAAATCTTTAGCATTGGACACAGTTGGCTGCTTCCTTCTTTTCAAAATACTTTCTTCCCTTGGGTTCTGAAATATCACTTTCTCTTGGATCACATTTTACCTAGTTTCTATTTCTCAGTCTTTTTTGATGCTTCCTCTTCATCTCCCAGAGATCAGTCCTGGGACCTCCTTGCTGATCTCATCTGGTCTTATGGCTTTATATAATATCTGTGTACTGATGACTCCCAAATATACATCTCCAGCTCAGGCCCAAAACTCTTGACTCATGTATCCAAGTGCCCTCTTCTCTGCTCACATGTCTAGTAGCCCAAACCAAACTCTTGATTAGCCCCAAGAAAAAGTTCTCCCTCAGCCTCCCGCATCTCAATAAATAACAACACCATTTGCTCATATCAACAGTCGTTTTTTTATTTTTCTCTCATCCCAAAGCCAATGCATCACCAAACCCTATCAGCTCTATGCTCAAGATATGTCAAGAATCTGTCCACATCTCATCACCTCTACCTCTGTAACCCTGTGCAAGTTCCCATCTGGATTTCTGCAATGGTCTCCTAATCCACCCCACCCCAATTCTATTCCCAGTACAATAGGCAGAGGGATCCACCTAAAACATACAACATACATTAGATCACATCACTTCTCTGCTCAGAATTCTACAATGACTCCATTTCATTTGTTATCACAAAGGTTTGCCCTGACCACCTTATATAAAACAGCAACTCCATCAGCATACCCCTTAGTGTCTATCATCATCTAACTACTATGTATTTATGTAGTAGTCTATTTCCCTGCTGTGGACTGTGCAGCATCTCTCTAAGGTTCTTATGTGAAGCCCTAAACCCCAACGTGATGATATTTGGAGACAGGTCCTTTGAGAGGTAATCAGGGTTAGATGAGGTCATGAGAATGAGGTCCTCATGATAGGATTAATGCTCTTATAAGAGACACCAGTGAGCTTGCTTCCTCTTTCTCTGCCATATGAGGACAAGCTAGAAGACAGCCATCTGCAAGCCAGAAAGAGGGCTTCACCAGGAACTGAATCTGCCCACACCTTGATTTTGAACTTCCTAGCCTCCAGAACTATGAGAAAATAAACTTCTGTTGTTGAAACCACCCAATCTGTGGTATACTGTTATGGCATCCTGAGAAGATTAGAACAATCCACTCTCCCCAACTAGATTATAAAATTCATAAGCAACCAGATTTTGTTTGTTCACTGCTGTATCCCCAGCACCTAGTTGCCACTCAACATACGGTGTATTTGTGCAATGAAATGACTGAATGAATGAGTTGCCCAATGTCTTAGCTAGAATGTGGCAGAGCTTGAACTAACTCAGATGCTAGCTGATAAAAACACAATGAAGGATAAGTTTTCTATCTTAATGGTGTGAATCTAATTTGCAAATGATAATACAAGCAACCCATCATGAATATTCTAGTACATTCAGAAAATAAAAATATTAATTCTTCCTCTCAGCCTTTCTCCTATATGAAAGACGTGGTCATCCACTTGGGAAAACCTCACAGCATATCTATCCCACCACAAACTTCATCCAGTGAACAACATGTGGGGATTCAGAGAGCATAGCATTATACTCTACTCCCCATTCAAACCACAGAAATATGTTTATTTCTTGAAAGCTTTTGCAGAGCTAACTCCCAGTACAAGGGCCAGTCAGCACTCTTGAGGTCCTGACTTTAAAACGATGGCATAGCTTTGTTAATTCCCCAAGAGGGAGTGCATTTGTTAAAGAGGCATAATAATTCACAATGTGAATTAGCTTCTGATAGTAATTCATCTGGTTCCACTAACACAGAAAGCTCAAAACCATTCAGACTTCTTTCCTTGAGACTACTGAAAATAAGATTCCTTTCAAAGCAGTAAGTAGTAATTGTCCCTGAAAATCAAGGCCAAATGGGCCAGAAATGAGAAGCAGGGTGTAAATTCTGAGTTTGGGCCCACCAGAGCCAATTACTGTAACAGGGACAATCTTGGTGTCTTTATTTGGATGCTTGAGGTAGCCTGTTTACTGCAAGGTAAATGAATTGATGTGTTCTCTATGTGTAATTGAGGAGAAAGCTGTTGGATCACAAATTCATCCAGTAATTGCCTAGGATTCCTATGAGAGTGCTTACATAATTTCCTTTGTATGTGTTTTCCAAAAGGACATACGTCTCCTATCCAGTGTTCTCTAAACCACAAATATACCCCATTGATTTTCTCGGTCTACAGTGTGTTGATTTTCAGCCCATCGTGTATAAGGTGAAAGGAAACAATAATTGTATATAGAAAATATTGATCTGCAACCATTGATTCAAGGCCCCATGGTATCAAAAGATTAGTTACTTTTAAGAGAAGTACTAAAGGTGACTTTCAGCTACTTTTTATTGACTAACACAGGCCAGATAAATCCTTCTATTTAAAGCCATAGACTCTTCTCCAGAAGCCATAATGAATAGACTATTTTACTCCCTTGCTTGAGATCTGAATAACACTGTGAACGTATTTTCCAAATACATATAAACATGTGCTGCACTATTACCAAATAGTTCACAATATTTAAACTTAACTATAATAGTAAATAATACATTTAGTATTTACTGTGTCCCAGGAATTGTTCCAAGTGATTTACATATATTTATTTATTTAGTGTTCACAATACCCCTCTGAGTTAGGTACCAATATCATTCCCATTTTACAGAAGAGTAAACCAAAACATAGAAAGATTAAGTAACTGGTCCAAAGTCACACAGCTAGTAAGTAGCAGAGCCAGGCTTTGAACTCAAGTAGCCTGGCTCTAGAAGTTATACTTTTAAGCACTACACAATGGTACCACTCAAATTTTAAGGAAAATGTGAGACAATTCATGAGTCAAAGCTGCAAATAAAAATTATCCAAATACCATCCATTATTCTGCATCTGAGGAAGGTGAAAAAGAAAAGGTTATTTGCTGTCTTTTTGATGATAGCCATTCTGACAGGTGTGAGGTGCTATCTCTGTGGTTTTGATTTGCATTTCCCTGATATTTAGTGATGTTGAGCATTTTTTTGTGTGTCTGTTGGCCATCTGCATGTCTTCTTTGGAAAAATGTCTAGTCACATCCTCTGTCCATTTTTTAGTTGGGTTGTTTGGTCTTTCAATCTTGAGTTGTATGAGTTCTTTGTGTATTTTGGATATTGACCCCTTATCAAATATATTGTTTGCAAATATTTTCTCCCACACAGTAGGTGGCCTTCTCATTTTGTTAGTGGTTTCTTTCACTGTGCAAAAACTTTTTTATTTTGATGTAGTCCCGTTTGTTTATTTTTGTTTTTGTTTCCTTTGCTTGAGGAGACATATCCAAAAAATATTGCTAAGACCAGTGTCAAAGAGCTTACTGCCTATGTTTTCTTCTAGGGGTTTTATGGTTTCAGATCTTACATTTAAGTCTCTAAGCCATTTTGAATTTATTTTTGTACATGGTGTGAGAAAGTAGCCACACCGTGTTTGATTGTTTTGTGTGTAGCTGCCCGTTTTTCCCAATACCATTTATTGAAAAGGCTGTCTTTTCCTCACTGTATGTTCTTGGCCCCTTTGTTGTAGATTAATTGACCATATAAGCATGGGTTTATTTCTGGGCTCTATTCTGTTCCATTGATTTTTGTGCCAGTACCATATTGGTTTGATTACTGTAGTTTTGTAGTTTAGTTTGAAATCAGGGAGTGTGATACTTCCTGTTTCGTACTTCTTTCTAAAGATTGTTTTGGCTATTCAGGGTCTTCTGTGCTTCCATACGCATTTTAAAATTATTTCTTCTAGTCTGTGAAAAATGTCATTGGTATTTTGATAGGGATTGCATTGACTCTGTGTATTGCCTTGGGAAAAGGGAACCCTCGTGCACTGTTGGTGGGAATGTAAATTGGTACAGCCACTATGGAAAACAGTATAGAGGTTGCTCAAAAAATTAAAAGTGTAACTACCACATGATCCAACCATTCCACTTCTGGGTATTTCTCTAAGGAAAGCAAAAGCACTAATTTGAAAACATATATGAACCCCGTGCTCATTACAGCATTATTTACAATGGCCAGGATATGAGAGCAACCTAAATGTCCATTGATAGATGAATGGGTAAAGAAGATGTGATAGATATAGGTATAGATATAGATATAGAATGGAATATTACTTAAAAAGAATGAAATCTTGCCATTTGCGACAACATGGATGGACCTAGAGTGTATTATGCTAAGTGAAATAAGTCAGACAGAGAAAGGCGTATAACATATGATTTCACTTATATGTGGAATCCAAAAAACAAAACAAACATAACTAAATGCAAACAGAGTCATACAAACAGAGAACAAACCAGAGGGAAGGAGGGTGGAGGGATGAAAAATAAAAAGGTAACTATGTGAGGTAATGAATGTTAATTAGCTTGATTGTGGTGAGCATGTCACAATGTATATTTAGATGAAACCATCATGTTGAACACCTTAAATATATACAATTTTTGTCAATTATACCTCAATAAAGCTGAAAAAAAAATTTTAAAAAAAGGAAGTGTAACTTTTTAAAATTTAAGTACTTTTTCTGGTTTATCTTCAAAAAAACAATTTAGAGAATACTGAAACCCCATAGCTTAATAAAATACTAAGGCAAGATTTCTTATCATCATTTATAATTTTTAAATCCTCTAGGCATATAATCTAAAGAAACACAAATAAAAACCACAATGAGATACCACTTCTCACACATTAGGATGGCTATCATCAAAAAAAAACAGAAAATAACAAGTGTTGGTGAAGATGTGGAAAAAATCAGAACCCTTGCTAGTGGGAATGTAAATAGTGCAGCTGCTATGGAAAACAAGACGGGGTTTCCTTTAAAAATTAAACGTAGAATTACCATATGATCTAGCAATGCCACTTCTGGGTATATACCAGAACGAATTAAAAACAGGGATCTGAACAGACATTTGTACACCCATATTCAAAGCAGCATTATTCACAATAGCCAAAAAGTGGAAGCAACCTAAGTATTCACTAATAGGTGATTGGATAAACAAAATGTCATATATACATATAATGGGAATATTATTCAGCTTTAAAAAAGGAGGATATTCTGACACATGTTCAACATGGATGAACATTGAAGACATTGTACTAAGTGAAATATGCCAATCACAAAAGAACAAATACTGCATAATTCCACATATATGAGGTAGAGTAGTCAAACGCATAGAGACAGAAAGTGGAAAGATGGTTACCAGATGCTGGGGTAAGGGGGAAATGGGGAGTTACTATCCAAGGGCATACAGTTTCCATTTGAGAAGATGAAAACTGTTCTGAAGATGGATGGTGGTGATAGTCGCGCAAGAATGTGAATATATTTCATTCTAGCAAACTGTACACTTAAAAATGGTTAAATTTTATGTTAAGTATATTTTACCACAATAAAAAAAGACCACATGTGTTCATTTGTGCATGCATGTAAATAGATAATAGATAGATAGATAGATGATAGAGCCTCTCTTTTTTATGCTAATTGAAGCTGTGAACAATGTTCTGAACCTTCTTTTCTTCTCATAACAACATATCTTAGAGAGAATTCCATATCAGCACATTCTTTTAAATGGCTGGTTGATATTCTATAGTACAGGATACTATAATTTATCTAAGCCACCTGTTATCAATGGTCATTTAATTATCTACACTCTTTTGTTACAACATACAATGCTACAACAGCAACATAAAATCCTCTAGAATAGAAAGTACACAATAGAGCTTGTATTAGTCAGGATAGAGTAGGTAACATGGTGTTAAAAAAACAACCCCAAAACCCTTTACTAAACTCTCAGATTCTCTTAATACAGCAAGAGTTTGTTTCTTACTCATGTGACACAGCCTGCAGGAATCAGCAAGGGCTTCTGCTCCACAGAGTTCCACCATCTTCTTCATCATCCAGAAAACACAGCCTCTCTCCTTGATCACTGGGCTTCCTACAGTCTCAGCCCAGAAGTAAACTCATATCTCATTAGCCAGAACTAGTATTTTCTCCCTCTCAACTGAAAAGAGGCTGAAAAAATGTAGGAGAATAAAATAATCTATTTCAGTAACTCTTCCGTACTTCAATCACACAAATAGAAATAATTTCCTCACTCAGGTAAATCCAAAGTTTGCAAATTATTTATGGAAGGCTTTTTTAACTCTCAAGTGATTATTTTTCATTCAACAAATATTTATATCACTCCTACCATATGCTGAGTGCAGGAACATGGTAGGCACTCAATAAATATTTGCTGAATAAGCAAATAAATGATCCCTAATTATGTTAGTAATTGCTACCATTTCTCCCAGAGCAATCCAACTACTAGAAATGGATAGGAAAAGAATAAGAAATGACTTCTGTCTTCTCACCTAGTCACTTGCCCAGAGCCCAAGTTAACTAAACTTCCTATTTGAGGGCAAACCTCCTCATCGGGAGGAGAACCAGGGATCTGACTAAGCTCTAAGCTACAATTAAGCTATGATTATTGCCCAATTCAAAATTCTCATTGTTTCAAGGTCAATCCATGAGCCATGGTTGGCACTTAAAACATTTCAGCTTACACCTCACATTTGCATTCTGCACAAACATTATGCTCAGGTAGAAGAAGAGGATTCAGCTTAATCCAATAGCTAATTAGCAACACCTGCACCAAGGAACTATTAGTATCTTGCTATTAGGTTACTGTTTGCATTACAGGATAAGTGATTATGCCTGTCAAATTATGACAGGACTTGTTTCATTTTTTAGTTCATGTATAAATTTAAATGCCATTTTTTTAATGTCCCACAAAATGTTTAGATATGACATTGCTCTTTTTGAATTGCAGTTACAGATTTCAGTTGTCAATGACAGATTACAATTAAATTCCTAGAAAATTTTAAAGTTGTATTTACATGAATAAGCATATCCTTTTAATTATTAGTATCAGAGTATCTCCTCTACTCAGTCTACCTGTTCTCCCTAAGGCTCTAGTGCCTAGATATAAACTCTAAAGGTAGTAACATGGGTTAATTCTCAAAATTTTATGCCTATGCCTAAAAGAACACCCAGCATTCACAGTATCCCTTGTCCACATGTGAGCAAAATCTTTTTTCCTCTAGAGAGAGGAGTGGTCAAGATGGTGGAGTAGGAAAACCCTGAGTTCACCTCATTCCACAGGCAAACCACGACTGCAGTTATTTACAGAGCAATTATCCATGAAAGTGACCTGAAAACTAGCAGAAAAGACCTACAGCTAAGAACAACAACAAGACAGGCAGATGGGGCAGAGATGCAATACAGTCAAGACCCACACCCAGATAGGCAACCCACAAATGGGAGGATAATTATAATTACAAAGGTTCTCCCCAAGGAGCAAGGGGTCTGAGCCCCACATTGGCTCCCAAGACCAGGGGTCCTGCATCAGAAAGATAGATCCCCCAGAACATTTGTTTTTGAAAGCCAGTGGGGCTTACTTTCAAGAGAGCCAGAGGGCTGTGGGAAATAGAGACTCCACTCTTAAAGGGCACACACAAAATCTCACACACTCTGAGACCCAGGGCAGAAGCAGTTAACTGAAAGGGGCCTGGGTCAGACCCACCTGACAATCTTGGAGAGCCTCCTAGAGAGGCAAATGCAATTGAAACTCATCCTGGGGACATAGACCCTGGCAGCAGCCATTTTTGTAAGCTCATCCCACCACAAAGACACTGGTACTGGTAATCCTCCCTCTAGCTTATTAGTGCTGGGACCTGGCCCCGCCCTATAGCCAGTCAACATTAGCCCTGGGATGCCCTAGGTCAGGTCCCTACCCACCAGCAGGCCAACTGTCATAAGACCCCCTGAGCACCCAGCCAACCTGGGAATCGGCCCAGCCCACCAGAGGGCCCAGGACCTAGCCCCATCCACCAATGAGCCTGCACTTGCCCCAGGACCCCCAGGGACCCCCATAGCTAGCCATCAGATTAGCCCCCCCACCAACAGGCCGACACCAGCCCCTGGACCACCACACCTCACAGACAACCAAGTCAAGACCCAGATTACCCACCAGCAGGCTGGCACCACTCATAGTGGATATCCAGGACCCTGGCCATGCCCAAGGAAGTACAGAGAGTCCCATACAGAATCAACCCAAAGAGGACCATACCAAGACACACTGTAATTAAAATGGCAAAAATTAAAGATAAAGAGAGAATACTAAAAGCCACAAGGGAAAATCAACAAGTTATATGCAAGGGAATTCCCATGAGGCTATCTGCTGACTTTTCAGCAGAAACTCTGCAGGGAGTGGCATGATACAAAGTGATGAAAGGGAAAAAAGGAAAAAAAAAAAAGCCAACAACCAAGCATACTCTACACAGCAAGGCTTTCACTGAGATTTGATAGGGAGATAAAAGTTAAAAGAGTTCAGCACCATTAAACCAGGTAAACAAGAAATAAGGTAAAAGTACTCTAAGTGGAAAAGAAAAGGCCAAAACTAGAAATATGAAAAGCACAAAAGGAAAAATCTCATTGGTAAAGGCAAATATACAGTAAAGGTAGTAAATCAACCACTTATAAAGCTAATAGGAAGGTTAAGACAAAAGCAGTGAAATCACCTATATCCACAATAAGGACAGGGATGTACAAAAGAAAAGGATATAAAATATGATATCACAAACAATAAACATGGAGAGGGGGAATAACACTGCAGAATTGTTAAAATGCATTTGAACTTAAGAGATCAGCAACCTAAAATAATCATGTGTATGTACCTATAGATTGCTATATATAAACTTCATGGAAACCACAAACCAAAAATCTATAATAGATACACACACAAAAAAAAGAGAAAGGAATCCAAACATAACACAAAAGGCAGTCATCAAGTCACAGGGAAGAGAGCAAAAGAAGAAGAAGAAAGGAACAAAAAAGAACCACAAAACCAATTAACAAAATGGCAAATGAGTACATACCTATCAATAATTACTTTAAATGTAAGTAGACTAAATACTCCAATCAAAAGACATAGAGTGGGGCTTCCCTGGTGGCACAGTGGTTAAGAATCTGCCTGCCAATGCGGGGACACGGGTTCAAGCCCTGGTCCGGGAAGATCCCACATGCCACGGAGCAACTAAACCCATGTGCTACAACTACTGAGCCTGTGCTCTAGAGCCCACGAGCCACAACTACTGAGCCCACGTCTGCAACTACTGAAGCCTGTGTGCCTAGAGTCCATGCTCCTCAACAAGAGAAGCCACCACAATGAGAAGCCTGCACACTGCAATGAAGAGTAGCCCCTGCTCACTGCAACTAGAGAGAGCCCGCACACAGCAACGAAGACCCAACGCAGCCAAAAATAAATAAATCTTTAAAAAAAAGACATAGAGTGGCTGAATGGACACAAAGACAAGACCCATATATATGCTGTCTACAAGAGACTAATTTCAGATCTAAAGACACACATATCTGAAAGTGAAGGAATGGAAAAATATATTCCATGCAAATGGAAATGAAAAGAAAGCCAAGGTAGCAATACTTATATCAGACAAAATAAACTTTAAAACAAAGACTTTAGCAAGATACAATGAAGGATATTACATAATGATCAAGGCATCACTCCAAGAAAATATAAAAATTCAAAATATATATGCACCCAACATAGGAGTACCTAAATACAGAAAGCAAATATTAACAGACATAAAGGGAGAAATTGACAGTAACATTGTAGTAGTAAGGGATTTTAACACCCTACTTACATCAATGGACAGATCATCCAGACAGATAATCAGTAAGGAAACACTGCCCTTAAACAACACATAAGATCAGATAGATTTAATAGATTATATAGAGAACATTCCAGCCAAAAGCAGAAAAATACACACTCTTTTCAAGTGTACATGGAACATTTTCCAGGAGAGATCACATGCGAGGCCACAAAACAGGTTTTAGTAAGTTTAAGAAAATTGAAATCATATTAAGCATCATTGCTGACCATAATGCTATGAGAGTAGAAATCAAGTACAAGGGAAAAAAATGCAAAACCTACAAACACATTGAGGCTAAACAATATGTTACTAATAACCAATGGGTCACTGAAGAAATTAAAGAGGAATAAAAAAATACCTGGAGATGAATAAAAATTAAAACCTAATGATCCAAAATCTATGGGATAAGGCAAAAGCAGTTTTAAAGGAAAGCTTGTAGCTATACAAGCCTATCTCAGAAACAGGAAAAATCTCAAATAAACAACCTAACCTTACACCTGAAGAAACTAGAAAAGGAACACACAAAACCCAAAGTTAGAAGAAAAGAAACCATAAAGGTCAGAGAAGAAATAAATAAAATAGAGACTAAAAAAAATAACAACAACAAAAGAAAAGATCAATGAAACTTAGAGCTGGTTCTTCAAAAAGATAAACAAAATTGGTAAACCTTTAGCCAAACTCATCAAGAAAAAAAGGAGAGGGGGCTCAAATAAATAAAATCTGAAATAAAATAAAAGTTACATCTGACACCACAGAAATAATGAGGATCATAAGAGATTACTATGAAGAATTATATACCAATAAAATGGACAACCTAGAAAAAATGGACAAATTCCTAGAAATGTACAATCTCCCAAGACTGAACAAGGAAAAAACAGAAAATATAAACAGACCAATTACCAGTAATAAAATTGAATCAGTAATTAAAAAGAAAAACTCCTAAAAAACAAAAGTCTGGAACCAAGATGGTCAAACAGGTGAATTCTACCAAACATTTAGAGAAGAGTTAACACCTGTCCTTCTCAAACGATTCTGAACAACTGCAGAGGAAAGAATGCTTCCAAACTCATTTTACAAGGCCAGCGTCACCCTGATAACAAATTAGACAAAGATGTCATAACCAAAAAAATTACATGCCAATAACACTGATGAAAATAGATACAAAAATTCTCAACAAAATATTAACAAACTAAATTCAACAATACGTTAAAAGGATCATACATCATGATCAAGTGGAACTTTTCCCAGGGATCCAAGGATGGTTCAATATCCAGAAATCAATCAATGTGATGCACCACATTAACAAATTAAAGAATAAAAATCATAAGATTATCTCCATCAATACAGAAAAAGCTCTTGACAAAATTCAACATCTATTTACAATAAAAACTTCAACAAAGTGGGTACAGAGGGAACATACCTCAACATAATAAAAGCCACATATGACAATCCCACAGCTGACATCATACTCAATGGTGAAAAACTGAAATCATTTTCTCTAAGATCAGGAACAAGACAAGGATGCCCACTCTCATCACTTTTATTCAACATAGTATTGGAAGTCCTAGCCACAACAATAAGACAAGAAAAAGAAATAAAAGGAATCCAAATTGGAAAGGAAGAAGTAAAACTGTCACTGTTTGCAGACGACATGATACTATACAAAGAAAATCCTAAAGACGCCACCAAAAAATTACTAGAACTCATCAATGAATTTGGTAAAGTTGCAGAACACAAAATTAATATGCAGAAATCTGTTGCATTCCTATACACTAACAACCAACTCCCTGAAAGAGAAATTAACAATCCAATTCACAATCACATCAAAAAGAATAAAATATCTGGGAATAAATCTAAGGAGGTAAAAGACCTTTATATGGAAAACTATAGACACTGATGAAAGAAATTGAAGGTGACACAAACAAATGGAAGGACATACTGTGCACATGGATTGGAAGAATTAACATTGTTAAAGTGCCCATTCTACCCGAGGCAATCCACAGATTCAGTGCAATCCCTATCAAAATACTGATGGCATTTTTCACAGATCTAGAAGAAATAATTCTTAAATTTGTAGGGAAACACAAAAGACTTCAAATAGCCAAAACAATCTTAAAAAAGAAGTATGGAACAGGAGGTATTATACTCCCTGATTTCAAACTATACTACAAAGCTACCGTAATCAAAATAGTATGCTACTGGCACAAAAACAGACATATAGATCAATTGAACCAAGAAGCAAATCCACATTTATAAGAGCAATTAATCTATGACAAAGGAGCAAGAATATACACTGAAGAAAAGATAGCCTCTTCAATAAACAGTATTGGGAGACTGGACAACTACATTCAAAAGAATCTAACTGGACCACTTTCTCACAGCATATACAAAAATAAACTCAAAATGGATTAAAGACTTATATGTAAGACTGAAACCATAAAACTCCTAGAAGAGTATGCTCTTCTAGGCAACATACTCTTTGATGTCAGTCTTAGCAATATTTTTTTTTGGATCTCTCCTCAGGCAAGGGAAACAAAAGCAAAAATATACAAGTGGAACTACATCAAACTAAAAAGCTATTGCACAGAGAAGGAAATAATCAACAAAACCAAAAAACTGTCTACTGAATGGGAGAAGACATTTGCAAATGATATATCTGACAAGGGGTTAATATCCAAAATATACAACATCAAAAAAGCAAACAACTCAATTAAAAAATGATCAGAGGACCTGAATAGACATTTTTCCAGAGAAGACATACAGCTGGCCAGCAAACACATGAAAATATTCTCACCATCACACATTATCAGGGAAATGCAAATCAAAACCACAATGAGGTATCACCTCACACCTGTCAGATGGCTATTATCAAAAAGACAACAAATAACAAGTGTTTGCAAGGATGTGGAGAAAAGGTAACCCTCATGCACTGTTGGTGGGAATGTAAATTGGTACAGTTGCTATGGAAAACAGTATAGAGTTTCCTCAAAAAATTAAAAATAAACTACCATATGAGGGGGAATTAGATGAAGGTAGTCAAAATGTACAAACTTCCAGTTATAAGATAAATGAGTACTAAGGATGTAATGTACAACATAATAAAGACAATTAACACTCACAATATTATAATGAAAACTGTTGAGAGTAAATCCGAAGAGTTCTCATCACAAGGAAAAAGTATATTTTTTTGCTATTTCTTTAATATTGTATCTATATGAGATGATGGATGTTCACTAGACTTATTGTGGTAGTTATTTCATGATGTAAGTCAGATCTTTATGCTGTACACCTTAAACTTATATAGTGCTGTATGTCAATTATACCTCAATAAAACTGGAAAAAAAAAAATCTTTCTTGCTCTAGTCCTGGAAATGGGCTTTAGAGCTAGAGTCTTAAGCTGGGACCACAAAGGGGGTTTTAGAAATCCAAGAACCTTATAATAGTTACACAAAATTTGTGTTTCATGGGTTTCTCTCTCTCTCTTGGTGTAGGAGTGGGGTTGTTGCAGGACTGTATCTGTGGTGTTGGCATGTTGGTGATCCCAGTTGCAGCAGAACATGTTTGCAGTGGCAGTGTAATGGCAGTGGGGGTAGTTCGAGGTCCATGTTCATGGTGTCCATGCAGGGTTGGTGGTGGTTGCTACAGGACCATGTGGGCAGTCAAGACCAGCTACGTAATTCACAGGGCCTAGTGCAAAGTGCAAATGTGGAGACCACTGTTCAAAAATGATTAAGCAATCCAAGGCAGTGACAATAGAGCATTAATCCAAGAGTGAGCCCTTCTGAACATGGCACCCTGTGCAACTGCTCAGCTTGCAGACCCAGGAGGCAGGCCCTATTAGCAGTGTCAACAAGGTGCAGATGATGGTTGCTATGGGTCCACGTTTGTAATGTCAACAAGTACTGATGCTTGTTGCTGCAGGACCAAGTTAGTGGGGTGTTTGTGTTTGACCATGCACAGCCTAGCTCCTCATGACACTGCCCGTCATGTTCAACTATTTCCAGGTGCCAGATCAGCTAGGAATCCTCACTCACCTATATTTGATAAATGCAGGTTTACTGGGTTTTGCTGTTAAAATTGCAGGAGGTGCTCAGCAGGTAGCTCCCCTTTCCTGTTTTTTTTTTTTAGATACATTAGTGTTTTGTTGCTGTTGTTGTCATTTTTTAATTTATTTGGTTGCACCAGGTCTTAGTTGCAGCAGGTGGGCTCCTAAGTTGAGGCTCACAGTCTCCTTAGTTGTGGCTCTCCGGCTCCTTAGTTGCAGCACATGGACTCCTTAGTTGCAGCAGGCAGGCTCCTTAGTTGTGGCATGTGAACTCTTAGTTGCAGCATGCATGTGGGATCTAGTTCCCTGATCAGGGATCAAACCTGGACTCCCTGCATTGGGAGCACAGGGTCCTATCCACTGTGCCACCAGGGAAGTCCCTCCCCTTTCTTGTTATACCTTCAGGAAGGCCGGTGGATGTTGGCCAGACACACCATGGCAATATTACCTGGGATTGACCAGGTCTTGTCCCAACGGGAGACTGGCCTTCTCATCCTGTGTGTGGGCTCCTTATGGAAGAGCTGGGAGCTGCTGAAGGAAGACTTCCTTTTGGCACTGACCCAAGGCAGAGATCCTGGCTCAGAACTGCTTCTCTACCTTCACCCTGATGAAGCTGTGACACTTCTCTTCACTGGGCGGGGCAGCCTAGGGTTCAGATACATCCAGCACCCCCTTCTCATGGACTACAGAGTTAATGCCATCACCTTCTGCTCTACAACTTCTAGTAGGGGTGCTTGGCCCTGGCTCCACCCTCCTCCAAGCCCAGTAGACACTGGGTCCTGGAAGGGAGGAGGCTTTTTCTCCTTTTCCTTAAACACATACACACACATACACACAAATAGAAGAAAATAAACACATTTTACCCACTTCCAAAAAAAAAAAAGGGGTGGCAGCAGTGGCTTCAACAGCACTAAATTCCAGAAATAGCAGTGCAAACTGCATCTTCTAGTGCTTCACAGAAGTATAGCAACAGATTCCAAACCAGACACTTCTGTAAGGGTGGGTTTGGACATTTCTTCCTGGTTGCCTAGTCTCATTCCCAATTCTACAGCTCTCCCAGAGGTTCTGTGAGCTACCAATGTCTTAAAAACATAAAGTCTCTTTTCTTTTTCAAAATCAGATTCATTTCTGTAGCTTATAACAGAGAACACCAACAGATATGTGACTTACGTGCGTTTACTGGGAAGCGGGCTATGGCTTTCATCAGATTCTCACAGAGGTTCTCTGCTTTAGAACCAAACCTAACAGAATTCCAGTGTCAACTCTGTCCCTTCCTTGCTTCATGTTCTACTTCCCTCTTATATAAAACAGGTTTAATAAAATCTACTTTGCAGTATTTTCTGAGGAATAAGCAATAATTCAAGGGGGAAGTATCTAGCATACATGTACTTCATCAAGGTTAATTCCCTTTCTCTAGACTCCTTTAAACTATAAATAAAACTTAAGTTTCATTTTAAGAAACTTTAAGAGAAAGGGGGTTGTAAGGTAGAGTTAAAAAACAAAGATCAGTGATAACACAAACGTACTTAATATTTGTTAAAAAAAAATCAGGTATTCTAAATTTATTAAAGATGTTTTGAAAATACAAATAAAATCTACAGAAAACTGAGATGAGATTAAAGTATTCTATAAACAATACAGGGAAAGATCAACAAAAAACTGGGCATAAGAATTAAATACCATTATAGTTCAAGATCGACACAAATGTTTCATTTCTGGGACTGATCGGTCAGGTGAAGTCCATATGCATAATATCACTGAATTTCAGAATGGCATTTGATAGAGTTTCATTATATTTGGTGATGACCTTGTTAAACATGAGATAAGACCTGTGCTGGAAGTGACCCCTTGTGGTGGGTTCATCACTGGTTGAATGACCAGAGTCTAAAACACAGATTATGGATTGAGGGAGCAGGGTTTAATGAGGCACATCATAGGGCAACTTCCTTGGTTGTATACACATGCTCCTGATTACTTTGGTGAGGCCAGTTGAATCAAGAAATACATAGTAAAAGCCTACTATATGCCGTGCATTGTACTAGGCACTGAATATACAATGGTGAAAAAATATATATTCCTGCATTCAGGATCTTACAGGTTAGTGAGGAAAAGAAGTCAAGGATATGACCGTTATAATATAGTTTGATAAATGCTAGGATTAACATAAATACAGAGTACTATAGGAGCTCAGACATGGGCCATCTCACCCAGTAATAAACAAAGTCCTAGAAAAAGTGATGTCTCAGTCAAGCCTTGAAGAATAAGAGTTAGCAGAGGAAAAAAGGAGAAGTATCACAAAACAGTATGTGCAACAAAACAGTATGTGCAACAAATCACAAAACAGTGTGTGCAACAGTATGTGCAAAGTATCACAAAACAGTGTGTGCAACAGAATGTCTCAGTTCACTCAAATTGAGATAAAGCATGACCTGTTCCAAGAACTATATTTCTGATTGTATGTATGGAGCAGGGTATATGATGGTGGGGGTGATGAGAGATGAGACTGGAGGTGACATAAAAGAGTGTTAGGGGATCATTAGATAATATAAGAAGAATCCATGAAGATTCTGGTAAGCCAAAAGGATAAGCTAAATACAACAAGAAATTTAAGAGGGATAAAGGCAAGTTTCAAAGTCTAACTACTCAAGGAGGGGTGGAAATGTTTAAGAGCATGAGAAAAAGGCACAGGGATTTTAGGTGACTACAAGATTAATATGATTTAAATGAGTGAGAAGGTAACCCATAGAAGAAACCTCTTCAAAATCCTAAAAGGAAGAAGTCAGAATCTGAATTTATGGTGTGATACTTGCCTCACCATAATTCAAATTTTGTGTCATTGTATTTGCCTTCAAATGTCTAAAGGGATTTTGACATGGAAGAAGGGTCAGACTTGTTCTCTGAGGCCTCAGAGGACAGACCTGGCATGAGGAAGTTATGTTACTGAACTCAGGTTCGGCTGCTCAACACTCAAAAGCAAACAATCGAGGGGCAAGTGTCGGTGGAAAGGAAAGTTGCTTTATTCATAAAAGCCAGCAATCTGGGGAGAAGGTGGACTCTTGGCCAAAGACCAACTCCAAAGATTCTGCTCAGCCATGGCAATTTTTTAAGGGACAAGGGGGAAACAATCTCAGTTAATCATTAAGGTAGGAGATTAGATTGTTTGTCACTTTTCCATTGTGTGCAGACCCGCTGACTTCTCCTGATCCCTTTGGATGCTGTCTTGCCCCCCTGGTCCACCTGCAACTGGCTGTTCTCTGGCCCATGTGGTCTGCCTGCAAATTTGCTATACCAGGGGTAGAGAGTCAGTCATTCTTTAACTACTTAATTCTTCATTCCTACTCCTTTTAATCCAGGAAAGGAGTCAACAGGTTAGGCAAGGCAGGAGTTAGGTTAAATGTTACCTAGTGATCTCATTTTTATGATTAAGGTCTGAGGAAAACAGAGACGAACAAACAGAAAAGAGGCAAAAAAGCCACTTACAAATCCCCACGTCAGACATCATTCCATTTCTATGAGACTAGGGGCAAAGGCCCATCTGCTGTAACTGCTTCATGCTGAGAGGGCGTCAAATTCTTAGAGTGAAAAATGTCGACATGGGTCTGTAGCATCTCTTTGCTGACAGTTTTAGTTGCCTACTTATATACATGGGCAGAGCAAGCTACAACTATTCTTACGCCAACAAAAATATAGGTTATTATGAGCAATAGTGTTAATCCCATTCTTGCATCAGACACTGAGTCTGTGACTCCATCGTCCTAATCATTAACTGCTTGAGCCTGCTCTTTTGTGATTCTGGGAGGCCTGGGAGACTTCAGCTTTTCTACAAATAAGAGGCAGGGGACATAAAGGGGCCTTTGTTCTTGGGGGTAGGGGGCGCTGCAGGGTTCTGCTCAGTTCCAGTTAGAGGAGAGCATGTGTTCACTCAAGAGAAGAAAAAGTTTCCGCCTAAGCCATCAAAACCAGAATGGGCTGACTGGTGCAGTGGGGGTAATTGTGTTGAAACGTGTTCAAGCAGAGGCTCGCCCATGATCATTTAGGTGGATGTCTCCAAAGACCTTCATCCAGGACTGACCAGGTGTAGAAGGAGCGGGGACGATAAAAAATGAAGAAGAGATGTCCCTGCCTTCAATCTAATATCGTGCTTGACATAAAGAGTTGTGTGGTAATTAGTAAGGCATGTTAAAATCATACTGTCACTCAAAACTGTCCTATTTTGGAAAGATTCTTTCCCCTAAATATTAGCTTTTACAACTCCTTGTGTATTTTTTTTAAAACTATATTGCCAAAATATTTGGTATTTCATTTTTTTGCAATTAAAATAGCATTGATTTACGACCTAACATAAGCAAACACACACTCTGACTCTAAAGACTGAAAAGCTGTTCTCTGTGCATGCCACCATGAGAACCCATCCAATAATCAAGGCTCCATGCTTCCTGTAAAATGGACTCAGACTTTGCCTCTAGCTGTACAATATAGAACCCTGTAGACAACATTTTTAAATTTGCCATTAAAAGTATAAGAACGTTTTCCAGACCCTACAGAAAACTACTCTTTCAGACAATGGGAGTCACTTTTTTCAAAGCACAAAACTGAAAAAGACACTATAAGTCAGAAACTTTATACTCAGAGAGCACATGTATTCATTTATTTCAAATTCCATCTGAGAATGAACCGCAGCAGCTGTGACCTACAATTTGCTACAGACTGATTTAGCCTAAAAAGACCCAAAATAGCCTTTCTACTCAGCATACACTATCTACTCATCTATTCTGAGAATCTAATCTTTGCTGCATACTTTCTCCAAGTATGGATATTCTTTGTGATATTCACTTGACTTTGATCACCAATTTGATAGTTTAGCCTCTACTGCAGAAAATGTTCTCCAGTTTAAATACCTCATCTTAAATCTATTACAGAAAACTGTAATAGATTAGTCAAAACAAGGCACTTTTATCTATTTTAGAATTTTTAGAGAATTTTAAGAATAAGACATGTTCAACTTGCTAATTTTCATGGGTTTTTTAGAAATAATAATAAACTGATTTTTATAATGGACTCAGTAAAAACAATAGTTTGCCAATCTTCTCCTTTATATCACGGACTAAGAAAAGTAGGGGAGGGAAGAAATAAAGCACAATGTTTTTTAATGTTTCTCTTGCATGAGGTAAGAACTCAAAATACCCTCCAAAATAAATGTTACCTACTTTTCAGAGATGGTACAAAAATTGGCACAATGTATAATCAATAGGGCCTAGAAGTTTTACTTTGTTATGCTGATTCTATGAAATTTCTTTAATTCTGTACAATATAAATCATCTAACAGTATTAAAATTAAATGTAATTTGAAATTAATGATGTGAAGAATTTATTTCAGTTATCATTTAATCAAACCACTTTCATAATTTAGCTAGTCACCTTGGCTTCCCAGAAACTAATGAAAGAAATAGCTTCCCAGTGGCAGGGGGGTTGGATTTTGGCATCTGATCTTTTATTACAAATCAATCCCTGACTACCTCTATAAACTTGGACAAGTCACTTCACTTCCTTGGTCGCAGGTCCTTATCTGAAAATAGGTACATATTACCTATGTGCCTATCACCATTGCTGTCACTGGCTATGGATTGGAGGTTCCAGTGAATCAAATAGGGTTTGATTAATTTGCTAGAGTGGCTAGCAGAACTCAGAGAAACATTTTACTTGCTATATTAGCAGCTTATTATAAAAAGGTATAACTCAGGAACAGCCAAATAGGAGATGCATAGGGAAAAGTATGGGGAAAGGGCCCAGAGCTTCCATGCCCTTTCCAGGCACGCCACTCTTTCTGAATCTCCACGAGTTCACCAACCTGTCCTTTTGGGTTTTTATGGAGGCCCATTACATAGGAATGTTTGACTAAATCATTGGCCATTGGTGATGAATTCAACCTCCAGACTCTCTACCGTCCCAGGGGGTCAGATTGTAGGACTGAAAGTTCCAACCCTCTAATCACCTGGCTTATTCTCCTGGCAACCAGCCCCCCCAATTAGGTGGGGTCCAAATGTCACCTAATTAACATAACAAGAGACACCTTAATAGCTCTCATCACTTAGGAAATTCCAAGAGTTTTAGGAGCTCAACTGGATGAAGACCAAATATGTATTTCTTGTTACAAGTCAATATCATAGCACTATGCAGGATATACGCAAGGGGTGGACACAGAGAATAACAGATAGGGTCTTATTTATACGATATGATCAGAATTACAGTAAAGATGACAAGAAAATGGGATCACAAATATAAAACTCTTGGCACATAAAAGGCATTCAACAAATATTATTACATTGCTTCAGAACAAGATATGGAAAAAATTCTGAAATACAAGTAGGTAGGATTTGAAATTTAAAGGAAGAGCAGGCTAGATATTTTCAAATTCTTTTCTATAAGATACTTAGAAAAACTGGATCAAATATAATAGTCATTCTTTCCAATGCATAGCTGAATTCATTAAAAAAAAAAAAAAGGTATGGAAAATTCCCAAGGGCCAAGTCTAAAAAGCAAGTTGTAACCCATAGTTGTAGGTTGACACTGAAAGTGCAGTTGGCTTTAAAGCAGTTGACAGTTCCCATTTTCTAAATGCTTGGGTTTTAAGGGCAACCTCGAGACAGGAAACAAGACCTTGAACTTGCAAAAGATAGGGATTTGGAGTTGAAGTCTCAGTGCTCACCCTCACTGAAAAAGAAGGCTAGAAAAAGGCTGTCTGCCTATCAGCAAAGAGGAAACACAAAGAGATTTGTCTGTCTTGGCACAGACTTTGGGTGTTTAAAAATAAAAATATCCTCTGAGATTCATAACTACAGGTTATGAATCTGCATTTGGGATTAAAATTCAGCCTCTAATTGGTTTGGGAAACCCCAAAACAGTAAATTAACGTATAAAGTTCAGGCAAACGTGATAATCACAATCCAAAATTACAAAACACACCAGCCATGAGGAAAAATTAGCTGAGATAAGAGATTAGGCCCTCAAGAACTTCAGCTATTGGAAATATCAGATAGAGAATATAAAATTAGAATGCACAAAAGAAGCATATAGTGACCCCAAAGTAAAAATCTGGAAAAGATTACACTGGTGATGGGGTAGAATACACACAAAAACTTAATTAGAAATACAAAGTAAGCTGAAAAATTATAGGGGGAATGAGTGACTGTAAAATATAATGAAATTGTCTGGAGGGTGTCTGAAATTTAGGCAGAGTCCCAAACTGTCTCTAATAAAATAAAATTCATATATCACAAATTTTTTTAAGTTTCAGGACTGAAAAATAAACTGTTGAAATAGTCTCTTCTTCAGTGAAACAAAGATTCCTGTGAATATAATATAATGTAATATAATAGGATGCCTGAGGACATCTTAGGCTTTCATTAGAACTACCTTATTTAGAAATAAAACAGCTATTCATTTTACAATTTTGATCAGGGATAATTTTGACCAAGAACCGCTATTAGAAAAGGAGCTTCACAAAATTGGTATCTTGTTATGTAAGCCCAGGGTTGATCAGGAGTGTTCGAAAGAACAGATGTAAAAAATGCGGGTATGTACAAATCAGGACACTGCCCTTTTGCTCCCCACTTTGTATATGCTGAGAAAGTAGTCTTGCATATCTGCCCCCAGGCTGGCATGAGCAGAGGAAGGGGAACAGGGAAGAAGCAAGGCAGAGAAAGCACAAGTGGAGTCAGCACTTGGGCTACATCATATGAATAACATGACTTTTCTGTGTGGCTGTGTGAAAGTGCTTGGGCTGGAATCATCCAACCAGAACAGCACCCAAGGGAGCCATTTGCCAGGAAAGTGGTGTGGCAGTAAGAGGAGGTCAAGGGAAGAGGCTGATCTGGAACCAGAGATCCCACAAGAGGGGACTTTGCAGTGGGGACCCCGTCAGAAAGCTGGCACCTGCACTCTGCAAGGAGTTATCATCTGCCATCAGCATTACCAGAAAAGCAACAAGGAGCAGATTGTAGTCACCCAAAGAAGACAAGGGGTGCTTTCCTTCCCTGCCATCCCTTCCCCAAGCTCTAGAAAGAAGACAGAGGAAGAGTAACAAGTCTGACCAGCACTGGGGGAGAGTTTTGGATCAGACATGAAATTGAAGTTTTTAACTGGACTAGATTATTTTAATAACAGAAACTGACCAGAAAGGTATAGGATTTGCCCAAGGTGTTGTTAGGAGGTTGAAAAGTAGTATTTGGCATAGAATTATTAAAGGCGGCTTGTACTCCAATGTTTCCCCTGTATTGTAGTTAAAATTGTGTAAAAAGCAGAGAACGATAGGTTACTCAGTTTCCAATCCCTCCGTTAAATAGTAGACCTGCATTAGAAACGCCAATTTTTCTTGTGGAATGAAGTTTACAATCTATCTAGAGGGATGCGGTTCTCAGACTTAAGCGTTAAGGCAAAACACTTTACATAGGGACAAAGGGTTAAATGCTGAGTGCGTAGAACAGACTATGATTTGAGAGAACAATACTGTGAGCCACCCAGTCAGTTTCACGGACAATATAGGACCTAAGCTGTGCCCCGGCGAGATGGATATAATTTGCATTGATAAAGGGATGTTGGGAGGATTTTGCAAGAGGAAGAGGTAGCATGAGCCAAGGTGCAGAGGTGGCAATCCAGGCATCATGCTCTTCCTGGCTGCAATGGGATTTGTGTGAGGGAACAATGGGACAGAAATTTACAGAAAGAGTTCAAGGTCAGATTTCAGCAGCCAGGACATATCAGCCAAAGGAATTTGCATCTGATTGGATAAATAAGAAGAAACCATTAGTTTTGCACAAAGGCTTTTGAGATGATTTTCAAAGGAAGACAGAGAAAGAAGCATTTAGAAAAGGAAAGAAAACATTTATTTTCTAAGAGGGCAAGAGAGTCAGATTTCAGAAGAATTGGCTGGCCAAAGTATTTAAATTTAAAAGTTGCAAAATTGCCCAGGTTACCAAGTTTACATTAGTCTGTCCATGTAGGAAAAACAGTAGCTTTCTCACATGATTATCATATTCAAAAACTCACGATGTGTCTTCAGACACCAACATGGCAAATATCAAGTATAAAATGGTTTACAGGAAATATTCAAGGTTTTGCTATGCAGGGGCCAAACCCAGTCAAGGTGACCTCATTATTTTTGGTTTATGTCAGAGCATTACATGTTTTCTCTGACTGTCATATATGAAGTGCTTAATCATGTTGGAAGCAGGGTAAAATGTCACTTTTTGCTTCTACAGGATCAAAGTGGAATTTGAAGCCAATAAACTTGACACTGGTGTTCAGTGGGGTTGTTGAGATGAGCAGAAGTCTCTGTAGGTCTGAGCCGCTGTGTTTTCCAGCTTCACCACGAAGAAATTGAGGCAGAGGTGTCAACTGACGGCTCAATAACATATTCCATGACGAAGCTGGGCTGCGGTATGCAACTGACAGCATGGCTTTCCGTTCCACTTCTCCAGCCCTTCTGATTAGCCTGCTGAACCATTTTACTTCTCTTTCAATAATAACTACCAGCGACTTAATTCAAGTGTGGGTGTTTTGGAGTTGCTATCAACAAGACAGATGATACAAGCCTCACCAGCAGTGCCCATAATTCAGTTATTCTTCATTAGGCAATGCTAATCTGAGGAAGAACCATCCTACAAGATCCTTGATGCCTCCCTGGATATATCAGCCTTATTGTCAGAGCATCTGCCTCCTTTATTGCTAGTTCCAAAACGTATGATTTACTTCTTATTTTATTATATTGTGGGGTTTTCCCCCTTGAACCTGGAATGTGCAGTTGGTGTCCTGTTATTACATTTTCATCCGGCCACAGAAGGAGCAATGTGAGGTTACAAATATGCCTCGGTGGTGTCATACCGATTCAGACATTAAGACACTCCCATTATTTCCGCTACCTGGTTCCATCTGCTTCTGTGTTGATGGAAGGAAGCTCTTTCTAAAGTCTTGACTGTATTGGTTTGGTCTTTGCTACACAATGGACTTTCTGTTGTTCAATAATTATTAAGTATAAAAAATACGATGCTTCTCTATAATATGCTTTATAAAGCAGAGAATTTTTTCCATACATGTCATTCAAAGATGCAAATTCAGACCTTCTCATGTCTTCATTTGTGTCACAAACTGATTTTTTTTAACAGAATGTCGACTTGGATTTTTCTGTTATCCTGATATTGCTGTTAATTTAGTCACTCTTTGTACTGATCTGACATACACAGGAGGACCAAGTGCCAAAATAGATGTACAGCTCCACTCCTTTGAGATTACAATTGTGTCTGTGAGCACATTTATAGAACTGCATTAGGGCAGTGGGAGTTGGTGATGGGGGTAGGAGGGGAAGAAAGGATAAATTATAGATGTTTTGGACTTGGGTGTGAAAAGGGACTCTCAAAATGCTCTGAATAAAATTACATCTTTGTTGATATTTTTCCTTATATAAAATGTTTTTACTGTTCTTTGAAATTATGATAAACATGGTTACATCACAAGTAATATCTGAACAGGACTGAGAATACTTCAAAGATGTTTTGCTCATCAACTGACATCTTAAGAAATTCATTTAAAAAAATTAAATTGTACATTAATACAATGTAAATTAAAATACAAATAGAACTTCCCCTTTAAAAGTAATTTTTGAGAGCAAAGCTTGTCCTTGGAATTTTTGTCTTTTCCCCACTGGTGGCAGTCTTCCCCTCTGCTGGTTTGATGGCATTTTATTGAGAAGCATCGTGTTGTCAATAAATAGGGTGGTAACCCTGAGGTAGGAGGGACCCTCTGCCCAAACTGGATTCTGGAATGAGAAGTGTGTCAATCACTACAGCCTTTATGGTGTGTGTGGTATAATACATATGCCATACAATTTAACATCTTAACCATGTTTAAGTGTTCAGTTCAGTAGCGCCAGGTACATTCACATTGCTGTGCAGCCCATCACCAGAACTCTTCTCATCTTTCAAATCTGAAACTCTCTACCCTTTAAACAACAACTCTCCACTCCCTCTTCCCCCAGCCCCTGGCATTTATGCACTTTTAAGAAACCCCTGTTTCATTTCCTTTCAATGCTGTCTGTCTGATCGTCCCCACCGGATTTCTGCTTCTGGGAATGAAAGGCATCGGCTTCGTCATCTTCGTTCTCTGCCCACGTAGCCCTCTTAGCTTCGTCACACCCATCTCCATGCTTCTCGC
The DNA here is from genome assembly GCF_028564815.1 of Eubalaena glacialis. Classification (NCBI taxonomy): domain Eukaryota; kingdom Metazoa; phylum Chordata; class Mammalia; order Artiodactyla; family Balaenidae; genus Eubalaena; species Eubalaena glacialis. The sequence goes on along the minus strand of NC_083726.1, from coordinate 72,449,029 downwards.
CATCCCTCTCCTCCTCCTCTTCAGATTACTAATCCTACTCAGTGCTCCGTTTCCTCCTTAGCATCCATATTGGCAGGTAGAGCTCTTCCTTCTCCCCAAATTTCTATTCTTTTAGATTGACTGTGAGTCAGCATTTTTTAAAATTAATTAATTAATTTATTTTTATTTTTGGCTGTGCTGGGTCTTCGTTTCTTTGCGAGGGCTTTCTCTAGTTGCGGCAAGTGGGGGCCACTCCTCATCGCGGTGCGCGGGCCTCTCACTATCGCGGCCTCTCTTGTTGCGGAGCACAGGCTCCAGACGCGCAGGCTCAGTAGCTGTGGCTCACGGGCCCAGTTGCTCCGCGGCATGTGGGATCTTCCCAGACCAGGGCTCGAACCCGTGTCCCCTGCATTGGCAGGTGGATTCTCAACCACTGCGCCACCAGGGAAGCCCCAACATTTTAAACACAAGTCTAAAACTTTCCTGAAGGCTGTGTTAGCTGCAGTAGCAGGAGTAGCAGCGGTGCAGGCAGCTGTAGCAAAGCGAAAAAGAGGCTGAGGGGACAACCTGAAGACGGCGGCTTAGAGCACCCAGGCCAGACTTCATTCATGGAAACTACAACTTCCTCGGCCATCCTCCCGTTAATAGCCTTCCACCTTCCTTTTTCAACCACAGCTCTGTACTTCCACCCTCTTCAAGCCGCAGATGCTCCACCTTCTAGCCCAATGTTTACAAACAGCCCTGCATAGAAGAAGTATTCTGAGGGTTAGGAGGTGGGGGAACGGCTTCTGTGAGTACAAACTTAGGAAATGCTGCATACTCTTCCCCTCTTGGAAATTCCCAATGTTAATTTGCATAATAAAAGCTCCGACCAGTCTTACAATGAAGAAATCAATGGAATTTTATAATTTTGTCTAAAATAGCCCTTTCCAAATTACTTGACTATGTACCTTATAACATGATGGTTAAGAACACAGGTTTGTGGATTCATGAAGCTCTAGATTCCAGGACCAACTTTGCACTTACAAACTACACCAAGTTACTTACCCTCTCTGGGCCTTGGTTTTCACATCAGTGCAACAGGTTAAATAACATCCACCTTTTCAAGGAAAGAAGGAAGGAAGGAAGGAGGGAGGGGAATCCTATAAACTCAACTCTATGATGACATGGATTCAAAAGTATAGATTTAACCTAAATATAATAGTAATAGCAAAAAGAACTAAGTCAAGATCAAAAAAAACTACAAGAAGCTGACAAAATATTCCAGGTTCAAAGAGGCTAAAGAAACAAGACAATTTAACACAATATATGAGCATGGATTAGATCTTGAACAGGAAAAAAAAAGCTATAAAGGACATTATTGGGACGATTGATAAAATTTGAATATGGGCTGTATTTAAAACAATAGAATTGTATCATTGTTAAATTTCTTGATTTAAATTATTGTATGATGGTTATGTAAGAGAATGTCCTTATGTCTAGGAAACACACACTGAAGTATTTAGGGTAAAGAAGACATAATGTATCCAACTTACTCTCAAATGGTTGAGGGAAACCTCAGAACTGCAGGAGAGAGGGGCGGGGTGGGGGGAAATGATAAGGCAAATGAGGCAAAATGTAAAAGAATTAAGGGTATCCAGGAGTTCCTTGTGCTATTCTTGTAACTTTTCTAGTTTGAAATGTATCAAAATGAAAACTTATCTAAAATTCATGATAACAGATATAAACATATATAATGGCTAGCTCAGGGCTCATTTTCTCAAAAACACCTGTGTCTAATGATGCCTTGTGCTGGGTATCTCCCACTTGCCCCTCCAGTTCGGCCTCCACCACCTTCCTCGCCCCGGTTTGATCTCTAGGGGGCTGTCTTTAAGGACTCTATCAGTGGGCTCTGTACTCTCTGGTCTTCAGCTGGATTTGCCCAGTGGGAGATGCTCTTTGGGTTCTGGCAAGCTCTACCTCCCTGCTCTGCCCCTTTGGGCTTAGAAGTGATAATAGTTCCCCAGTGCTATGAGCCCTGGATATTCCAACATTCTGTGTTGTTTTCCCTAAACCTTGACCACACATTTGTAACTTCATTTACCACTCCTCAGTTACCCAATTTGAACATGCTTCAGTATATACACTCTCTAGACACTGGAGACACAAAGATGGCTGAACATGAACGTTGCTTTCTGATTGCTCACAATCCAAAGTAAAAAATGAATGCTGTTAAATAAAATGCATTGTGATACCTTCAGTCATAACCTGAATTACTCAACCCTCTCTCACCTGGTCTTATGGTTTGGAGATTAATCCTTCCTAAGTGTCCTCCAGCTATATCTAAGCAGTCCCCAAAGGGGGCCACCTCATGGACACCCAGGAGCAGGGTCTTCAGTCTCTTCTGCTCTGGCCTCCTCGTGTCCACATGCCACTGTGTTTGATGACAATGACACATGTAGGATCACCATGCCCCTGAGCCCAGTTAATGTGGCCATGACTCCTTCCTCAGAGGAATGAAACTCCCTCTTGATTTCATAACAGTATATCAGAGAAAATGTAGGCAAGGTTAAGGAGAAATTACTAAAAGTCTTAGAATAATGGAATGTTATAACGTTACAACCACCGCTCTGCTCTGGAATGTCCTGGTGTCCTTCACCTGACCCACTCACTGCATCAGTCCATCACCAGAAGCACCCCAGCCTAAACTTTCAGTGTTAAACAATTGAGAAGATTAACAAACAGATCAAATAAATCCTCAAAATGATGGGAGACTAAGCAGCCATTAAAGTTATGCTAAAGATCTATATAAACAATAGTGTTTACAATGGTTGAAGTGAGAAAAAATAGGTTACAGAACTCCTTGTAGAGTATGAATTCATACATACACACACACATACACACACATATAGCTATATATACATATAGAGACATATATACACAAACACATATATGTATGCACTTATACACACACACACACACACACACACACACGCTATTGTCAACTTTGTTAACCTGGGAACTCTGTTTCCCAGAAACCTCTTCCCTGTCTGGCTCTGAGCTGGAGTTGGCAGTCACACGCTGAAGGAATTCCCAGTTAGATACACTGCCAGATAGACTCAGACTTGCCCGGTGGTTTCCAACTTGTCCTAACTCTCATTGCACACCCAACTCTTCTGCTGCTGCCACAGCAGTACCCTATACCAACCCTCACTCCACAGAGGCAACAGCTTCCCAGAGACCTCACCACAAGCCTCAGCTTTGTAGTGGGATGTGGTAGGGCTTCTCAGATTTCCTGCAAGCTCCGCTTGTCCAACCACACTGGTGCTTCAGGAGAGTGGCTAGTGGCTCTTTCTCAATCCTCCAACTCCCCCTTCTGGACTCTCACTTCTCCAGCTCCCCCCATAACTGGTTATGGTCTAATTCCTATAACCAACCCCTTCTTCTATAACATCCACGGCGACTCTGCTTCCCTGACTGTACCCTAACTGAAACAATACATGAATGTGTGTAGGAAAATGTCTGAAAAGATAAGTGCTAAATGGAAACCCTTATTATCTCTGAGTGGTAGGCTTATAAGGTTTTTTTCTTTTTACTTGTTTGTGTTTAATTTTTTTTAATAATGACCATGGATTAACTAAGTTTAAATAATTAAAGAAAAATATCTTTTACATGACAACAATCCAGTAACAACCCATTCTTTTTTTTTAATACTAGTTTCAGGTGTACAACATAGTGATTCAATATTTTTACAAATTATAATCATTTTAAATTTATTATAAGATATTGTCTATATTTCCCATGCTGTAAACTATATCCTTGTAGCTTATTTATTTTGTACATGGTAATAATCCCCCTCCCCTATATTACCCCTCCCCACTTCCCTCTCCCTACTGCTAATCACTATTTGTTCTCTATCTGTACCTTTGTTTCTGTTTTGTTATATTCATTCATTTCATTCTTTTAGATTCCACATATGTGATAACATACAGTAAATACTATATGTTATGTCTTTGTCTGACTTATTTCACTAAGCATAATAACCTCTGGGTCCATGCATGTTGTTGCAAATGGCAAAATTTAGTTCTTTTTTATGGCTGAGTAATATTTCATTATATATATTATATATAATATTATATATAATATATATAATATTATATATAATATATATGTCATATATGTTGGCTAATGCTGCTATGAACATAGGGGTGCATGTATCTTTTCAAATTAGTGTTTTCATTTTTTCCAGATATATACCCAGGAGTGGAACTGCTTGATCATATGATAGTTTTATTTTTAATTTTTTTTGAGGAACCTCCATACCATTTTCCATAGTGGCTGCACCAAACAACATTCCCACCAACAGTGCACAAAGGTTCCCTTTTTTCCACGTCCTTGCCAACATTTGTTATATGTGGTCTTTTTGATGATAGTCATTCTGACAGGTATGAGGTGATAACTCATTGTAGTTTTGATTTACATTTCTCTGATGATTAGCAATGTTAAGCATTTTTTTATGTGCCTGTTGGCCATCTGGATGTCTTCTTTGAAAAAATGTCTATTCAGGTCTTCTGCCCATTTCTTAATCAGCTTGTTTGCTTTTTAATATTCAGTTGTATGAGCTGTTTATATATTTTGGATATTAACCACTTATGAGTCACATCATTTACAAATATTTTCTCCCATTTATTAGGTTGTCTTTTAGTTTTGTCAATGGTTTTCTTTCTTTTTTTTTTTCTTTTTTGCAACATTGCGAAGCTTGCAGGATCTTAGTTCCCTGATCAGGGAATGAACATGGTGAACCCAGGGCCATGGGAGGTAAAGTGCCAAGTCCTAACCACTGGACAACCAGGGAATTTCCTGTCAATGGTTTCCTTTGTTGTGAAAAAGCTTTTAAGTTTAATTAGATCCCATTTGTTTATTTTTGCTTTTGTTTCCTTTTCTTAGAGACAAATCCATGAAAAAATTGCTACCGTTTATGTCAAAGAGTTTTCTGCTGATGTTTTCTTCTAGAAGTTTTATGGTTTCTGCTCTTACATTTAGGTCTTTAAACCATTTTGAGTTTATTTTTGTATATGGTGTGAGAAAATGGTCTAATTTCATTCTTTTACATGTAGTTGAACAGGTTTCCTGTCACCATTTGTTGAAGAGACTGTCTTTTCCCCATTGTATATTCTTGCCTCCTTTGTCATAGATTAATCGACCATAGGTGAGTGGGTTTATTTCTGAGCTCTCTATTCTGTTTCATTGATCTATGTGCCTGTTTTTGCACCAGTACCATACTGTTTTGATTACTGTAGCTTTGTCATATAGTCCAAAGTCAGCACGTGTGATATCTTCAGCTTTGTTCTTCTTCTCAAGATTGCTTTGGCAATTACAGGTCTTTTGTGGTTCCATATAAATTTTAGGATTATTTGTCCTATTTCTGTGAAAACGTCATGGCTATTTTGATAGGGATTGCATTAAATCTTCAGATTGCTTTCAGTAGTATGGACATTTTAACAATATTATTTCTTACAATCCATGAACATGATATATCTTTCTATTTGTTTGTGTCATCTTCAGTTTCTTTCATCAGTGTCTATAATTTTCCATGTAAAGTTCTTTTACCTCCTTAGTTAGATTTTTCCTAAGTGTTTTATTCTTTTTGATGTGATGGTAAATGGGATTGTTTACTTAATTTCTCTGATAGTTTGTTGTTAGTGTATACAAATGCAACACATTTCTGTATATTAATTTTGTATCCTGCAACTTCACCAAATTCATTGATGAGTTCTAGTAGTTTTTTGGTAGGCTTCTTTAGGATTTTTATGTACAGTATCATGTTATCTGCAAACAGTGACAGTTTTACTTCTTCCTTTCCAGTTTGGAGTCCTTTTATTTCTTTTTCTTGTCTGACTACTGTGGCTAGGACATCCAATACTATGTTGAATAAAAGTGGCAAGAGTGGGCATCCTTGCCTTTTTACTGATCTTAGAGAAAATTCTTTTAGCTTTTCACTGTTGAGTGTGATGTTAGCTGCAGGTTTGTCATATATTGCCATTATTATGTTGAGGTATGTTCCCTCTATACCCACTTTGTTGATAGTTTTTATCATAAATAGATATTGAATTTTATCAAAAGCTTTTTCTGCATCTGTTGAGATAATCATATGATTTTTTTAAACATCTTTATTGAAGTATAATTGCTTTACAATGGTGTGTTAGTTTCTGCTTTATAGCAAAGTGAGTCAGTTATACATATACATATGTTCCCATATCTCTTCCCTCTTGCGTCTCCATCCCTCCCACCCTCCCTATCCCACCCTCCCTATCCCACCCCTCTAGGTGGTCACAAAGCACCGAGCTGATCTCCCTGTGCTATGCGGCTGCTTCCCACTAGCTATCTATTTTACATTTGGTAGTGTATATATGCCCATGACACTCTCTCACCCTGTCACATCTCACCCCTCCACCTCCCCATATCCTCAAGTCCATTCTCTAGTAGGTCTGTGTCTTTATTCCCGTCTTGCCACTAGGTTCTTCATGACCTTTTTTTTTTCCCTTAGATTCCGTATATACGTGTTAGCATACTGTATTTGTTTTTCTCTTTCTGACTTACTTCACTCTGTATGACAGACTCTAACTCCATCCACCTCATTACAAACACCTCCATTTCATTTCTTTTTATGGCTGAGTAATATTCCATTGTATATATGTGCCACATCTTCTTTATCCATTCATCCGATGATGGACACTTAGGTTGCTTCCATGTCCTGGCTATTGTAAATAGAACTGCAATGAACATTTTGGTACATGACTCTTTTTGAATTACGGTTTTCTCAGGGTATATGCCCAGTAGTGGGATTGCTGGGTCATATGGTAGTTCTATTTTTAGTTTTTTAAGGAACCTCCATACTGTTCTCCATAGTGGCTGTATCAATTTACATTCCCACCAACAGTGCAAGAGTGTTCCCTTTTCTCCACACCCTCTCCAGCATTTATTGTTTCTAGATTTTTTGATAATGGCCATTCTGACCGGGGTGAGATGATACCTCATTGTAGTTTTGATTTGCATTTCTCTAATGATTAATGATGTTGAGCATTCTTTCATGTGTCTGTTGGTAATCTGTATATCTTCTTTGGAGAAATGTCTATTTAGGTCTTCTGCCCATTTTTGGATTGGGTTGTTTTTTTCTTGTTATTGAGCTGCATGAGCTGCTTGTAAATCTTGGAGATTAATCCTTTGTCAGTTGCTTCATTTGCAAATATTTTCTCCCATTCTGAGGGTTGTCTTTTGGTCTTGTTTATGGTTTCCTTTGCTGTGCAAAAGCTTTTAAGTTTCATTAGGTCCCATTTGTTTATTTGTGTTTTTATTTCCATTTCTCTAGGACCTGGGTCAAAAAGGATCTTGCTGTGATTTATGTCATAGAGTGTTCTGCCTATGTTTTCCTCTAAGAGTTTGATAGTGTCTGGCCTTACACTTAGGTCTTTAATCCATTTTGAGTTTATTTTTGTGTATGGTGTCAGGGAGTGTTCTAATTTCATACTTTTACATGTACCTGTCCAATTTTCCCAGCACCACTTATTGAAGAGGCTGTCTTTTCTCCACTGTATATGCTTGCCTCCTTTATCAAAGATAAGGTTACCATATGTGCGTGGGTTTATCTCTGGGTTTTCTATCCTGTTCCATTGATCTATATTTCTGTTTTTGTGCCAGTACCAAACTGTCTTGATTACTGTAGCTTTGTAACATAGTCTGAAGTCAGGGAGCCTGATTCCTCCAGCTCCATTTTTCGTTCTCAAGATTGCTTTGACTATTCGGGGACTTTTGTGTTTCCATACAAATTGTGAAATTTTTTGTTCTAGTTCTGTGAAAAATGCCAGTGGTAGTTTGATAGGGATTGCATTGAATCTGTAGATTGCTTTGGGTAGTAGAGTCATTTTCACAGTGTTGATTCTTCCAATCCAAGAACATGGTATATCTCTCCATATATTTGTATCATCTTTAATTTCTTTCATCAGTGTCCTATAATTTTCTGCATACAGGTCTTTTGTCTCCTTAGGTAGGTTTATTCCGAGATATTTTATTCTTTTTGTTGCAATGGTAAACGGGAGTGTTTTCTTAATTTCACTTTCAGATTTTTCATCATTAGTATATAGGAATGCAAGAGATTTCTGTGCATTAATTTTGTATCCTGCTACTTTACCAAATTCATTGATTAGCTCTAGTAGTTTTCTGGTAGCATCTTTAGGATTCTCTATGTATAGTATCATGTCATCTGCAAACAGTGACAGCTTTACTTCTTCTTTTCCGATTTGGATTCCTTTTATTTCTTTTTCTTCTCTGATTGCTGTGGCTAACACTTCCAAAACTATGTTGAATAATAGTGGTGAGAGTGGGCAACCTTGTCTTGTTCCTGATCTTAGAGGAAATGGTTTCAGTTTTTCACCATTGAGGACAATGTTGGCTGTGGGTTTGTCATATACGGCCTTTATTATGTTGAGGAAAGTTCCCTCTATGCCTACTTTCTGCAGGACTTTTATCATAAATGGGTGTTGAATTTTGTCGAAAGCTTTCTCTGCATCTATTGAGATGATCATATGGTTTTTCTCCTTCAATTTGTTAATATGATGTATCACGTTGATTGATTTGCGTATATTGAAGAATCCTTGCATTCCTGGAATAAACCCCACTTGATCATGGTGTATAATCCTTTTAATGTGCTGTTGGATTCTGTTTGCTAGTATTTTGTTGAGGATTTTTGCATCTATGTTCATCAGTGATATTGGCCTGTAGTTTTCTTTCTTTGTGACATCTTTGTCTGGTTTTGGTATCAGGGTGATGGTGGCCTCGTAGAATGAGTTGGGGAGTGTTCCTCCTTCTGCAATATTTTGGAAGAGTTTGAGAAGGATAGGTGTTAGCTCTTCTCTAAATGTTGGATAGAATTTGCCTGTGAAGCCATCTGGTCCTGGGCTTTTGTTTGTTGGAAGATTTTTAATCACAGTTTCAATTAAAGTGCTTGTGATTGGTCTGTTCATAGTTTCTATTTCTTTCTGGTTCAGTCTCGGAAGGTTGTGCATTTCTAAGAATCTGTCCATTTCTTCCAGGTTGTCCATTTTATTGGCATAGAGTTGTTTGTAGTAATCTCTCATGATCGTTTGTATTTCTGCAGTGTCAGTGGTTACTTCTCCTTTTTCATTTCTAATTCTATTGATTTGAGTCTTCTCCCTTTTTCTCTTGATGAGTCTGGCTAATGGTTTATCAATTTTGTTTATCTTCTCAAAGAACCAGCTTTTAGTTTCATTGATTTTTGCTATTGTTTCCTTCATTTCTTTTTCATTTATTTCTGATCTGATCTTTATGATTTCTTTCCTTCTGCTAGCTTTGGGGGTTTTTTTGTTCTTCTTTCTCTAATTGCTTTAGGTGCAAGGTTAGGTTGTTTATTCGAGATGTTTCCTGTTTCTTGATGTAGGCTTGTATTGCTATAAACTTCCCTCTTAGAACTGCTTTTGCTGCATCCCATAGGTTTTGGGTCGTCGTGTCTCCATTGTCATTTGTTTCTAGGTATTTTTTGATTTCCCCTTTGAGTTCTTCAGTGATCACTTCGTTATTAAGTAGTGTATTGTGTAGCCTCCATGTGTTTGTATTTTTTACAGAGCTTTTCCTGTAATTGATATCTAATCTCATAGCACTGTGGTCGGAAAAGATACTTGATACGATTTCAATTTTCTTAAATTTACCAAGGCTTGATTTGTGACCCAAGATATGATCTATCCTGGAGAATGTTCCATGAGCACTTGAGAAAAATATGTATTCTGTTGTTTTTGGATGGAATGTCCTATAAATATCAATTAAGTCCATCTTGTTTAATGTATCATTTAAAGCTTGTGTTTCCTTATTTATTTTCATTTTGGATGATCTGTCCATTGGTGAAAGTGGGGTGTTAAATTCCCCTACTATGATTGTGTTGCTGTCGATTTCCCCTTTTATGGCTGTTAGTATTTGCCTTATGTATTGAGGTGCTCCTATGTTGGGTGCATAAATATTTACAATTGTTATACCTTCCTCTTGGATCGATCCCTTGATCATTATATAGTGCCCTTCTTTGTCTCTTGTAATAGTCTTTATTTTAAAGTCTATTTTTTCTGATATGAGAATTGCTACTCCAACTTTCTTTTGATTTCCATTTGCATGGAATATCTTTTTCCATCCCCTCACTTTCAGTCTGTATGTGTCTCTAGGTCTGAAGTGGGTCTCTTGTAGACAGCATATATATGGGTCTTATTTTTGTATCCATTCAGCCAGTCTGTGTCTTTTGGTGGGAGCATTTAATCCATTTACATTTAAGGTAATTTTCGATATGTATGTTCCTATTCCCATTTTCTTAAATATTTTGGGTTTGTTATTGTAGGTGTTTTCCTTCTCTTGTGTTTCTTGCCTAGAGAGGTTCCTTTAGCATTTGTTGTAAAGCTGGTTTGGTGGTGCTGAACTCTCTCAGCTTTTGCTTGTCTGTAAAGGTTTTAATTTCTCCATCAAATCTGAATGAGATCCTTGCTGGGTAGAGTAACCTTGGTTGTTGGTTTTTCTCCTTCATCACTTTAAGTATATCCTGCCACTCCCTTCTGGCTTGCAGAGTTTCTGCTGAAAGATCAGCTGTTAACCTTATGGGGATGCCCTTGTGTGTTATTTGTTGTTTTTCCCTTGCTGCTTTTAATATGTTTTCTTTATATTTAATTTTTGATAGTTTGATTAATATGTGTCTTGGCGTGTTTCTCCTTGGATTTATCCTGTATGGGACACTCTGTGCTTCCAGGACTTGATTAACTATTTCCTTTCCCATATTAGGGAAATTTTCAACTATAATCTCTTCAAATATTTTCTCAGTCCCTTTCTTTTTCTTTTCTTCTTCTGGGACCCCTATAATTCGAATGTTGGTGCGTTTAATGTCGTCCCAGAGGTCGCTGAGACTGTCCTCAGTTCCTTTCATTCTTTTTTCTTTATTCTGCTCTGCAGTAGTTATTTCCACCATTTTATCTTCCAGGTCACTTATCCGTTCTTCTGCCTCAGTTATTCTGCTATTGATCCCGTCTAGAGTATTTTTAATTTCATTTATTGTGTTTTTCATTGTTGCTTGGTTCCTCTTTAGTTCTTCTACGTCCTTGTTAAATGTTTCTTGCATTTTGTCTATTCTATTTCCAAGATTTTGGATCATCTTTACTATCATTATTCTGAATTCTTTTTCAGGTAGACTGCCTATTTCCTCTTCATTTGTTAGGTCTGGTGTGTTTTGACCCTGCTCCTTCACCTGCTGTGTGTTTTTCTGTCTTCTCATTTTGCTTATCTTACTGTGTTTGGGGTCTCATTCTCACAGACTGCAGGTTCGTAGTTCCCGTTGTTTTTGGTATCTGTCCCCAGTGGCTAAGGTCTGTTCAGTGGGTTGTGTAGGCTTCCTGGTGGAGGGGACTAGTGCCTGTGTTCTGGTGGATGAGGTTGGATCTTGTCTTTCTGGTGGGCACGTCCACGTCTGGTGGTGTGTTTTGGGTTGTCTGTGGCCTTATTATGATTTTAGGCAGCCTCTCTTCTAATGGATGGGGCTGTGTTCCTGTGTTGCTAGTTGTTTGGCATAGGGTGTCCAGCACTGTAGCTTGCTGGTCATTGAGTGAAGCTGGGTCTTGATGTTGAGATGGAGATCTCTGAGAGATTTTCGCCGTTTGGTATTACGTGGAGCTGGGAGGTCTCCTGTGGACCAGTGTCCTGAAGTTGGCTCTCCCACCTCAGAGGCACAGCCCTGATGCCTGGCTGGAGCACCAAGAGCCTTTCTTCCACACGGCTCAGAATAAAAGGGAGAAAAAATGGAAAGAAAGAAAGAAAGAGGATAAAATAAAATAAAATAAAGCTATTATAATAAGAAATAAGAAAAAAATTATTAAGAAAAAAATTTTTTTAATTTTTAAAAATAGATTTATTAATTTTTTATAAGAAAAAATAAGAAAAAAATTTATTAAGCAAAAAATTTATTAAGAAAAAATTTTAATTTTTATAATAAAAAATATTTTAAAACTTATTAAAAATTTTTTTTAATTTTTAAAAATAGAAAATAAGGAAAAAATTATTAAGAAAACATTTATTAGGAAAAAAATTTTTTTAAGTAAAAAAAAAAACAAAAAACAAAAAACAAAAAAAAAACAGACGGACCTAACCCTAGGACTAATGGTGAAAGCAAAGCTATACAGACAAAATCTCACCCAGAAGCATACACATATACACTCACAAAAAAAGGAAAAGGGGAAAAATTAATTTATCCTGCTCCCAAAGTCCACCTCCTGAATTTGGGATGATTCGTTGTCTATTCAGGTATTCAACAGATGCAGGCACATCAAGTTGTTTGTGGAGCTTTAATCCGCTGCTTCTGAGGCTGCTGGGAGAGATTTCCCTTTCTCTTCTTTGTTCGTACAGCTCCCGGGGTTCAGCTTTGGATTTGGACCCGCCTCTGCATGTAGGTCGCCTGAGGGCGTCTGTTCCCCGCCCAGACAGAACGGGGTTAAAGGAGCAGCTGCTTCGGGGGCTCTGGCTCACTCAGGCCGGGGGGAGGGAGGGGTATGGATGCGGGGCGAGCCTGTGGCGGCAGAGGCCGGCGTGACGTTGCAGCAGCCTGAGGCGCGCCGTGTGTTCTCCCGGGGAAGTTTTCCCCGGATCACGGGAGCCTGGCCGCGGCGGGCTGCACCGGCTCCCGGGAGGGGCGGTGTGGAGAGTGACCTGTGCTTGCACACAGGCTTCTTGGTGGCGGCAGCAGCAGCCTTAGCGTCTCATGCCCGTCTCTGGGGTCCGCGCTGATAACCGCGGCTCACGCCCGCCTCTGGAGTCCGCGCTGACAGCCGCGGCTCGCGCCCGTCTCTGGAGTTCGTTTAAGCGGCGCTCTGAATCCCCTCTCCTTGTGCGCCGCGAAAGAAAGAGGCAAGAAAGTCTCTTGCCTGTTAGGCAGCTCCAGACCTTTTCCCGGACTCCCTCCCGGCTAGCTGTGGTGCGCCAACCCCTTCAGGCTGTGTTCACGCCGCCAACCCCAGTCCTCTCCCTGCGATCCGACCGAAGCCCGAGCCTCAGCTCCCAGCCCCCGCCCGCCCCGGCGGGTGAGCAGACAAGCCTCTCGGGCTGGTGAGTGCAGGTCGGCACCGCTCCTCTGTGCGGGAATCTCTCCGCTTTTCCTTCTGCGCCCCTGTTGCTGTGGGATCCACGCTGATAGCCGTGGCTCGCACCCGTCTCTGGAGCTCGTTTAGGCGGTGCTCTGAATCCCCTCTCCTAGCGCAACAGGAAACAAAGAGGGAAGAAAAAGTCTCTTGCCTCTTCGGCAGCTGCAGACCTTTTCCCGGACTCCCTCCCGGCTAGCTGTGGTGCGCTAGCCCCTTCAGGCTGTGTTCACGCCGCCAACCCCAGTCCTCTCCCTGGGATCCGACCGAAGCCCGAGCCTCAGCTCCCAGCCCCCGCCCACCCTGGTGGGTGAGCAGACAAGCCTCTCGGGCTGGTGAGTGCTGCTCGGCACCGATCCTCCGTGCGGGAATCTCTCCGCTTTGCCCTCCGCACCCCTGTGGCTGCGTTCCCCTCCGTGTCTCCGAAGCTTCCCCCCTCTGCCACCCGCAGTCTCCGCCCGCGAAGGGGCTTCCTAGTGTGTGGAAACCTTTCCTCCTTCACAGCTCCCTCCCACTGGTGCAGGTCCCATCCCTATTCTTTTGTCTCTGTTTTTTCTTTTTTCTTTTGCCCTACCCAGGTACGTGGGGAGTTTCTTGCCTTTTGGGAGGTCTGACGTCTTCTGCCAGCGTTCAGTGGGTGTTCTGTAGGAGCAGTTCCACGTGTAGATGGATTTCTACTGTATCTGTGGGAAGGAAGGTGATCTCCGCGTCTTGCTCTTCCGCCATCTTGCCCAGACCAATCATATGATTTTTATTGTTCAATTTGTTAATGTGGTGTATCATATTGTTTGATTTACAGATTTTGAACATCCTTGCATCCCTGGGATAAATCCCACTTGATCATCATGTATGATCCTTTTAATGTATTGTTGAATTCAGTTTGCTAATATTTGGTTGAGGATTTTTGCATCTATGTTCATCAATGTAGTTGGCCCGTAATTTTCTTTTTCTGTGATACCTTTGTCTGGTTTTGGTATCAGAGTGATGCTGGCCTCATAGAATGAATTCAAGAGCATTGCTTCTTCTGCATTTTTCGGAATAGTTTGAGAAGGATAGGTGTTAACTCCTCTCTAAATGTTTGGTAGAATTCACCTGTGAAGCTATCTGGTCCTGAACTTTTGTTTGCTGAGAGTTGTTTTATTACTAATTCAATTTCATTACTGGAAATTTGTTAGCTCATATTTTCTATTTCTCCCTGGTCCAGTCTTGGGAGATTATACATTTATAAGAATTTAAAATTGTACATTTATTCCAGCTTGTCCATTTTATTGGGGTATAATTGCTCATAGTAATCTCTTATGATCCTTTGTATTTCTGAGATATTGGTTTTAATATTTCCTTTTTCCATTTCTGGCTTTATTGATTTGAGCTCTCTATTTTTTTCTTGATGACTCTGGCTAAAGGTTTATGAATTTTGTTTATCTTTTCAAAGAATCAGCTCTTGGTTTCTTTGGGCATTTCGTTCCTTTTTTTTTTTGTCTCTATTTATTTCTGCTCTGATATTTATGATTTCTTTTCTTCTGCTAACTTTGGGTTTTGTGTGTTCTTCTTTCTCTAGTTCCTTTAGGTGTAAGGGTAGGTTGTTTATTTGAGATTGTTTTTGTTCCCTGAGGTAAGCTTGTATTGCTAAAAACTTCCCCCTTAGAACTGATTTTGCTGCCTCCTAGAGATTTGGGATCATTGTGCTTTCATTTTCATTTATCTCCACGTATTTTTTTATTCCTTCTTTGATTTCTTTGGTGATCCATGTTTGTTTAGTAGCATATTGTTTAGCCTCCACATGTTTGTGTTTTTTGCAGTTTTTTCCTTGTACTTGATTTCTAGTCTCATAGCATTTTGGTCAGAAAACATGTTTGGGATGGTTTGAATTTTCTTAAATTTACTGAGACTTGTTTTGTTGCCTAGTAACAATCCATCCTTAACCATTTGTTACACAGGAACACTAACAAGAATGAATAGGACTCAGACTGGCTGGCATCAATATCAGAACCTCCTCTCCAATATTCAGCCAGAAGTACTCAATTTATTCCCTGGGACAATTAAGGCATCTCTGAAATATTATGGTTTTTTTTTTTTTAGGGAGAGATACAGAATAATTATAAATTTTCAGACTTTTTATCACCTTCACATTTCTTCCTTGATTCTTTTCTCACCCTGGAAAAATTAATACATAAATCTTAATTTTACAAAGAGAGAGACTGACACAGAAGGCAAATGAGAGTCAATTAAAAGGTTAAATTTTTATATTTAATGTTTTTCTAAAACTATTCCAAATAAAGATCAAAGATATCTGTGAACATACACAGATTCCGTATGGATTTGATCAGTCTTGGGTGGGAAGGGGTTTTTTGTTTGTTTGTTTTTGCAGGATAGGTTGATTTTTCTATAGACAAAGTGGGCACATGTTTGGAATAATTAATATCAATATTATAAATTAATTTTACAGGTAATATTTTGGTATCAAAAGGTTGGCAAATTGTCAACAGATTTGACAATTGTTTAAAAATGAACATTTTGGGACTTTCCTGGTGGTCCAGTGGTTAAGAATCTGTCTTCCAGTGCAGGGGAGGTGGGCTCGATCCCTGATCGGGGAAGCTAAGATCCCACATGCCTGTGCAGAGCAATTAAGCTGGTGCACTCTAGAGCCCATGTGCCACAACTAGAGAGTCCACGTGCTGCAATGAAGAGTCTGTGCAGCTCAGCTAAAAGATCCCACACACCACAAAGAAGATCCAGCATGCCGCAGCCAAATAAATAAATATTTTTAAAAATGAACATTTTATCAAATGAATCTGTAGGGTGCAGTGTATAATTACAGAGCTGTGGATAGGATGTTAAGCTATCAAAAGGAAAAGTATGGGATGAATTGGACTCCTAGAGCCTGAGGGTAGTGAAAAACACATTACAGCACTCTAATAAACTGCCCATCTCAAATGACCTAAAGTGGTATTAACATAAAAACAAACAGAAAGTCCCTTTAGAAAAGAAAATTAAATGATTTATTCAGTAGTTAACTACATTTTCCCCAAAAGACAATATAGTAGTAGAAAAAGGAAGAACCACAGCAACAAAGCAAAAGGATACATATTTGTTGCTTTGAGGTTAAGAATAAGAGCACTAAAGTCTGCTTTTGCCACTTATAAGTTGCTTTGCCTTAGGCCAATAACGTACCATGTCTCTCAGTTGCTCCATCTATAAAGTGGGGATAGTACTACCTAGCTCCTGGAACTGTCATAAAGATTTCATGAGATAATAAATATAAAGCAAAAAGCATCATACTTAGTGCTCTACCTTAGAAAAGGCTTAGCTCCTTTAATAAACTCATGTGTGGGGTGAAATAAGGAGATTTCTGAAAGCATATCGAGCTTAAAACAACCAGAGTTTAGCTAAATGAGTCTTTCACATGTAATTAGGGCCACTAAAAATGTAAGATACTAAAGTAAGAAGCATAGATAGAAAAGAAAATCAAAACTCTTCATGTTGGGACTTCCTTGGCAGTCCAGTGGTTAGGACTCTGAGCTTCCACTGCAGGGGGCTCGGGTTCGATCCCTGGTCGGGGAACTAAGATCCCGTATGCCTCACAGCACGGCCAAAACAACAACAACAACAAAAAAAAACTCTTCATGTTAAAAACAACAAATTGCCTAATTAAACATAACGAATTGAACTCACATACTTACCTTTGTTTCTTCACTAAACTCCACCAAAATGACAGTAAAACAGGAGAAGCGTACACCCACATGGACAAAGAAAGCAAGAAAGGAGATGAAAGCAGCAACAAAAATTTGAAAACTGAAAAGTAAATGAATGAAAAGTTACTGACCATTTTCCTTGCTGAAATGTAAGCAGGAAATGGGGAAAGCACAGAAATAAGCTACTTGAATCAAAGAGTCCTGGAGAAATATCAGGAATTGCAGAAATGTCAGGAACTGGAGTACAAGGGGCTACTGAAAGTAGGGGAACTGGTAGATTCAACAAATGAGAATTAGCTGAAACTATTAGACCTCACCCCCCATCTCACCCCCAACCCTGTGCCTCTGTACAGTGCCAAGCCTGGAGTTTAACTGGCTAGAGAGTTTGAACAAAAAAACCCTCTGAATTTGGGTACATTAGCCTCAACTGACTGTGAGAGGTACTTTACCAAAAAAGGGGGGGGATTCAGTGAAAGGCAACAGCCCCCTTCCCCTCCTTAGATCCCACAATACTGAATTCAGGCTCAAACCACACAAATGAGGACTCCTTTCTGAGGCATCTGACCAGCCCAAGAAAAAAGACCTGTAGATACTGAGAGAATCAGGAGTTCCCAATAAAATAGCACAGATCACCCTATAGTAAAGCCTACCAGATAATAAATCCCACCCATGAACAGAGCTTCCACTCAGCTTTTAGGTACCTCAATATTAACTATGATCACCAGACATTAGAAAGATTCAATTCAACATGAGAGATGGACCAAAACAAAGAACAAAAAGAAACTTTGTGACTGAGATAATACAAAATTATTAATGTTCTTGGGAGATAAAAGAAAAGAGTGCATCTTTGAAACAAGAGCAAGATGCTATAAAGAAAACATTGGAAATTTAAAATATGAAAAACTCCATAGATGACTAGAAGAGAGTTAGATTATTAAAAAAAAAAAAAAATAGAGGGAATTCCCTGGCAGTCCAGCGGTTAGGACTTGGCGCTTTAACTGCTGTGGCCCGGATTCAATCCCTGGTCGGGGAACTAAGATCCTACAAGCCTTGCGGTGCAGCCAAAAAAAAAAGAAAATAAATGACAAGATTATTAGAGCAGGGGTCCCCAACCCCCAGGCCACGGACCATTACCAGTCCATGGCCCGTTAGGAACCAGGTCACACAGCAGGAGGTGAGTGGTAGGCAAGCAAGAGAAACTTCATCTATTTTTACAGTCACTCCCCATCGCTCACATTATCGCCTGAGCTCCACCTTCTGTCAGATCAGCGGCAGCATTAGATTCTCATAGGAGCACGAACCCTACTGTGAACTGCACATGTGAGGGATCTAGGTTGCACGCTTCTTATGAGAATCTAATGCCTGATGATCTGAGGTGGAGCTGAGGCGGTGATGCTAGCACTGGGGAGTGGCTGCAATTATCATTAGCAGATCATCATTAGCAGAGAGGTTTGACTACACAGAGACCGTAATAAATCAATTGCTTGCAGACTCATATCAAAACCCTATCAGTGAGTGACAAGTGAAAACAAGCTCAGGGCTCCCACTGATTCTGCATTATGGTGAGTTGTATAATTATTTCATTATATATTACGATGTAATAATAATAGAAATAAAGTGCACAGTAAATGTAATGCGCTTGAATCATCCCGAAACCATCCCCCCAACCCCAGTCTGTGGAAAAATTGTCTTCCACAAAACTGGTCCCTGGTGCCAGAAAGGTTGGGGACAGCTGTATTAGAGGACTATTCCAGTCTATCCGAGAGCTGAAAAATAGGTGTTTCAAAAAGAGAGATAAGTCACAAAGAAAGTATTGGAAACGATTACAGATATTCAAGACAGTATCCTTCAAGAAATGAAGATCCAAACGTCCAAATCAAAATATTTATTAAGTACCCTGCTCATCGAAAGGAAAAAGGCTCACACCAAAGGTGCATCATCATGAAATTTCAGAATGAAGGAAAAAAGAACTTTAGGAAGAAGAGATCTGAATAGTTTCAAGAGTTCAAGAATCAGAATTCCATCAGACATCTCAACAGCAGTGTGTTGGTTACCTTTATATGTCACCTGGACTGGTACAAGGGGTTCCCAGATTAAACATTATTCCAGAGTGTGTCTGTGTGAGGGTACTTCTGGAAGGGTTTAGCATTTGAATTGGTGGACTCAGTAAAGTAGATTGCCTTCCCCAATCCATTAAGGTACTCAATGGAACAAAAGGCCAAGGAAGGAGGAACTTTCCCCTTTTTTTCCTGCCTCACTGCTTGAGCTGGTCATCTTATCTTCTCTTGCAATGGATGGGGAATTTTTCCCCCAGCTTTATTGAGGTATTGACAAATAAAAATTGTATATATTTTAAGGTGTACAACATGATGTCTTAATTTATGTATACATTATGTATACATTTGTATTGACAAATAAAAATTGTATATATTTTAAGGTGTACAACATGATGTCTTAATTTATGTATACATTGTGAAATGATTACCACAATCAAGCTAATTAACATGTCCATCACCTCATATAGTTACCTATATGTGGATGTGGTGAGAACACTTAAAATCTACTCTCTTAGCAAATTTCAAGTGTGTAATACGGCATTATTCACTATACTCACCGTGCTGTACATTAGATCCCCAGAACTTATTTATCTTATAACTGAAACTTTGTACTCTCTGACAGACATCTCCCCATTTCCTCCACCATCGAGGCTCTGGTAACCACCATTCTACTCCCTGCTTCTATGAGTTCAACTTTTTAAGATTCCACATATGAGTGAAATCATGCATATTTGTCTTTCTGTGTCTGGCTGATTTCACTTAGCGTAATGTCCTCCAGATTCATCCATGTTGTCACAAATGGCAGATTTCCTTCTTTTATAAGGCTGAATAGTATCACATATATAAATATAACAGTTTATCCATTCCTCTAACTATGGACATTTAGGCTGTTTCCATGCCTTGACTATCGTGAAAAATGCTGCAATGAACATGGGAATCCAAGTATCTCTTTGAGAAACTGATTCCATTCCAGACAGGGATTTACACCATCAGCTCCCCTGGTTCTCAGGCCTTTGGACCTGGACTGAATTACACCACCAGCTTTCCTGGGTGTCCAGCTTGCAGACAGCTAACTGTGGGACGCCTCAGCCTCCGTAACTGTGTAATCCAGTTCCTCAAGATATATATACTTTTTTTTTTTTTTCTGGAGAACCTTAATACAAACAATGTTGGAAATTAAAAAACAATAGAACAACCTCTTGTAAGTTAGAAAGGCAACATGTTGTCCAAATTAGAGTCCTATACTCAGCTAAATTATCCAACATGGGAAGTGTAGAAAAAACACATTTTCAGATGTGCAAGGTATCCCAGTGATAGCTTTCCTTCAATATCTATTCTCCTCTTCTTTTTCTTCTCCCCCCTTGTCCAGCTCCTCCTCCTTTCTTCTTCAGAAGTAGGTATGATGAAATTAATCTGGGCTCATGTGAAGAATATGTAAAAACATTCCACCCTCTGTTGCAGCTAGATGCCCATATGACTAGGTTCTGGGCCAAAGGAATGTAAGTAGAAGTAATTTGTGATACTCCCCAAAAGTTTTTTCTCCCCTTCCAGTTCTATTGAGATACAATTGATACCACCACTGTATACATTTAAGGTGTACAGCCTAATGATTTGACTCTTATACATCCTGAAATGATTACCACAGTAAGTTTAGTGAACATGCATCATCTTATATAGATACAAGATAAAAAGAAAAAAATTTTTTTCTTATGATGAGAATTCTTAGGATTTACTCTGTTAACAACTTTCATAAAAAACATACAGCCCTGTTAATTATGTGTATCATGTTGTACATTACATTGCTAGATCTTATTTGTCCTGTAACTGGAAGTTTGTACCTTTTGGCTGTCTTCGTCCAATTCCGCCTTCCCCTACTACCTGCCTCTGGTAATCACAAATCCAATCTCTTTCTCTGAGTTTGTTTGTTGTTTGTTAAGTATAATTGACCTATAACCCTATGTTAGTTCCTGGTGCACAACATAGCTATTTGATGTTTCTATAAGTTTCAAAATGATCACCATGATAAATCTAGTTATGTAGTCCATACAAAGATATTACATAGTTATTGACTATATTCCCCACACTGTACATTTCATACCTGTGACTCATTTATTTTGTAACTGAAAGTTTGTACCTCTAACGTTCTCCCCCTCACCTATTTCTCTCATCCCCCACCTACCTCCTCACTGGCAACCAAATGTTTGTTCTCTGTATCTATGACTCTTTTCCCCTTTTGTTTTATTTTTTCATTTGTTTTTTAGATTCCATGTATAAGTGAAATCATACAGTGTTTATCTTTCTCTGACTTATTATTATGTATATAGCATAATACCCTCCAAGTCCATCCCTGTTTTCACAAATGGCAAGATTTCATTCTTTTTTATAGCTAAATACTATTCCATTATTATGTACAACATCTTCTTTATCCATTCATCCGTTGATAAGCACTTAGGTTGCTTCCATACCTTGGCTATTGTAAATAATGCTGCAATGAACACAGGGGTGCATATAACTTTTCACATTAGTGTTTTCATTTACTTCAGATAAATACCCAGGAGTAGAATTGCTGGACTGAATGGCAGTTCTATTTTTAATTATTTGAGGAACCTTCATACTGTTGTCATAGTGGCTGTACCAATTTGCATTCCTACCAACAGTGCATGAGGGTTCCTTTTTCCCCACCTCCTTGCCAACACTTGTTATTTGTTGTCTTTTTGATGCCATTCTGACAGGTGTGAGGCGATATCTCATTGTGGTTTTAATTTGCATTTCCTTGATGATCAGCAGTGTTGAGCATCTTTTCATGTGTCTGTTCGCCATTTGTATGTCTTCTTTGGTAAAATATCTATTCAGGTCCTCTGACCATTTTTTAATCATGTTGTTTGGGTTTTTTTTTTTTACATTGAGCTGTGGGAATTATTTGTATATTTTGGATATTAACCCCTTATTGGATGCATCATTTGCAGATATCTTCTCCTATTCTGTAGGTAGCCTTTTCATTTTGTTCATAGTTTCCTTCACTGTGCAAAAAGCTTTTTAGTTTGATGTCATCCCATTTGTTTGTTTTTACTGTTATTTCCCTTGCCTGAGGAGACATATCCAAAACAATTGCTAAGACCGATGATGTCATAGCGCTTACTGCCTATGTTTTCTTCTAAAAGTTTTATGGTTTCATGTCTTATATTTAAGTCCCTAAGCCATTTTGAGGTGTTTTTTTGTTTCTCTTTTGTTTTTGTTTTTGTTTTTTGTATGTGGTATAAGAAAGTAGTCCAGTTTGATTCTTCTGCATGTAGCTGTCCAGTTTTCCCAACACAATTTATTGAAGAGGCTGTGTTTCCCCATAGTATATTCTTGCCTCCATTGTCATAGCTTAATCAACCATACAAGTGTGGGTTCGTGTCTGGGCTCTCTATTCTGTTTCATTGATCTATGTGTCTGTTTTTGTGCCAGTACCATACCATACTGATTACTGAAGCTTTGTAGTATAATTTGAAATCAGGGAGTCCCCAAAAGTTTTCTTAAAATCTGGGAGCAGGCCCTTTTCCTACCATTTCTTCATCCACGCTAGCTAGAAAACAGACAGGCTAGATGGAACCAGAGGGCATTTTGTTACCATTGTTAGAAATCATTTATTGGGAATGACAAAGAAGCAGCCAAGAGGGAGGTTGAGTTCCTGATGTTCCAAATTAGCCTTGACAACCCACATTTATGTGAGCGAGAAATAAGTTTCTATCTTCTTTAGGTCATCATTATTTTTGGTTTCTGCCACTTGTAGTCAAATCTCACCTCAGGTAATCCAACCTAATACACAAGCTTAGGAAGGTTTTCTTTGCAGGTTATTAAGTTCTAAAAAAATGTATATAACATGGATATATATAACATGGTTTTTATTTATTGTGTTATTTAAATCCTGTAAATACATCTGATATATTTGGTATTCTTGATGTACAAATTCTGAAAGTTTATTAAAGATTGATACTATGATGGTGGCTTTATCAATGTCATATATTTCTGGAAGATTTTGCTATATGTAAACATCTTCTATGATGTTTGATGCATAATAATTAGTGTATATTTTGGTAGACTACTATATGAAATTTAAAAAAAATTTCTTTGCCCCATTTTAAACTTTGGATCTTGATTTTACTCTTTCTGATAATATTACATTTGATTTCTTTTTAAAATTTTTCTTCTATGCCTTTCCCCATTCCTTTATTTTCCTTCTTCGTCACTTTGCTTAGGTATTGCAGGATTAACCTCAAAGTGTCAGAAGACCAATGCTTTCAAAGGGTGCTAGGCCTGCCGGGAAATGGCCCTTAAATTCACCCATTTTCATCGTAAGCACTCAGAAATATTGTGGGATTATTTTGTCTCTGCTGAGTGGGAAGGCACAGAGTTTGAGCTTCTAGAACAGTAAGGATAGGAGGGAATAGGCAGCGGTGGGGAAAAGAAGGAGATGAAAATCCTGTGAGAATGACAAGATAAGATCTGTCAGAATCCTTATGCAGTGCAGCTACTCATATCCACAACTGTATGTCCCAGGGAAATTACTGGAGACTAAATAGCCCATACCACCATCAGGCAGCTTTCTGTGTCATCTCCTGCCTTGTCTAAACAAATCCATAAATTTCCACATCCTTTTCTATAAAGAAATATTACATCCTCTAATGACATGGGCATTTTACCAACAATTACATTATCATTTTGTTGCTAAAGTTACCAGATATATTTCTCACAGAGAACATGAAGCTAGTTTTTGTTTTTAAACCAAACATCAAGATTTTGGTCTGTATTTTAATAATTTTGTTTATATAAAAACAGTACATGCTTATTTTAAGGAATGTCTAGCATGAAGAAGACTAGTAGGAGGAAAGGCAGTTAAAAAAACAAAGTTAACATTTATTGAGACCTCTTTATATGTCAACATTATTTTAAGTACTTTGTGGATATTAACTCATTTAATCCTCACAATGGCTTGATGAAGTAGGACTATTACTGTACGCATTTTATAGATGCAGAAACTTAAAATTTATTAACTTGCTCAAAATTACAGTTATTAAGAGGCAGAGCTGCTGTCTCAATCCCCCTGGCTCCTTAGTTTCTCTTATACTTCTCAGCAAAAAGTTAACAAAATTATCATCACCTCAAACTCCACCATCCTCATAACTATCACTATCAGGTGAACATCATTTCATGGATCTTTCTCTACATATATACGGGTGGAATGATAAGTAGAAATACTTTTATGAAATAGGGTTATACCATGCATGTTATGAAGGAATGAATGAAAGATTACAAATAGAAAAAAACTAAGAGCATATCTTGCACCAAGGATTGTGATTCATCTAATTTTGTGATTAAAACTTTAAAATAAATAAAAATTTTTAAATGAGGTTGATATCCTAATACATTTTTAAACTAGTAAAGGCTTAACACTTTATATACCCTCCTTGCTTTCCACCTCCCAATTTTTTGTGGATTACATTATTAGATTAGGTTAGATTAGATTCAGATATGTTATCGTAATACCCCCACTATTTCCAATTAGCCCCATAAGTGAATGCTTCACTGTTTATTGTAAATTCTTTTATCATGGTGTCTCCACTGCTGAGGTCTCTGTATTGATTCATCAGTTAGTTGTCTGCTTTCATTTATGAGTAGGTTTTTCAAGAACAGCTCAAGGGTTTACCATCTTTTGAGTTTATGCATGTTTGAGAATATATGCATTTTGCCTTTATGTTTGAATGAGATCTTCTTTGTTATAAATGTTAGAGTCATTTTCTTTCATTCAAAACCTTGTAGACATTTCCTCTGTCTGTTGAATGTTGATCTCCAGAAATCTAAAAATAGCTTGATTTTTCTTTTTTCATTCTTTTTTTGGGGGGGGGGTGCCTAGGAGCATGATTTGCTTTTTCTAACAAAAAAAGATTTATCTGAAGAAATCTGTCTTCATTTTTGAAATTTTACAACTTACCTAGAATATATCTGTTAGTACTCAGAAACAAAATGTCCTGAAATAAGATGTGCTCTTTTAACCTGCTGATTATTCTTTTATAGTTTTTATTCCAAGGAAACTTTCTTGTTCCATGTGTTCATGCCCTATTTCTAGTTTGTGGTCCTTTTGGATTTTTCCTAATTATGATGATCTATCTTTCTTTTTCATTGGCATTTAACTCACTGTACCTTTCCTCTATGTCAGCAATTTAATTTTCAACTGTCTTTTCTGTTCCTTTCTAATTTACTTAACAAACTTTTAATGACATCCTTTTGATCCTCAACTTGTTTCTTAGACCTATAATCTCTTTTTAAAATCTCATTTAATTGTTTTATCATTTCATTTTTGAGGCTTACCTTAATGAATTCATGAGCTTAATAAGTTGTTCCCTAGTATGAAGCGCTTGAGGGAAATTTGTTCTTTAGGATATAGTTTCTTCTAGGTTGGATTTTTTTTTTTTTCCTGTAGTATGACCCCATAGTTACCATGCCACTTTTTAAATTTTATCTTGCTCATTCTTGGACAGCTCTGATGAGATCCTCTATATCCTGTGATAAAGTGTAAATTACTTCTCATTCATCCAACAAGACTTTATTGAACACTTCTATGTGCCAGGCATGTATCAATGAATAAAACAGAAAAAAAAATTCCCATTTATATTCTGGTGAATGGGAGAAGGGGTCGTTGGCTAAGAAGAGAATGATAATAAACATAGCAAATATATTACATGTTAAGGTGATAAGTACTATGGAGAAAAAAAAATAGAACAAAGTAAGGAGAATTGAGAGTACCAAGGTGGAGACAGGTACAAATTGCAACTTTAAATAGGCAGTCAGTGTAGGTGTTCTGGTTGTCTATCATTGTGTAACAAACTACCCCAAAACTTTAGTGGTTTCAAGTAACAACCATTTTATATTACATGATTTTGTGGGTCAGGAATTTGGGCAGGGCTTCTGTTCTACCTGATGTCAACTGAAGTTACTCAGTGGTTTTCAACTGGTGGCAAGTTTGGGCTGGAGGATCCACTATGACTTCACTGGTCCAAGAGGGTTCAAGATGTCTTCACACACATGCCTGGACTTGGCAGGGATGCTGGAAGCCTAGTTTCAGCTGGGCTTCAGTTTCTCTCACTCCCCATGTAGTCTCAGGATGTCTCCAGGTGGTTTCCACAGAAGGGTAGTCAGACTTCTTACAAGAAAACTCAGGATTCTAAGAGTCCAAGGTGGAAGTTGTTAGTCCCAAAGATAAGCCTGCCATACTCTACTGGTCTAAGCCATCACAAACCATTCTTATTAATTCAAGAGGATGGGAAATAAACTCTCCCCTCAACAGGAGTGTCAAAAAATTTGCAGCCATCCCTTATTCTTCTGGTAGGTTTCACTGGGAATTGACATTTAACCAAAGATTTGAAGGAGATGAAAAAGTTGGCCAGGGAAATATTTAAGAGAAGATTTGCAGAGAAAGGAAACAACAGTGCAAAATCTTCTAGTTGGGAGTTGGTCAGGCATGCCAGTGTGGTGGAAAAAGAGTGAGCAAGGCAAGAGTATTAAATAAAATTAGAGAAATAATGCTAGCAGATCCTGTAAGGTCTTGTAGCCACTTAAAGACTTTGGCTTTTACTATGAGTGAATGGTGTGTCACTGAGTGATGAGCAGAGACATGACATGGTATGACTCATCTTTTGAAAAGGATCAGTCTAGCTGCTATGTTAAGGATAGACCGTGGCTGGATGCTGCTGGCAACAGGGTCACCATTTAGGAGTCTGTTGCATTAATTCAAACAAGAGGTAATGATGGTCTAGACAAGTGTAGTAGAAGTAGGGAGGAGTGGTTGGATTCTGGATTTAATTTAAAGGTTGATTCAATAGTATTTTTAATGGCTTAGATGTGTCATGTGTATGAACAAGAGGAAAGTAAAGAACGATGCCAAAGATTTTAGCCTGAGCAGCTAGAAGGATAGATTTGTCATCATCTAAGTAAAGAAAATTCTAAATAGAGTAGGTTTAAGAAAAAAAATCAAGAATTCTGTTTTGGGAATGTTAAGTTTGGGATGAATACTAGATATCCTAGTAGAGATAACAAGCAGAAACAAGTAGTAGAGGAGACTGGAATTTAGCAGACATCTTGATTGATGATATAAATTGGGGACACGGTCCATGTTTGTAAAGGCATCGAATGTATGAGATTGCTGAGAGGCTCTGATACACTCTACATTAAGAGAGTGGGAAGAAAACGGAGTGCCAGACAGAAACCTGAAAGAAGTATTGAGTGAGGAAAGAGGAAGACAAAGAGTACAATGAAATGGAGGCCAGGTGAAGATGTTTCAATGAAGAGAGTGCTTCTTCAAATTCTGTCACACGCTACTAATAGGGCAAATAAGATGAGGATTAGCAATTGGAGATTGGAATTAACAACACACAAGTTGGGAATTCCCCGGCAGTTCAGTGGTTAGGACTTGGCGCTTTCACTGCTGAGGCCCCGGGTTCCATCCCTGGTTGGGGAACGAAGATCCCGCAAGCCATGCAGCGAGCGAGCAAGACAGAGAGAGAGAGAGGGAGAGAGGGAGAGAGGGAGAGAGAGAGGGGGAGAGAGACAGAGAGAGAGAGGAAGGAAGGGAGGGAGGGAGGGAGGGAGGGAGGGAGGGAGGGAGGAAGGAAGGAAGGAAGACAACACAAGTCACTGTGATTCAATGTTTTTATAGAACCCTGAAACTAATACAATATCATAAATCAACTATAATTTTTAAAAAAAGAACACACAAGTCATTGGTGATCTTGACAAGAGAAGAACTGGAGACAGAATACAGACAACCCTTTCAAGGAGTTTTCCTGGGAATGACCTAGTAGAGTGGAAAAAATTATAAGGTAAAGAGAAAGCGGGAAGAATTGATGGAACATTGTTCTTGAGTTACACAAGAGAGGACAGAATCTGTTACCGAATGCAAGTGTGTGTGCCCGACACACAGTGAGGCGAAACAATACCAAAATGCCAGAGTTTAGAGCAGAGAAAGGTCTATTGCAGGGCCATGCAAGAACGGGTGGCTCATGCCTTAGCCCCCTTACCCCCGTACCTCCCCCCACTCCCCAAAAGCTTTCAACAAAGTCCTTTTATAGGAAAGGTGAGGGAGGGGCGTGGTTAGTTGTTGCAAACTACTTGGTGTCACATCCTTTGTTCTTGAGGTCAGGTCACGGTCAGGTCACGATGTTCCTGTAAACCTCCACCAAAACAAATGTTATTCTCTGTTCTGACAAGAAAGGGCAAGGTCCCAAGGCTTAACTTTAGCCCTCCGAGGTCCAGGCCCTGGCTAAGAGGAGGGGGATCCCTGCGCAGGCCGGTCACCCTGCCTGAGAGCATTCGTCCCGCACCCAGTCTGGGTCTTCCTGCCAGCGCCCAGGCCCAGCTAAGCAGGCAGATCTCAGCTGGAGGTGCCCTCAGGGCCAGGTCCCCAGACCATGCCCAGCCATCATCACTGAGGGAGCCAGGTGCCCAGGAGCCAGCCGGCCCTCAGGCTCCTCAGGCCACCCAAACAGGGGCCGGGTCCCGAGGTCTGCGACCCATGGAGACAGCCGCCGGCATCAGGCCGCAGAGGTGGGAATGGGGGAGAGGTTCACTGCTGCTTTAAGGCCTAAGCCCAGCCAGTGGGCGGCCGTGGCGAGGGCTCTGGAGCTCTGCAGGACACACCCCCAGCCTGTCCCTGGGGCTCCCAGCTCAGCCACCGGCCCGAGGCCGCAGGGCCTGGGGAGCCCCGGAGAGAAGGCCACGATCCGCCTCTCACTGCACTCTCTGTTGCGAGGACCACTGCGAGTAACCACCGCGTGCGCTAACAGCTAACAGCTAACCTGCCCCGCCCGTCACAAATCTAGTGCAAAATGAAGGGACTGGCTTTAGACGGGAGGTGTAGCAACGTGGGGAAGCCAGAGTCTATGGGAGCAGACTCAGGTTTATTACAGATTTGAGATCAATGTTTGTGCATGAGTAATCAATGATCCAAAAAGTGGGCTCTGAGGGTATGTGAATCATATGACTCCACTATCATCTGAAGTTGTGTAGTAGCTTCACCATAACCTTGCTAGCGTGGAGCTTCCTCTCATTCTCTCTCTCTCTCACACACACACACACACACACACACACTCACACACTTTCATTAAAGGATTTTCACCTCTTCTGGTTTAATTTCCTTCACAATCAACGAGGGTATACATTTTTTGGGAACAGAATTTTACTTTATGTCTTTATAAATAAAATGGCCAGAGTTCAAACTCTTTTCCAAATTTACAAAAACCAAAAAACTTCCACAGTTTTATAAAACATCCCTCAATTAAAATTCACTGAGCAAATCTGTGTGTCTACCATGTACAGTCACAGTGACAGATACCACTGAAAAAACAGAAATGATTTTTGCCTCCAGAGTTTATACTCTGTAGAGCTGTGCTGTCCAAGATGTTAACCATGAGCCACAAGTGGCCACTTGAAATGTAGCAAATTTGAATTGAGATGTGCTGCATGTGAAAAATATAGGCTTAGTACACTATGGAAAAAATATGATCTCGCTAACATTTTTATATTCACTACATGCCCACAGGATAATATTTGGGATACATTGAATTAAGTAAAATGTATTATTAAAATTAATTGCAAGTGCTTCTTACTGCTTTTAATGTGGCTACTAGAAAATTTAAAATTAAAGTGTTTGCATTATATTACTGTCAGATAGCACTGTTCTAATAGACTAAAAACCTCTTTTAACCAGTTAAATGGCCCACTTAAAATATTTTAAATGCTAAAGAGCAGTAGGTAAAGCACAGGTAAAATTGAGGGTCAAATTCTGTTAATTTCTACAAGTAAATTTTTTAGAGCTATTCAAATGTATTTTAATACTATTCAAAATGTATTTTTAAAAAAGAATGGAAAGGTAAAAGAACCCTGAGGTAACAATATTCAGACATGCTAGTCTCACAGAAATGTAACTATTGTTATTTTATTATTATGTATTTATTACATTACATATTATTTATATTATTACTTACAAAAACTTCCCATTTAATTTTTAAAAATTTTAATAATCTGACATTTACTTTGATTTTTAAGGTACACTACAGTTTATTCATGATTTAATGCACCTTAAATTACAACTAGAAAAATGGTAAAAGTAGTTAACGACTATTTCCCCTAACAAGCTAAAACTCATTACTTATGCTTTCATACTTCAGAAGTCCATACGCTAATCTCTACTTAAGTACACTACTATGACATAATATGCAGCTAAAGAATGAGGTAGATCTAATGTATCGACAAGGAAAGATATCATAACATACTGTGTGAAATAAGGCAAGTTGTAGAAGCCATTGTGGAACCAAGCCCATATGTGGGTACACTGTGTACATGTGCATAGCAAGACAGGGAGGATACACACCAAATGCTCTTAGGGGTGGATTGTTAGGAGTCTTTTACTTTTTACTTCATATACTTTTAATTCTTCAGTATTGTTTGAATGTTTTTCAATGAGGGCATTTTGTAACTTATAAATGATTAAAAATATGATAAAGCTTGCTAATAACTATTAATACATTTCTCAACATAAATTTAGAAGAACTTTTAAACTCTCTTGGAAGTAGTCATCACCTCAATAATCTTTTAAAACCCTTCATGCTATCACTGTAACCAGAAAACCATTGTATAAATAATAAAATATGTAAAACTGAGAACTGTTGGATCATAACATTACAGAGACCCGTTAAAGCACAATTACACCCTGGCACAGAAAAGGTACTCTTCTCTAGATCTGAAATTTGATCCTCTGGGTAGTTTTAAGAAATACTTGGGGACTTCTCTGGTGGCGCAGTGGTTAAGAATCCGCCTGCCAATGCAGGGGACACGGGTTCGATCCCTGGTTCGGGAAGATCCCACATGCTGCGGAGCAACTAAGCCCGTGTGCCACAACTACTGAGCCTGTGCTCTAGAGCCTGCGAGCCGCAACTACTGGGCCTGCACACCACGACTACTGAAGCCCGCGCGCCCTAGAGCCCGTGCTCCACAACAAGAGAAGCCACTGCAATGAGAGGCCTGCACACCGCAACGAAGAGTAGCCCCCGCTCGCCACAACTAGAGAAAGCCTGCGTGCAGCAATGAAGACCTAGCGCAGCCAAAAATAATAATAATAATAATGAAAAGAAATACTTGGGCCAGTAAAATCATCTAGGTCTGTTGCCTACCCGATAGCTATCTTCTAAGCCCCTACCCTTCTACCCCACAGACTTCTAGCAGAACCCTGATGTTATTTCCTTTCCTGTGAGTAGCCATTCTTCAAGGGAGGCTATATTTAAGTTTGGTGCAAATCATGGTCTGAGCCAACCATTGAAGTTTTATTCTCTTTGCAAAGTAATTGTTTTGGACACAGATATTGCTATGGCTATGAGAGCATGTGGATGGAGACAGGTGGCACCTTCCTCTTATAAAAAGATATATTTTTGCCTCCGGTTGTCATTTGAGATGCAGAATGCTGGCTGTCACTTGGGGGCCGTGGGGGGAGACACAGCTCACATGGTGAGAACGGTACTGTAAAGACAAAAGGTACCTAGGTTTCTGATGACATTGTCCAGTTGCCGAATTAGTCAGTCCAGGAACTGCCCTGACTTTTAGTTATCAAGCTTCCCAAACCTAAAGATTCCAAAATTGCTTCTGACTGCTAGAATAATTCAGACACATCACTTGAAGAGATTAGATATTTACTGAGTAGATGTTTATTTAGTAAGAACAACACAAAGTTTCTCAAGAAAAAGATGATTTGAATCCCCCCAAAACAGAATAGAGCAACTTTCCATTATTCTCAGGTTACATCCCAATCTATAATCTTATACTCACCCTCCCTTTAATAAATGTCAAGATACACAAAATACTTGGAGGAAGATATCCAAATTATCCTAAAACCGTCATATTTTCAGGTAAAAATCAATTTAATAGTACTCTGTGTAACACAGTACACCAAAATGCCTTCCTGCAGCTTTAGAATCATTACTACTCAAAATATTAACATATTTATGCAAAATGCTTGTGATAAATGGAAACACCTTCCAGTTTCTGACTTCAGGAGCAAGTACAAACCACCATCTCCTTCATAAATCTTCTGTTACAACATACATCAAAAGCCACTGGCCCAGCTCTCAGATACTGACAACAATGGATGTGATGCAATGGATGACACAGTTTACAGCTACGCTACAAGCCCTGAATTATTTTTGCATAACATTCCAATATTCCCTGAAGAGATTTTATACACAGGTTGAAAACAGCTATTTTCCATCATAGTCAAAGTCAACTTACATTTTAAATGAAAGGTACACTGTTGCTTTTCTTCAGTTTTTACAAGGAGTTGCTATGATGATGTGTGTTTGAATATGCTCACAAATTCAGATTATATACGTAAACTACATATAATCAGAGGCTCCACATCAGGTCTTAAGTTTGGCATTAAGATGTCTGACCACAGACCCTCCAAATAACATTCACAGCATTAGAAGTGACAGAAATTTTCCTTTCTTTTTCTCTCCGTATCTTCTCAAAGGTTCTCTTTTGTTTGAAAACTGGGTTTATAGAAAATTCTTAAGAAACAAATCCATTAGACATTTGGAATTAACTGGTAGAGATGAGGTTACAATAGATATTTTTCATTTAGAAGTTTGACATCGACTTGTAATCAGTTTTAAATTGCCTAGTCCAATATGCTATTCCATGTTCTCATAATTCTGTAATTGCTAGATATTTGGATTAACATCATATTCATTTTTGGTTAAAAAAAATTCTTGCATCACCTTTTACACCTGCCTTAAGTTTATATAATTTAGTTTTAAAAATCTAGTTTCGTGTTCAATGAATTAAGAAACGACGAACATCAGGACAGTTTAGCCAGACTTTAACAGGCAAAAAAGGGTTCCTTTGGCAATGTATAAAAGGATAACTGTTACAGTACTAATCATTATTTAATCTACTTTTATTAAATATTAAAATGCAATAAGGCAATTGTTTAAGATGCTTGAAATTACATTTAATAAAATGATAACTGGCCCCACACCTGACATACTGCTTCCCTACTTTTCTTCTCTATTTTACTCTAAGGAACGAAAAGTTATTTAAAAAAAAAAAAATCAGTGGTCTCGCTAAATCACTACTGATTAACACTAAGGTGTTTATTACTTACAAGATAAACTTCTGAAAAAGAAGACACTGAATACTTTCTTTTAAGGTTTTTCCATTTAATGTACTCCTGCTGTCTCCTGTTCTCTTTAATCCATTCCTAACACTTCAACTGGAAGTATGCCTACTGAGGAATCAAGAGATGTGATGTACTGTTTAAGCTGCCATTCATTCAAGGCAGGGCAGTGGTTCCCAAGTCTGGCTTCTTATCAGTATCATTTGGGAGAACCACTGTGATAGATTCCTGAGCCCCCTTCATATCTAATACGGCCATCCCCTCCTCCTGTGTTATCTATGTGGTCAGTACTGCATAATCCAGCATCTGGGAAGACTAAAAGGATGTTAAAAAGGAAGATATTTGTCATCGTGTTTCGACAGGTCTTAGCTCACAAACTTGGATCCAACTAACAAAAAAAAACCAAAAAAAAAAAAAAATACAATGTTGAATCACAGCACTAAATGATCAGTGAGTAAAGTGACTAGGAAAAGACTTCAGGATCAACAAATCAAACAAAGGTAGCCTGGCTGCCCCTTCCATGAAAGCCAGCACAATTCCTGAGCCCAGAGGGCCTCGTGAACTGAAACAGAGGAAGGCAAGCAGACGGTGGTACAGGCTGGGGTGCTGCAACTCAAAAAGTGACTGTTCCCACACCTCCGCTCTCTACCTCCACTTCTCGATTTCCCCACTCTCATCCCCTCTCTTCTTGCACTCTGCCTTTGGCCATTCTCACTCTTATTCCCTTCTCTTTCCTCACTTTTCTCACTTCCTCTCTTTTCCTTCTTCCTTTGATCATTCCTTTACATCATTCTTTCCTTTGCTTTCTCTTCCTTAAAAATTCTTCCTTACATAATCTAAGCAAATTCATACCGGAGATATAAAACATGTCAAAAAACATTTAGCCTAAAACAGAATGATCTGTTCAGGAGACAACAGAGCAACACAGAACTTCAACAGTAATGCTGGTGTGGCATGATACAAGCCATGGAGCAAATCCATTCTCTCTTCTGGGTCTCAACTTCATGACTTCTGAGTCTTATGAGGTGGGAAAGGCATATTGATTGTTCACAAACTTATGGCACAGAGAAGGTTAAACGATATGCCTCGGGTCCCTAACCAAGAAGAGAATCCAGATCTAGTTCACAGTCTGGTTTTCTTTCCATTACACCAATAACATCTGACTGGAGGCAAGATGAGAGAGCAGTGAGTAAGCAGTAGTATTGTTTCAGGCTCTGAAGTGTCCAAAGATAAGTGGGTTACCGTATACATTATGAACTACTCTTCATAGGGAAAAAAAAAGTATGTATTTTCTTAAAATGTAAATCACAATATATATTTTCTAAAGGTTTTCCAAGTTCCTCTAAGATGGCTACTTCATATAAATGAGGGTTGGCTACATTATAAAGTCATTCCACTTTGGTAATACTGCAGCCCAGAGATAGTTCTGAGGTCAGAATTGTTCTAACACATAGACTCAAAGAATATAGAATGTAATTCGTATAAACTGCATAGATACACCGTCTTATGGAAAGAAATATAAAACATTCTCTAAGCTGTTCTAGAATTTAACCTCATTAATGCTGAGAACTGCATTTCTTGAGACTTCTCAAGGAAAAAGTTACCTTATCTAAAGATAAACTCAGAAAACTCATTTTAATATTTATATTAAATATTTTTAAGGACTTTTTGTGATATCCTAACTCTTAGGTAAACACAGTCCCTAAGTGGAGAGTTTTCGCCATAACCCAATTTATGGTAAAATGCTCAATTAGGTCAGGTCTGAATAAACCACATGAAGAACCTTCCAACTGATCCACAATGTAGAGTGTGTAACAGTGTAAATAGGTACAACAGACGTGAGACCACAGCATACAGTCCAGTGAAACTATGACCACACGCTACCCAGTCCCAATCATACTAGAGCCTATGGGGCTAAGAGTCTCTGTTCACTAAGGAAATTAAATCTAAGCAACTTCCTAATATAAATTTGTATCTTGTCAATAACCCCAAGTACTTCGGCTAATGTTTCAGAATCACATTTATAATCCACCAACTGTACCGAGAATTGTGGTCCTAACTTCAACCTTCAAGTTGGCAAAATGATTTCCAGGGGTTCCCAAACTAACTGACACCAAAATCATCTGAGGTGCTTATTAAAAATAGAATCACAATGTGACTTATTTTTGCACTCTGATTCTAACATTGTAGTCAATAAGGGAAATCTGCCTAAGAACTGGATATTAACCGAAGCCAAAGGAGATATGATGTCACTATAGTTACCGAAGTGTTCACAGAGGTGAAATAACATGATGCCTGGCATTTTCTTTAAGATACTTCAGCAAAGGAAAAAGGGACAGATGACACAAATGTGGTAAGATACTGACGTGTTTGATCTGGACAAGGAGTACCACTGTACTATTCTCTCTACTTCTGTGTAACGTGCAGACCCATCTAGACATGGGGTACCAGAGTCACCAAAGGTGAGGCCCAGGAATCCATTCTCAGCAAGGTCCCCACAAGAGTCTAATGTAGCCAGGCCGCCAATGGTCTCATCTGGGGACCATTAAAAATGATCCTATACCCTCCAAACTTCAAAATTCTAGGGACCTCATTTTTTATTTAGCAAATCAACTTCAACAAGTTCACAAGTTCTCACAGTCACCACGGTGCTCGGCCAGGGACGCACAGACTGTGCTCTCTGAACGCTTCTGTCCAGGAGTGCTGGGCAGGCCATCAGCTTCTAATCTGCCTTTCTTACACCTTCCTCTCTCAATTTGTCCCTGACTGAACTGCAAAGCCTGAGGACCGTCTTCCACGTCTCCACAGAGGGCGCTGTGTCTTCATAAAGCCAATCACCACTATTTTCACAAAGGTGATAGTCTTCCTTCATGATTTTCTCTTCTCTATTTAAGCGTTAAAATGTCAAAAGGAGACAAAGAAGTTAACCATACAGTACTTGGTAAAATGAGACATGTGCCCCGGCACAGTACATGCTAAGTACTCAGAATGTACAGCTACAGAAGACAGGTCAAAAACACTAAGAGAAGTAATATTTTCTTATTGCCAAGATTAAAAAAAAAAGATAACTGTCTTAAGTGATATTCAAAGAAGGAGGACATGCACATCAACCAAATCAAAACCAGTTCTTCTATAATCAGATGTGACCATCTACTGAAGCCAATCATCCATGAAAGTTGTCTAACTTACTTAAAGTAAGGCTCTATACGTATATTTGCTTCTTCAAAAATATCTTGCAAAGCCATTTTGAGGTAGAAGGAAAAAGGTTTAAGTGGACCACTTTTTTTCTGCTCCACTGTAACTATAATGACTGCTCACAGGAAGTACACAGCTTATGCATTTTGGTCCATCACATTTTCCACCATCATATAAGTACACTCGTTAGGTTCTCATTTTATTATCAGTATATTTATTGTGTCCAGAATGCCCAGTAAAGCTGAAAATTTTCATTTAAAGTGATAAAAATTTCCTAAAATACCTAATTAATAATCTTAGGTATGACTTTGGGCAAGACAGTTAAGCACATACAAATGAAAATTCTACGTTTCACAAATACACACAGAGACTAATATCCAAAACTTTCAGTTTTCCCTCTCAATTTTAAATGTGCAGTTTACTTATAAACTAAAAATAATTTTAAGCATGATTGTCACAAAAATATTTTAAAACAGAGATGAAATGTATAAAGGCACACATAGATTGTCGATAGTGACATCAGTTACATCACATTTCTTTAGAAACAGAACATTTTCTGCTCCTGTAAACAACTTTCTTTTCTCACACATTTAAAGTGAGGTTAGTGCTGACGTAAAATTATTGCTATACTCACAGTTTGAGTGTTTCCACTGTGTATGAGGTACATTTTTCTCCAACCATACATCCCTACTGCTCTTACCCACTTGAGAGTAAGAGTCAAACGAAGTCTGTAGGCTATAACCATTCAATAATATCTTCATCAATACTAGAATGATAGCAAATAGCATTACAAAACATCAGAAATCAAAAATATCTTCTTGTTGGGGTCCAAGACTTCAACTTATTCTTCATTACATGAAAATACTGCTCATTTAACTTCTTCGGGAAAAAAAATTATTCTGAAGATGAATAATTCCTTCCTGAACACTTCATCTAAGACTATTCCTTCACACATATCCTCTGACATTTTGTTGTTTTAATTCATTTGATTTAGCGGTCACCAAGAATCACCTTTCCTTTGGTGGTCTATCATAACGATCCTGTATGCTTTTTGTCAGCTGTTTGATAAATATTTTGTAAATTTTTCCACAGTATGTATGCACTGTCTTTTGTAGTTCCAGTTCTAAAGGCTTTAATAAAGAATGGATGTTGTCATCTTCAAAAGAACACTAGAGAAAGAAAATAAAAAGACAAAGATATATATATAAATTTAACTCTATTCCCAACAACTTCTTCAATCAACTTTACATTGACAATCTCCATTTAAAGTCTCACAGAAAGCATGTGCCCAACAAATAATTTCAATGAGTTAAACAGACTACGATCTCACAGGAGGAGGGAGAGAGTACGGGTAACTCACTGGGGGTACTGGGGAAAGCCCTTCAGAGAGGAGCGTGGAGGCAGGGCACTCCAGGCCAAGGCAAGAACATGGTCAAGGGCAGAGAAGACCAGAGATACTGACAGGTGTGAGGTGACAACCAAAAGCTCGAGGTGTCTGAGAGAGACTAATAAGAGCCAAGAATCACTCTGATAACACTGGTGAGGCTGGACTGGAAAGGAGTGAGATGGAGGCACGGAGTGGGAGGAATGCAAAATGACAGCACAGGTCAGTGCTTCCCACAGAACCCTAACTGCACAAAGGGATCCCAAGGATAGATATGTTTGAGAACTGCTAAATACCATGCACTCTTGGGGGGATTCACAGTGGCACATGAAAAACTATAAAAACAGAAAATACATCTGTTGGGTATTGTTTGGCCCACTAATTCCAAAATATACTTTTTACCAGAATCCTTTTCACCATAAAATATATTAATATCCCAAGGAATATATTTTGGAAAACACTGTTGTAATAGTTAAGTGCAAATAACCTGTGAGCTTAGTATTTTCAACCAGGTACATTTTTTGACTTAGTATTTGCAACTACAATCAGAAAGACTGACGGGGCTTGAAAACAAAACATTTTACGGGAAAAGTTTGAATTCAGTGAAAAATGCAAAATCTTGAAGGAAATTCAGAACCTGAAATCTAGGAGGGCTGCATATGACCTGAGGTTCACTACGCTGCCACTGAGGGAGAGGAAATAAAAGCACCACTTGAATCACAATTAGTGAGTCTGTAGGAAGCCACAGCCCATCTAGGGAGAACAGGCTGAATGTAGATGCTAATTTAGAACATGGACGTGTAGAGCTGCAAAGAGATCCTAAGCCTGGGTGCCTCTAGTGCAAGAAAACTATGAGCATTAACTGCATGAAACCTTCACTCTTGGGGTGATTTTTCAAACCTAATTCCATATACTGAAGATAAATATCTTGAAGTATTTTTGAAAACCAAAAAAAAAAAAAAAGAGGAGAGGCTTAACTGGGAAGAACGTAACGAAAATAACAATAGCTAGCACACAGGGATCTAGGAGAGACTGTTGAAAGCTGGACTGGTTAAAAGAGGGCACTTCCTACATGCCAGGCATTGTTCTAAGAGCTTTATACTTATTAATGCCCTTAAGCCTCATACCAATTTCATGAAATAGGACATCACTATTTACAAAGAAGCAACTTAAGGCAGGGGGAGAATCTTCCCAGTTACAAAGCTAAGCCAGGAGTCCACCTCAGCTGCAAAAGAAATCGATAGCTAGTGGGAAGCAGCTGCATAGCACAGGGAGATCAGCTCGGTGCTCTGTGACCACCTAGAGGGGTGGGACAGGGAGGGTGGGAGGGAGGGAGATGCAAAAGGGAAGAGATATGGGAACATATGTATATGTATAACTGATTCACTTTGTTATAAAGCAGAAACTAACACACCACTGTAAAGCAATTATACTCCAATAAAGATGTTAAAAAAAAAAAAAAAGTCAACAGCTTTACAACCACACAGCACTGCTTATCCAAAACAGCAAACGCAACTGTGCCAAGTCAGTTTCAAAAACTCTGTTAAAAGATGCAGCTCAGTTAACAGTGGGAAACTGTGCTGTGCTGTATACAGACATGTCTACATTTGTCTGGGGTTATGCTGAAGAAGGTCAGGTTTACCTTACCTTCTTCAAGGTTTAACACCTGTACTAAGTGATACTGTCAAGTTACATTTCACTGTGTATAAACAACATACTTGGACAACTGTGGCTGAGAGGCGAGTAATAATGGGACGAGCAAACTGTGGTCCTTTTCTTACTCTACAATGACAAAAGATGAAAACTTTACAAAGGTGTTTAAAAGTTAACTCCCAGGAACACTTGAGATTCAGTTCATCCATTTTCATGTGATTTAAATCCCAGTGTTTGTGGTTACCTTTCTTTTTTCTTCACTGGGAAAGTCTTTTGATGAGTATTTTCCCTAAATAAAAATAGTGCCTCATGAATTAGAGCTCTTTTAGTCCAACATATAACACAAGTAATTTGACCTTTACGGGAGAAGGTGATAAATCACCCAGATGTCTACCTGTACGTACACAGCCGGAAGTCACGCCCGCCACCAGCCACAGACTCTGCAGTGTCCAGGAGTTGTGCAGCATGGAACGCACATCCAGACGTTCCCTGTCCCAGAGGCCACATGTGCCCTTACCTGACTGTGCGCCTCTTCTCATACCAAGTGCTACACTTGACTGGTCTGCACCATTCCTGCCTGCCTGGTACTCATCCTTCCAGCTCAGTCCAATGGCAGCTCCTCTGAGAAGCTCTCCTGACACAGTTAATCACTCCCTCCCTCTTCACTGGCACCGTACCCAGCACACAAACTTTTAGGAAGGTCATGTTTTATATCTAAGACTGTCAGTTGAAGGCAGTGAATAAATAGTGAGGCTATGATGACCACAAGTAGATAATTAAAGGCATTTTCAAAAAACAGAACATGTTTTAAAAGTATGGTAGAATGGCAGGCAGTTCAATCCGACAGATGCTGAGTGCCAACTATGCACAAGGTGGTGCAGGAGGGAAACGGTCGAGAACCCCTTGCATCTCTGCAAATCTATTGCATCTTACGCAAATAGAAGAAGGGTGTGAAGTAAATCAAAGGTGACACAGAAACACCAAGAAATCTAATAATTCAAACGAAATACAAGAAGCAGAAAATGTTTTACAGAGCAATAAGATGTTTTGTTCCCATTGCGAATCTGCAATTTTTAATCTTAGTATTTTTATTCACTCAGCAACTAGTATTTAACAACTATGTATGGGCTGCAAAAACTGATTTGCTGGCAGACATAGCCATGCATTTACATTTTAAAAATGGTTCACGTCCTTATTGTTCACAGCATTCGATGGCTATGGCTAAGCTTCTGTCTGAAACTTGCATAAATGCCCTTGTCTAAACTGCAATTCTTTTAAATTACACTTCTCACTGAATTATAGATAAGGGAAGATAAAAACACTAACCAAGAGCACCAAAAAAGACTGATTAACTTCATTAAGCTGAAAAATGGGTAATATGGCTATTAGTATGGACCCAAAACAAACATTAATCTTTAATTACTTCAGTATTTGAAATAGTTTTTAAAATAAGATTTATTTTTTAAAAATCAAGTGTAATTAATCAGCTTAAAACCAATACTCAATTTTTTTTAAAGTTTATATTTATAGAAGATCAGAAAAGATCAAATAAAACTAGTAAGATTTAATTCCTTAATAATTTTTTTTTAAATGATCAAAGGCAACAAAGAAATCACATTTTTCTAGGAGTGCATTTCTTTTCTATCCTGCAAAGTCTCAGAACCCCAAATGTACCTTTTGTCATTTTTATCACCTCCTGACAACCCATGATAAAGCATTATTAAAATACGATATTGATTTCTGAAGGCATACAAGGTCGGCTACATGAAAATGAACATCACTAAATTTTATAATTCTTCAGTGAGTGTAGCTGTATCGTGATAAACTGATTATTCAGAAACCTTCTCTCTCAGGTTTATAGGACAAGAAACTTAGCAAAAATGCTAAAACTGTAGCCTACAATGCTGTCAGCACTTTGCCTACCACCAGGTTTGAGAAACTCAGCTTTCCAGGAGAAAACTTCAGCTCCTTGTCACTGCAGATCGTCACCTTACACAGCGTGTCATCACCGCATCCAGCCCAGCCCTGCCGCTGCCTCCCTTCACCCATCACCCCAAGCAGCTCCACGCCTGACCTCCTCGTGGACCTTTCACAACCCCTGAGGCTTTTTCTCAGGTAATTTTGGCCCAGCCTGCTCACCTGGCAAACTCTTACTCATTCTTCAGGGCTCACTTCAAATGCCTCCTCATCAACGAAGCCTTCCCTGGCTCTTCGGGGCAAAACTTGCACTCCTTCACAGTCCTAGTACAATCTGTGTCTCAGTAGGTTACAGTTCAGTATCTTTATCCTCATGCCTATTACTGAGGTTGGCTGTACTAGCAAACCATGAGAGCAGTCAGGAGCAGATACTGAGCGTCTAGCAAACAGGGGCATCAGCTCTTCTCCTGACCCCCACGCTTACACCAAACCACTCCTGTTATTCTACTTATGTTTTTGTCTTCACGTCCACATAAGATGAGACACAGTCTAGCAGAGCAGTGGACACACCCACGTGAGAGATGAGTGCTGACCTACACTTCTCCCCAGGTATCAATGAATTAGCTGCATGGATAGCACTTGATATAATGCTCCTTAAGCAAAATCATAAATCCAGTCCTTATTTGGATTTGCCCCAAGTCTTGGTCCCCAACATATTCAGAGACCTGGTTCATGCATCATCTCCCCCTGTCAATCCACCTTAATTAAACAAGAGCACCGTAAGAACAAGGAAAAAAAAAAGAGAGAAGAACAGATATCTGGGGTGGTGGGGCCAGTATAATTTTTTCCCAAACTCAATATAAAGTTAAGTGCTTAAAAGAGAAAACTCCATTTACAAAGGCAACAAAGAAGATAAAATACTTAAGGATAAACTTAAGATATGTTCAAAGTCCATAGTGTGAAGAAAACTATTAAACATTCCTGAAAGACACAAATGAAAGACAGACCTTGTTCTTAAGATGTCTCAACACCATTAAAATGTCTGCAGTCACTAAGTTAATATGTGAAGATGATACACTCCCAACAAAAAAACAAGTTTTTTATGTAATTAAATGAGTTGATATTTGTGGAAAAATAAAAATACAATAGGTAGGAAAACACTGAAAGGACAGGCTATGAAGAGGAAGTAGCCCTTTCAGATATTAAAATACAGCACAAAGCCTTTATAATTAAAATAGTGTGTAAGAGTACACAAATGGACAGACCAATGGAGCAAAAGAGAAAATCCAGAAATTACAAATGGAACTTTAGTATATAATAAAGTCAGTATCTCAAATCTTTGGGTTACAGATAGACTTTTAAATAAATGGTGTTGGGACAAGACAGCTATTTGGAAGAAGATCAAATTAGATCTATTCCTTGCTCAAAAGAGTAAACTCCAAACTAAATAGAAGGCTAAATGTAATAAATGAAAAAGTATATCCGTGAATTTTTCTATAAGCTGAGAATAGGCAGGGAAAGACTTTCTAATTACTACTTTTTTAAAAAAAGGTTTTAAATTTGATTACACAAAATTTTTAAAAAACAACTTTGAATGGTAAAAAATTCCATAAACAGTCAAATTGGGAAAAAAATTTACAGCAGATGTCACAGAAAAAGAACTAATATCTTTAATACACAAAGAACTTGCAACAAATGGTGGGGAGGTGGGGAGTAGAGACCGAAACTCCCTCATGGTGATGACTGTACAACTCTGTAAACATGCTAAAAACCACTGAATTATTTACACTATGGGTGAACTGTGTGGTATATAAAATATGTTATCAATAAAGTTATTTTTTAAAAATGATAGAAGACTAGGTGAGAGATTTGAAAGAAAATTCACCCCCCAAAAAGATGTAAAAACAGCTGTTAAATATATAGAAAGATGTTCATCTCAATCATAAGAGAAAGGCAAATTAAATTTAAACTAAGATTCCATTTCTCACTCGTTAGAATGGCAAAACTTTTTCAAGCTTGATAATACACTCTGTTAGTGAGGCTGTGAGTAACAGGCCTCGTCATGAACTGTTGGCAGGAATGCAAATAATCCCCATGTAGGGAAAACAGGCGGTATCTTCAATTAAAATTATCCCATGTCCAGGAATTTACCCTGAAGAAACATCTCCCAACAATACAAATATATGTATGGCAAAGTTATGCACTGTTGCATTATTTATTATTCAAAATGCTGGAAAAGACCAAAATGTTCAAACATAAGAGATTAATTCAATAAACTCTGGTACATGCACAAAATGGAATATCATACAGCTGTTTAAACAAAAAAGAGCATGAAGAAAATATTTATAAATGCCCAAATTTCCAGAATACTGTAAAAAAGGTAAAGCGCAAATAAAGATGAACAGTATGCTACTTCTCATGTAAGAAAAGGAGAATTACAAAACATACATGTATCTACTTACCTGTACAGGAAGGACAAACCAGAAAATGAAATTGGTGATGGGGTGGGGGGCCTGGGGTGGAAGGATGGGGAAGGAGTGCTACTTCTAAGTAAACCGTTATATAGTTTTGACTTTTTGAAGTATATTAATATTCCTCATATCAAATTAAAGTTAAATCAACAAAGATGAGGGGAAAAAACTTAAAACTGAAAGCATACAGAAACACATGAACCCAACTGTATTTCAAATGAATAAATAACCACACTGAAAGAAGGAGAAAAGAACTACCGCAAGTAATTTCTGAACACAGTACTGAGTACACACCCTCGTCTGCGGCAGGGGAGGGGCGGGGGGAGGACGAGAAACAAATCCTTTATAGTAGGTTGGTTTTTCAAGAACAGAGGAGTGGAGATAGCAGTATGAATGGAGCATTTTTGAAATTAGTTTAAGTGTACTGTAGAACTAAGCAAAAGAGGAAATATTTTATGTTCGGAGCCAGGATTCTAATTGTGGAAGAAAGGAGATAAAACAGAAACAAAGTAGGAGAAGGCAAGGAAGGGGCCTGAGGGAATGGAACTGGAGGCATCGGTGTGAGCACATGACTATGTGTGTTTGTGTATCTGTATTTCCCAGCTCTGCTGCTGAAAGGGCTTAGAAGGGAAGACACCCTTGTAGCGATAAGCATCAGAGTTCCTTTGACAGCTGACTTCAGGGTGAGGGCAGGGAATGTATAACAA
This sequence comes from Eubalaena glacialis, assembly GCF_028564815.1. Classification (NCBI taxonomy): domain Eukaryota; kingdom Metazoa; phylum Chordata; class Mammalia; order Artiodactyla; family Balaenidae; genus Eubalaena; species Eubalaena glacialis. Next base: position 72,404,629 of record NC_083726.1, on the reverse strand, counting down.
GATGAGCCTGGGATATTTTGTTTGGACAGAGAATGTGGAGGTACTCAAAATAATGATGGGAATATGTCAAGTGAGCACAAGAGGTAGCCAAAAGGGCTCCCAATCGCCAAATCTGGCACAACTTCAGCATCAATATAAATAAAATTGAATACTGCATTATAAATCATGGAAAAAAATACATATCAATGAGTTCACACTGATGATGTATAGATCAATAAGTGGGCAAAGGGGAGTGCTCTTCCTCATAGCAGAACGCCAAGTGCCAGAGCTAGATGTGGAAGGAGTGCCGGGTTTATAATTGATGAACTAGGGTAAAGGATGTGCAAATTCTCTGTAAGCTTGCGAGTATGTTCACAAAAACATTTTTTTTAAAAAAGCTTACATTTCTCAGTGCTTCATAAATAGCTCTAAACGCTGGTTGCTTATCATCATGGTAAACACCTCTGTTCCCATGAAGAATAAAGATTCCTTCTTCTTCGGCTTCTTGGCAATTGCTTCCATATATGCAATGATCTGGTCGATAATTCCATTGACACGGAAAAACAAAAAGGCTTTCTATGCAGAGACAAAACAAAAAAGCAAACATACCCTAATTCCACAGAATTAACACTTTGCAGAATTTTAGTTTAAATTTAGTTTACTCTGTCTTAAAAAAAAAGTGATAACCATTAGTATAAGCCAAAATCAAATAAATGCATTTCTCCAGTTTTGACTAAATATTAACTATGATTTTTTTTACAAATGCAAAGAATAAATTTAAATGATTACCTGGATTATGAAAAAATATGATATTCAACAGATCTTGATCACCCCATGTGATGTTCAGTTTGTATTTTTTAAGCAATGGCATAAGTATATCTCCCCATCGTAGTCGCACAGTGGTCATATCATTCTGTTGGTAAATACATTAATGAGATTCTCAGGCTTCCAGGTTTAAAACGGCAGCATAATGACAGTTCCCCATTCTTCCCTTAGCAATTGTTACAGAGCAAGGGGAGAAGTGTAAACTTCTGTTTCAAAACCAAGTGACCCTAATGTAAACGTAAATGTCAGTAAAACTGTCCAGCTGGAGTGCAGAAGACAACAAAAGAAGGTATCTGAAGCTGCACAAAGAAGTGATAAAACTAACAGATGTAGGGGAGGAAAGGGAAAGAGAAAGTAGGTGGTAGTTTAAGTATTATGACTGTGACCTCATCTTAAAAAGCAGATAGCTTTAGTACCTATGTCACATGTCTAGACACAGTACCTATGTCTCTGTCATACAGCTGCTGAGGATCAAACCTGTTAATATATAAATAAAAAGTCCTAGGAAAAGTACCTGGCACAGTGTTAGCTATTATTATCACCATGATCACTATTATTCTTAGTCTGATTTGCCAACCCTTTATAATTGGCATTTCAAAGAGGTCATTTGAAATTGATAAATCAAAAATAGATACTGAATTTCATCAGATGCCTTTTCAGCCTCTACAGAACTACTCATAGCTCATACCTAGGGAAACAACAGAGTTGAAAGAGGGCTGGGGATCATGTGAACCTGGGGTGAAGTTGAATACTAAGTCTTTTATACCAATTTGACTCTTTGAAACTCTCCAGACTTAAACCAGTACTCCTCAAAGTACAGTTTGCAGTGTGCTGGTCAGTGAATTTTTCATGTCCTCTACAAGATTTAAGTACACAAATTAAGAGTAAGATTTAGAAACTTTTATAGCAATTTTATGTCTATTTAGTCTTATATTTTCCTAGTAATTTATTTACATTATTTTTACAAAAGCATTGCCTCATGACAGGTTGTAAATAATGTTAAAAAAAACACTGATTCTTCTCCACAGATAGCTTAAAAAACATTGTTACAAGCTATTCTAGAATACATAATAAACACAATGGAGGCATAAACAATCTATCCTTTGAGAAAGAAAAGTCAGAATTCCTGGAAAAAAAACTATGTATTTAAACTAAATATAATCTGCTATAATTGTATTACCTTTGTGTGAAGTTTCTCAGAATGCAGTAAATACAGTAAACTATACGCAATCAGAAATAAATCTGGAAAATGACTGAAACAAGTTTTACTTAAGGAAATAAGAAAATACTTTATTGAAAGGATGACTCTGAAATAAGTCACTGATCATGTTCACTAAATGTTCTTAGGATCTGAAAAGGAAACTGAATTGCTCAAGGACCAAGACCAGAAACACATAAAATAGACAGGACTGGTGGACCCCTTGTACCATGTCATGTTCAAGTCTTCACTGGATTCTACTTATGCAAAAAAAAAAAAAAAAATGTATAGAGAGACAGAAATACACCTATTCAAAGAAATGCATCTATTCAAAGAAAAGAAAGATAAAATTACAAGGTCCAGGGCAGTTGTAGGGAAAAAAGAAAAAATCAAGGCGTGGGAGGTGGGGGGACCCTTATAATACACGTAAAGGAAAAGTCCTACTAGAAAAGTACTGGACAAGAAGCAATAACACTAGTATTATTTGCTGAGGATATAACCTAGAATATCCAAGACAACCAATGAAAAACTATGAGAAATGAGCTTAATAAAGAGGCATCATATATAAAAAGAGCTCAAGTCAACAGAAATGGAAAAACAGCAAAGTAGAGAAATAGTCAAAGGATATGGCCATACAGCCATTCCCAAAGGAGGAAACAAAAATGGCTAAAAATTGTATGAAAAGATTTTCATCCCACATTGGTGGTACAGTCAGGAAAGTAAAAATTAAAATACATGAGATGTTTTTCAGCCATATAACTACATATTCATAGTGGTACACACAAACAAAATCAAAACATTCTTTCTCCACAGTATCACACATATTAAATGTGACAGACTATATGTACTGACATAAAAATCATTTATATATTTACTAAGTGAAAAAAGCAAACTGAAGATATATAAAAGAATTCTACATATAAATGCTAATGTATATGTATATCTGTTTCAAAATACTTTTTTAAAGGGTCTGAAGAATACATAGCAAAGTTTATAACGTCATTTGGGCAAAGGAATGAAACTGAGGAGAGTGGTGTGTAAAGGGGGGACTTGTCTTTTTACTCTATATGCAATGAATTCCCTGAATTTTTATAAGCATGATTTAGTTTTGTAAATTTTTTTTTAAAGAAAACATTTTTAATCTTACAGTACAATACCTTGAAAAGTACAGTAGTACAGTACAACAGCTAGCATACAGGAACTGGCATCAAGTGAACGGGCAAGAAGAGTTACTGACTGGAGGAGGGAGAGGAGGTGGAAGATGATAGAGCTGAAGTAGTTTTGTAATTATTTAAAAAGATGTAGTTCTAATTTACTAATTTCAGCAAACCTACCAAAATGCACATGTATTATATTAAGATAAATTAGTTTCATTTCTAGAACTATGTATGCTTTTGAAAATAGACTCATTATTATCATCAGTTTATGTTACAAATAAATATAAAACTGACAGGTGGCTATTCATATTATGTTCCAACAATGCTAGAAACTGAGAACTCATCAATTCCCAAAGATTAGTTACTCTCCTAATCTCTGAAAAGTTCCATCCCTTTCGGTAAGATATTCATTGATATTGTTTTCTTAAGCTCTATATGTAATACAATAAAAGCCCTCCATCACATACATATTTCAAATATGTAAAAACGACCCTCACAGCCACCTCACAATAAGTATTCTTTTTTAATATTTTTCAATAATTCATTAATGGCCTAGTTTCTAAAACTTCTGTCTGTCCTCTGCCAGTAATTATCTACTGAGTTGCTACTTTACGCCAGACTCCATGCTAAATATTCTGAATACAAAGCTGCATAAAAGACACACCCTGCCCTCAGTAGATGGAGAAAACAGGCAAAAATTACTTTACAAAGTAATATATGGCACGACATGAACAGGGTACAGTAAATATATAAGAAAAAAATTCTCAAGATCCCTTATTTATATTCTCTGGTTTTTAGCTAATAAATAGAAAAAGGTTAAGAAATATCTTAATAGAGATTCAACACTGCAAATACAATCATAATACAAAATACAAAGCAGTATCTTAGCCAGTGTTATATCAATGTCTATCAAGCATTATGAGAAAAAAAACAAAAAAGTTAAAATTTTACTATTTTAATTTTTAAAATATATAATTACAATACATCAGGTTGGAACTGAATAATCATGAATGGTAGGGCTGGGTGACAGCAAAGCAAAGAATTTAAAACATGGCCACTGTCCTAAGTGGGTAATCTTACAGCTTTTCATGTGATAGGAACTATGGGGTAACCTTTATGGATCTGCATGAAACAGTTTGAAAAGTTATTACAAGTAATTCAGTTACATCACTAGAGCTCTAAAATTTAAGATCGGTGCCAGAAATTATAGAGTTAGTAGGAAAAAACAAGGCAATGTTTGCTAAAGATATGTTTGGAAATCAGGAAAAATAAAGAAAGATATATGAAAAACGGAACTAAAAATCAATACATTTTGTAGAAACATATCAGCAATCATAAATACAATATTTAAAAACAGAGTAAATCTGTGTTGTTCCCACTGGGCAAGAATAGAGTTGTTTGAAACATAGGGATAGTAGGTATGAAGTAAATTGTGCCTACTAAATTAATGTACTATCACACGTCTCATATTTTTCTTCATTAAGTCATTAATACATAGAAAAAAACAAAAGCTTGAAAGTTTAGAAATTATTTCTAATCCCACATCTACATCTCTAGCTGGTTTAGAACATGCCACAGACAAAAAGAAAAGGGAAAGGGGAGGAACTGTTAAACATATTTAAGAATGATATTTAAGTAACTAAAAGGTAAATAAAAAATAATCAGTGATTTGAACTATACAGCTGCAATTTGAAATTTTCTTAAAAATCAAGTAATGGTGTTACACTAAATTATCTCTAAGGTTATTTGCAACACTACACTTCTCATAATTCTAAGAATTTCAAATGACGAGTTCCTGAGCAGTCACATTATTCCTTAGCACATAATCTTACAGCACCATCTTCTGGTATAATATTACTGTGCATAGTCTAACCATCAGAAAAGTAAGAAAACTCATGGTATGACACCTGTTTTATTTAGTAAAACGTTATGGTACATGAAATTTTAAAACTCAAAATATATCAAAAAATTGGGTAATTGAAGAAAGATGTTCACTTGTAAGCGAAAGCACAGGTTACACTGGCCTCATTAATGCATTCATTTGTGGAAGACAAAAGTGAAATGAAATCAAGATTTCAGAAAGGTACAGAAAATGGGAAAGCTAAAAAAACCCCTAGGTTTACTAGATCTTTACAGAAGACAAGAGTGATGGGTATTAACTGTCTTAAGAATGAAATGTCGAGATGTGGGTGGTGAAGGCTACAAGCAGTACTGCTGCCTACAGCAAGGATAAGAAGGGACAAGAGATTTAAATCAGACATGCAGAAAGGAGTAATAAGTAATGGTGTAAATTCTGGTCCACCAGAAGCCATAAGAAAAATACCAGACAAATATATATATACATACAAATATACATATATATTACATATATATTCATATCATAAAAGACATAATATCCCTTGATGTTTGATTTAGTACTAACTAGATGTAAAGGGATAAACAGTGAGTCTCTATCAGTGTTTCAGAAGCCACTGCTTTTAGCTAACACTGAGGTGCTTACTATGTGTCATGCTCTGTACTAAGCATTTTGAATGGGTCTCTTTTAAAAAGACAACCTACATAAGTCCATTTACTATCTCTATTTTTCAGCCGAGAGCACTGACATTTGAAAGTTAACTAGTTGGCTAGTGGTTGTGGTGAACAGGTGGCAAAGCTAAACGTAAGGCTAAACCACTTGACTCCAATGCCCCCAGACTACAACGACTTAAGGACTCATCAGCGTGAAACTGGTAAACAGTACAACACACTCGTGTTCAGAATATGCAGAATCAGAGAATTTAAACAGCCTCACTCTTCTACTGACCCCACAATTTGAGAGACGAGAAACACACAGGAACTTTTTTTTAAAGTTAACTTCCAATACCACCAAAATAGCCAACATTTCCTATGTGTTAGCCTCCCTTCTAACTAATTTAACCCTCACAAAAGCCCTATGACATAGGTACTGTTATCTGTCATCCCATTTCACAGATGAGGAAATCAAAGTCCAGAGATGTTCAAAACTTACCCAAGATCTCAGCGTCTGAACCAAGCCAACGGGACAGTCTTTAGCTCTTAACCACAATCTGTGTTCCCCCAAGACGTACCACACTTTAGATTCAAGTATTATGAGGCTGCACAACTATAAAATGACAACTCCTGCCTGGAATACCAATCTAGGAAGGTGATGTTCACACTTGCTGCACTGTTACTTCATTGTAACGCCATCCGCTCTGACCTACTGTAATGCTCTAATAAACAGAATACTAAGAACACACTTTTCTTCAATTATTCTAGATAAGTGGAAAAATTCTGAATAGCTCGATCTAGTTTTTAATAAAGCAAAATTAAATTGGAAACCAAACAATATGGAGGGAAAAGAGAGATAAGTTAACCTGGATTGGTGACTTACCTTGAAATACTTCCTTCTCATTCTGGTCATGTTCATCAACATAACTCCAGAGTTCACTCCAGTTTTTCCATAGTATGGATGTCTGGCAAAGCGATTATACCAGCCTATTCGAGGCTCTTCATGTTCTGGTGCCATTGCAGCAATTTGTGTGGAATTAAATTTCTTTAGTAAAGACCAAATATCATCAACGGGCCGTAAAAAAAGGATATCAGTGTCAACATATAATAGTGAGTCAACTTCTTTTAGGATTAACTGTGGGGAAAGATATTTGAATCATTAACTACAACTCTATTTAATATAAAACATGAAAGAGGCTTTCATTATTTAAAAAATACCTAAGAGAGAAACTAATTGACATTAATTTTTAAAAGTAGTTTTTCCCAAGTCTGTCATTTTTCACAAGAGCATATATAGTCTGCTAATCTTTTTAATTAACTTTTAGAGAAGAAAAGCTATAAAAACAAATCAGAACAAAAACTCAATACTAAAAATTGGAAGAAAAAATAAAAGCAGTATCCTCAAAGACTAGGGTGGAAATGTTTTTCATAATGGAAAATAACATTAGCTTCGGTGAACTGACATTTCGAATCTTAATTTCCTGAGGTAAATACAGAAATTAATCAGTACAAATGAAGATCTTCTCAACTTGTCCCCTCAGCCTGTAACACTAATGGCCAGCACTTTTACCTCACTCTGGGCTCAGCTAGCAAATGGTAGCAAATACCGAAATTGAAATCCAGACCACCTAACTCCAGAGTCCATGCTCTTATTTCTGAGCTTACTATCTCCCAACAAATCAAAGAAAATGTGCACTTACATAGCAAGGGCGAAGACAAGACTTGTCTTGGAAGACTCGCTATGTCACTTTCTGAGAGACGTTAAACCTCCAACATGTGTCTCTTATAGGAATTTTCAAGGGTAAGTTTTTATTTCTGCCTTACCCATATACTTTAGAACGTGACTCCTGTGAATTTAAATGTATTGCCTATCCCAGTGTATTAGTAAGACTCAATGATTAGGTTAACCTAAAGGTTTTTGGTTAAGAATACAATGAGGATAAGAGCTTGATCTTCATTCTGCTCCTTTTCAAAGCTGCTACCTGCTCCTGCAGTTACGAAGGTGAGCAGTTACGAAGCTGAAATCACTCCCTCCCCCCACTGATTTAGTATCAGGCTGGGGAAAAATATCTGACAGTTGACTACAGAGCCTGAGTAGGGAAGTGTCACTTGTTCAAAGACTACAATTAAAAGGGTATGCATGTACGTGGATGTCTGTTCCTCTCTCTCTTTTGGGGGGGCCAAGAGTGAGGGAAATTGTTTTTATATCAACATTTTGCTTCTGTACCATGAGACAAATGTGTGTTTACAGACTTTGTATTGTGAGCAGTCTAGGAAGACACTACAGGAAGCTCCAGGGTTACTGTTGGGAACCACTGCCAACTGGAGATCATACATGAGGTTAAATAATAACCACATCAGTATTTTTCTATGGTTCCTTTTGGGGGAACAAGGAGTTGGCAGAGCTTACATGGGTTCTTTTAATCCATCTATTTTAGAGGAGAAACTTAGTAAAAAAAAAAAAAAAAAGGATTTTGGGCTTCCCTGGTGGCGCAGTGGTTGAGAGTCTGCCTGCCAATGCAGGGGACACGGCTTCGAGCCCTGGTCTGGGAAGATCTCACATGCCGCGGAGCGACTAGGCCCGTGAGCCACAATTACTGAGCCTGCGCGTCTGGAGCCTGTGCTCCACAACAAGAGAGGCCATGATAGTGAGAGGCCGGCGCACCGCGACGAAGAGTGGCCCCCACTTGCCGCAACTAGAGAAAGCCCTCGCACAGAAACGAAGACCCAACACAGCCATAAATAAATAAATAAAATTAAAAAAAAAAAAAAAAAAAGGATTTTACTTAGAAAAATGAAGAATCAATTTAGTTAGATCTGGTTAAAAAGATGCAGAAGTAAGAGTGAAGCACGAGGACAATTTGACAGGCTTCAAGTATTTAATTTTAGTATTCAAATTCCATTTAGGAATTTAACCAGATTACATCATTAAATGATCTGGCAAATTTCCTATCACGACATCAACAACTGAACTTTTTAATAATGTAGAATAAAACAGAAGAGCAATGGCTGTAACCTCATGCTTCTTTCATCATTGTTTTTCAGTGACATATCTGTGTTTATTTAATGTCATAATGTGCTTATTTAAGGTCAGCCTCCCACATCAGACAACAGGCTCTATGAAAACAAGACATCTGTCTGTTTCATTCATTCCTATATACCCAGCACTTCATTACAGATACTTGGTAGAACAGAGGCACTCAAACTATTAATTAAATGATGTAACATTGCAATGATTCAACATAAGATTTCTTTTTAATTTTTAAAATTTAAGGCCTACATGAAGTACCTAAAACTTCTTAGGCTTTTTCCCTTTAATCCCTTATTTGTGTGCTTCTTACAATGGAAGCACGTAATGAGAAAGATATCCTAGGATCCAGATTTTTTATGCTCAGCAATAAAGCTACTGGTTAGGCAGACTCAGCTATCAAAATGTAACTTAATTTTAAATCTTAACTGACATCCTGGATTTGATAAACTCTATTCTTAATATGCTAAGAATTGCCTTAATCCACTTAATAATAACAAGTAACTTAAGTTTCTTCCCAGTAATTCATATACCTTCCAGAAACTTGTGAGCTTCTTAAATTCAATATTTCTAACTACCGTAACTATTTTAAACATTACAGTGGTTCTAACAACTACTGAGAATTTTAAAACTATCGGTGAATTCAATTCAAAATGGAAGAGGTAAGCTTGCTTCTGAATATTTTTATTTATTTTTAATTTTTTTTTTCTTTTTTGGCCACACCATGCAGCTTGCAGGATCTTAGCTCCTGACCACAGATCAAACCCGTGCCCCCTGCAGCGGAAGCACGGAGTCCCAACCACTGGACCGCCAGGGAAGTTCCTGAATATTTTTAGATTAAAAAAAATAATCAGGGTTTATCACCAGAGACCACCACCAAAGAACAGCCCCATTGAATAAATGGTTCCCATTTCCCTTCGAGTTCACGTGCCTCAAATTTTGTGTCTGTGTTAAAATATCAGCTAGAAAAGGTGAACTGGCTTGCTGTTAAGACGGAAATGATTATCTAATGATCTACTTCATTTCCCAAATTATAAATGCAGTCTGCAGCTGGCAGGTGATCCTGCCACTGCATTCCTCTTGGCAAAGACGTGGCTCCATTAAGACCTGACGACCTCTAACTCCTTCTTAGAGATGAAACATTTATAGCAACTGAACAAATTAAAATGTAAGAAATAGTATTTCAACAGAAATTATTTACATTTTTCATTTTTAACAGAGGTTTTTTTATTGTAGCTTTTATTTGTTCTATGGGAAGTTTTTCTTTCTTCTCATGTTCAAAGGGAAAATCATACATGTGTGTTTATTTAACTGATTTATATGGAACTCTTCATTAACTTGTGAGTGTAAAAGCAACATGCAAACAAAAAAAACACTGGAGAAAAAACTTACTGGCAAGAACAATCTCTGGGAAGCACACGGTTTAAAGAGCTTTTTCCATTCTGCTGCATTCTCACTTGGAAAAGTTATCGGGTATAATGAATAATTAAATGTTTGTAGAAATGACCAGCTGTTAAGCTAAAATAAAAAAACAAATAAAAAATAAAAGAACTCGGTTTAGATTTGTTTCACTTTCTCTGCAAAATCATAAACCAACAGATTATTTTTCAAAAGCTAAAATTTAAGATGTTATACATTGTATGTCATACACACTTAAGAGAAAGTTAGGATTCTTCTTTCCCACCATTTTGTTTTCATTCAAAATCTTAAAGTCATTCCAAGATGCTAGAAAGACTCCACCGTTAAGATCTGAGGGACAATTAAAGTTATAAGGATATCAACCACAAAACCAAAGTGGAAAGAGCCTTACAAACTGTTCGCCTCCATCAGCTTGACCTGATGTATAAATCCTCTCAATCCCTAAACAAGTTAAACTCAGAAAAATTAAGCACTAATTTTATTACCACAGTATGTATGATATAACAGAAAATATTTACAATCCAAGTCAGACCAATGTGAAAAACTGATTAGAAAATATTTATCTATATAGTTTCAATGTCCACAGATATTCCTGGTGATAAAATATTTTGATAAATACATATCCAGTGCTGATTTTAAAAAAAAATCATTACAAAAAGCAAAATCTGATTTTCTGATCTGAAAATCTATAATGAACACGTTTACTCTTTAGTATCCCAAATGCATTTCAAGACACTGAATTGCTTCAAATTCAGTTTAAGTATTACCTATCACTGCTGCTTAAACAGAATTGTTGATTTAAATTTCCTACAGAGCATTCACAATTTTTGCGGGAAGAAAAAACTAAGCATTTTATATAACAGACTGAAGATGATCTCTTTTTGAATTATGTCTGTGTTCAAGTAATTTTTATTTTTTCCTAATTTTTTAAAATGCTCAACACATATCTATTTTTTATTGTTTTATTTTTATTTTATTCTTTTTATTTCTTTTCAGTTGCATCGGGTCTTAGTTGCGGCACACAGGATCTTTCCTTGTGGCGCTCGGGCTCTCTACTTGTGGCGTGTGGGCTCGAGTGCATGGGCTCTGTAGTTGCGGCACGCAGGCTCTCTAGCTGTGGTGCGTGGGCTCAGTAGTTACGGTGCAAGGGCTTAGTTGCCCCGCGGGATATGGAATCTTAGTTCCCTGACCAGGGATGGAACCCACATCCCCTTCATTGGAAGGCGGATTCTTAACCACTGGACCACCAGGGAAGTCCCTGTTCAAGGGATTTTTAAAAATATTAATTCCTCCCTCTTTCTTTCCTTCTTTCTCTCTCTCTCTCTCTCTCACACACACACACACACACACACACACACAAAATCAATGCCTTTCAACATAGTTTAAGGGAATAGCTTTACTTCCAACACACTGTTTTGATGTCTCTGTTAATTACTTTCAAACACTAGTATTTTATTTTCCTTGCGTGACTTATAAATCACTTAAAGATCCTTTCAAGGGACTTCGCTTCACAACTACAGAGCCCACGCACTCTCGAGCCTGCGTGCCGTAACTGGAGACCACACGCTGCAACGAAGAGCCCAGGCGCCATAAAGAAAGATCCCATGTGCTGCAACTAAGACCCGACAGAGGTAAAAATAAGTAAATAAATAAATAAATAATTTTAAAAGAAGATCCTTTCAATACCAACTTCAAAATGAAATCTTAGTCATTTTTGAAATTCTAATATCTAATCATCTTTTCTGCAGTAAAAGCACATTCCACAAATATTTGATTCTCCTTCATCAAAAGCAAAACCAAACAGTCTCAGAGTTAACCATGATAGTTAAAGAAAAACTAAGTTTAAAAATATAGTATATATCATACAAGCAATAACTCAGCCAGATTTGAAGACAACACAGAAGCCGCATATAAGATGAAGCAATAAATTTATTTTACTTTTATATTACATTTTCAAAGGTTTCCACAGTTCGTAGCAATCTCTTACTATTCTCTGAACTGTTAGGACGAGATTAATTCCTCAGTTAATATTTTAGGAAACAATCCAGATAATAAGATTAAGATCACAAAAGCACACATCACAAGTACAGAGACTAGAAATATTTTAAAACAGTAAGTAAAGCTTCTCTTCTGGGTGTTTTTTTAATTGAAGTACAATATTATATACGTTACAGGTGTAAGGTACAGGTACACAATTTTTAAAGGTTACACTCCATTTATAGCTATTATAAAATATTGGTTACATTCCCACACTATATACAGGATACACTGTGATGTAAAATATATCCTGTAGCTTATTTTATACATAATAGTTTGTACTTCTTAATCTCCTACCCCTATATTGCCCCTCCTCCTTTCCCTCTCCCCACTGGTAACCACTAGTTTGTTCTCTGTTAACTGTGAGTCTGTTTCTTTTTTGTTATATTCACTAGTTTGTTGTAATTTGTAGAATCCACATATAAGTGATATTACACAGTATTTTTTTTTCCTCCATCTGACTTCTTTCACTTAGCACAATGCCCTCCAAGTCCATCCATGTTGCTGCAAATGGCAAAATTTTCATTCTTTTTTATGGCTGAGTAGTATTCCATTGTGTGTGTGTGTATATATATACACCACCTCTTGTTTATCCATTCATCTGTTGATGGACACTTAGGTTGCTTCCATATCTTAGCAATTGTAAACAATGCTGCTATGAACATTGGGGTGCATGTATCTTTTCTAATGAGTGTTTTTATTTTTTTCAAATATATCCCCAGGAGTGGATTGCTGAGTCACATGGTAGTTCTATTTTTAATTTTTTGAGAAACCTCCATACTGTTTTCGACAGTGTCTGCACCAATTTACATGCCCACCAACAGCATATGAGGATTCCCTTTTCTCCACATCCTAATATTTCTTCTTTGTGGTCTTTGTGATGACAGAGAGCCATTATGACCGGTGGGAGGTGAGATCTCACTGTGGCTTTGATTTGCATTTCCCTGATGATTAATGAGCAACGTTGAGCATCTCTTCACGTGCTTGTTGTCCATCTGCATGTCCTCTTTGGAGAACCGTCTATTCAGTTCTTCTGCCCATTTTTTAATCAGGTTGTTTGTTGTTTTTGATGGTGAGTTGTATGAGCTGTTTATGTATTTTGGATATTAACCCTTATTAGTCACATCATTTGCAAATATTTCTCTCATTCAGTAGGTTGTCTTTTCATTTTGTCAATGGTTTCCTTCGCTGTGCAAAAGCTTTTAAGTTTAATTAGGTCCCATTTGTTTATTTTTACTTTTATTTCCTTTGCGCTTTAGGAGACAGATCCAAAAAAACAGTGCTATGATTTATGTCAAAGAGTGTTTTGCCTATGATTTCTTCTAGGAATTTTATGGTTTCTGGTCTTACATTTAGGTCTTTAATCCATTTTGAGTTTATCTTTGTGTATGGTGTTAGACAATGTTCTAATTTCATTCCTTGTAAAACAGTAAGTAAAGCTCTATGCCTCTTGGAATCAAAGGTTTTAGCAGAAAACTAAAAGACTTGAGGTCACAAGTAGTGTTTTTCACTTAATATGCAAAATGAACTAATTTAACCTGAAAAAACATTGAATACGTTTTTCCTACATAGATCAAGCAAAAAAATCCAAATCAGTTTGAAAGCTTAATTGAGTGTAGATAGAGAGATAGACAGAGATGGTGTGGGGGATAATCATTATCATCTTCACCACCATCTCAGAACACAAGGTAATGAGATTTCAGGTGAATTTTCTTCTTCGTATATGTTCTCCCTCCTATATTTATCTGTTCTCCTCTTCTTGCATAGAAATAATTTTTTTTGTTACGGTTATGTGGCGGTCCTGATTAAAAGGGGATATTGTCAACCCACACAAACAACTAGATATGATCACATGACTAAGTTGAGACCAATGAGATACTGGCAGGAATGTCATGTGCAACTTCTAGGAAGTTTCCTTAGAAAGGAGGAGGAGAACCCCCTTCTTCACTCCTTCCTCCCTCATGTTGGCTAGAATATGAGTGTGATGGCTGGAGCTTGAGTAGCCATCTTGGATCATGAGGTAGAAGCTTTATGTTAAAGATGGCTCAGCCACAAGAGAGAAAAAAACAGAATCCCTGAAGACATGGCGCTGCCATATACCACAGACTGCCTACTTTTATATAAGAGAGAAATAAACTTCTATCTTGTTTAAGCCACTGTTACTTTGGGTTTTCTGCCGTTACAGCCACACTGACTGTAACTAATACAAAACCAAAATAAGAAACTTTCTTACCAGAGCAAGAAGCTACTTCCCTCCATATTGTCGATTAAGAGTTCCCTCCACTCAAAACAGAATTAAAACCTTTGTGCACACTCTGATTGAGGCACTCTCAAGCCGAGGATGGGAACACAATTAAGAAGTAGGACTTCTCAGTCAAAACATCCTGGAACTATAGTCAGTAAAATAAAACCTCCATGCTTGGCAAAGGACTCTAAGTAGCCTAACTCCTTTTCAAAAACAAGTCTTCCTCTTACACCCTAGATCTGGAAGCGCAGATGGAAGTGGCAGCAGGGAACAGTCCCCACTCTTAGAGGGCAGAGCTGCAGAATACATACTTTTGTTCAACAACATTTTACTATATATACCATTAAATATTCAACTATACAGGCTTGACTATGTCTCAAATACTTACTATGCCTTTAAAACTATCATGCAGTTGATCTTCAGCAAAAATATGGAACTGAAGAGGTTTGATGCTGAAGATAAGTGCTGACTTCAACATGGTTAGAGTTTCTTCCAGTCTTTCCCCACAGGCAACTACGGCTAGGTGCACTCTCTCAACGGGCTGCATTTTCAGACTATACCTGATAGAAAAGAAAACCACATTTTCCAACAGTGTTAGTACAGGGTAACATGTTAACAACATGGTATTCTGACTGTTCAAAGATTGAAGTTTGAACAACAAGGTCCTACTGTACAGCAGAGGGAACTATAGTCAATATCCTGTAATAAACCATAATGAAAAAGAATATGAAAGAGAATATATATATATAACTGAATCACTTTGCTGTACAAGAGAAACCAGCACAACACTGTAAATCAACTATAGTTCAATTGAAAAAAAAAAAACAAAAAACAAACTGAAGTTTGAACCTTCTATTTAAAAAGCAAACACACATCAAATTACAAAACAGTACAATGTTGAATCAATCATATATATATCTATACCCTCAACCAGCCTTTCTCAGCTAATGTTCCTCACCAGGAACCACAAAACACAAAAAATGACCACTTCCGCATTCCCCCGAGAATGGTACATAACTAGCATCATTCTGGATGCACGGGAGAGAAGTTAATTCACTACTCACTCTGGATGCTGTAGGACATTAGGGCTTAATTCTCTCAAGGAAACCCCCACTTAAGAAAGGGAGCAGCACTGATTTGAAGGTCTTCCATTTAATTTTTAACTATTTTACTTAAAAAAAAAAAAAATCTCAAACACACCAAAGTAGAGACAATACAACAGTAAATCTCCATGTACCCATCTCTCAGCTGCAACAATTATCCATTCAAAGGTATTCTTATTTCCTCTAAAACCCCTCCCCACAGCCCCTTCCACTAACCAACAGATCACTGTGAAGCAAATCCAGATATAAATTCACCCACACATATTTCAGTATTATATCCAATCTTCAACCATGCTGATTACAAGAAGTTTCCTTCACATAAGTTTTTTTTTTTTTTTTACTGTGCAGTCCCACTTACCAAGTAATCAGTGAGAAGTAAAAATGTCTGAGGTGGTCTAAAAATACTAGTCAAACGCTAGTAGCACATCATTTTGGAAGGAAGGAAAGATTCCTGAACCCCAGTGATCAGCCTAGGCTATGTCAGACCCTACCTGTAACACAGAGCGGCAGTGCAAGCACCTTGCCACTGAACCAGTAACACTCCACCATCATACTAGGAACAGAACTACTTATGTGTGACTGCATTGTTACTAAACAATTAACATTCACAGTATGAAATAAAGACCTCATCTGTAATTAGGACACAAAATAATCTTTTTGGAACTGACAGCGAAAGGTATGTAGGAGTAGAAGACAACATAAAACAAACTAGTAGCACATTAAAGTATTATGAAGTACAAACATTCCAAAACGAAAAACATACATATTTGACTTTAACTCAATTTTTAGTTACAGAGATCCTTGCTGTAAAATGTATAAGGGGATTAGAAATAATACTGTTTAACGTTAATAGTTGTATGTATCCATTACGGAGATTTTGTAGTAGCAGGGATGGGTGATTAATCATTTTTCTTAAATTTATAAGCTAAAATTATCGTAGTTATGTTCCTTAGCACAGGACTTTGGAATCTTGAGTATTCATGTGTCCATGTGTCAGAGTGGACCCAGAACTGTTTCCTGAGGAAAATCTTGGTCTTGCTCATGGGTAGTCCCTCAACTGACCAGGATATGAGAAAACAGAAAATGATGCTAAATAACATTAAATACAAACAATTGACTACATAAAACACACCTGAATATCAAATTCATACAACTTAATGTTTAAACATTTGGAATTATTTATCATTCATAGGATAAAAAATTAAGTCTGAATATATATAACGTGCTCCTGCTTTTACTATGGATCTATTCAGTCATATTAACAAGCTTGTTTGCCAAGGGCCCAGAGACATTTAAGACAGCAGTTGAAACTAATGCTTTTCTGGTCTGAGTTCCTGAGGCCTGAAAATGGGTTCACTTCTCTTACATGGGACATCTCTTACCTACACAATTACTGGTAACTGTCAGCCTTCAGCAGAGGAGCAGAAAGGCTCTTCAGCATGAATACTTATCTCCTAGAAAACACAGGAGTCATTTCCTTCCCTGATTCCTCAACTGGGAGGCTGAAACCCAATATCTTGATAACCTACCCTTTATTCAGAATAATGGGCCAATTATTCTAAAGATGAGGTTCTTTAAAAACAAACAACAACAACAACTGCTTTTAAGAAAAAGAAACCTTCCCTGGATAATTCATGAAGTTAAACATTATCACACCACTTTGTTAATGGTATTAAATGGAGAAGTCACATAAAAAGTGGTATTCTTGGAAGGGGAATATTTACTATTCAAGAAGCGGTGGTGATATTTCATTCTTCATCAAGTTATTAAGATTATCATTAAATTAAGATATAATATCAGGTACATACTTTGCCTTTAAAATTTAGATCAATCTACCAGGAACTGGTTTTTATGAGTGGTTTGAGGAGGGGACAACTGCATAATTTTGCACATGGCTACCCAGCTATCCAAGCATCTTCTGTTACAGGGTTACCAGAGTTTAGCCTTTCACCACTCACCTGCTGTGCTACCTCTTTCACTCATAAGGTACAGCATAAGCTTGGGTCTTTTGAAAGCTCTGTTCTTTTTCCACTGACAGGAATTAGAAAGAAGCAGTGCCTGCTTCCTTGTCTGCACCCTCTATCCATTCCCCTCGTTTCTGTTGAGCCCCTCAGTTTATAACATTGGGACCCTATCAGAGAGGAGACTATCTACACTTTCCCTACCTAAACGAGGGGACATGAACCCAGTTCACCTCAAAGCAGTGGAAGCCACAATGACACAAGTAAAAGAGAAGGCAATCAAGACACACAACAATCTCACAGAGCTCTCCATTGTCTCAGCTTTCTGATAAATGTCTCCAGGTCCTGTTCCTCATGAGGGTATAAAGACCCTCATTAAAGCACCAAGATTTGAGAATCTATAATGGGCTCAGATTGCTTAACTGGCCATAACTAGATCCTGCCCTAAAGCTAAAAGCCTAGAGATTTAAAGAGTGAGCCGTAACAGTCATGTGCTGTTTGGCACAGAACTCTCTACATACAGAAGTATAATAAACCTTCTCAAGAGAAGTAAGTCAAATGTTCTTCAAGGAAAAAAAAGTCCTTTGAAGGTCAGTCCCAGGGACTCCTGCTCTCAGGCACTGCAGAAAGGCTTGTCCTAATCACACTGCTAGCACTCCTTCCACCAACTTCTATGAAAGTAGTAGTACTGTCAACTATATTGCATTTGTTTTTCTGTTATGTGTCCCTTTTTAGCAAAAGCATTATATACAGTACAGACTCCAACAGCTAAACTGACAAGACAAAACATATTTTAAAGATGTCTCTGCTCACGACCCTGTCCCTAGACCCAGGAACAGGAAGTAACTGCAACTGGAAGAAATCTAAAGTAAGCTTTTACACTAGAGGAAGGGATAACTAAAACCTTCGAAGAAGTTGTAGGGAAGTAGCCATGCAAGTAATTTTGGTCCCAACTGAATGGTGTTAATATTGTCAGGATCTACAAAAATATGCTATACATTAATCACACTGTGAATAAGAGAAAGTCCCTGTGGATTTAAAGAAATGTTATCCAAAAAGGACATTTTAAAGTCATACCTACTTTTCTACAGATATATGATTAGAAGAAATGCTTCAGATAATTCAAAGGTAACACCTGAGGGTCCCCATGACTAAATCTGGCATAGCCTGAGCACAGACTAGAATTGTGACAGCAATGAATGGTAACACATTCTATTAAAAAACTGAATCAGTGAGTCCAAAATGATACTAAATAAAGAGTAAGGCGGCGGGGGAACCCTCCTTTAAAGATGAATACCAACCAATAAATGTAGAAGGAATGACAGAATTACAAAAAACACTATTTTGCATTCACCATTGCAATAGATGATTTGAACAAGAATAATTAATGGATGCTAAAACCACAGAGTATCAAGGTATTATCCCCACACATTACAAAGGGGATAAAGATACTGTTACGGTGTAGAAATGTGACACCACCACCTTAACCAGGGGATCAAACAACCAACCATGTTAACTGTCTGCCACCACATGCCTCCCCATAGAACGCCCAAAGAGCACAAGATCTCCTGCGCAGTATTCCTGCCAAAGATCCTGAATCTAATCCTAAGGAGACAGGCAAATCCAAATAAAGGAACATTCTGCAAAACAAAACAAAACAAAAATATCATGTCATGAAAGAAAGACACCAACCACCATGCCTCCCTGCCCTGTGCCCCCCTCAAAAAAATGTCTGGGAATTGTTCTAGAAAAAAGAAGACTAAACAGATCTAATAACTGAATGCAATTGTTCCTTGACTGGGTTATGAATGGGGAAGAAAAAATACAAAGTTCATTAATAGGAAAATAAGGAAATATGAATATATATAAATATAACATTCTGTCAGTGTTAAGTAACTTGAAAGTGCCAATTTTGTTATGTTGGTACTGGAGAATATCCTGTTCTTAGGCAATACATGCTGAATATTTAGGCTGTTGCTCAAACAGTTCAGCCAAAAAGTGGCAAAATGTTACTAATAGGTAAATATCTAGTGACAGGTATGTAGTGGCTCACTGTGCTATTTTTATAACCTCTGGAGATTTGAAAACTTATCAAAGTAAAAAGCTGAGAGGAGGAATCCAGAAAAAAAAGTTAACACAATGTTTTAGATGAAAATTCTAATACAAATACTGTAAACAGACTTACAAGCCTTAAGAATAGACTTATTTTAAGTAACATTTCCGCTATAAAGGAATAATAATTTTTCTTTTTTTAGACAGCATCAAAATTTAAACATTAAAAATTTTAATCAAAATTAAAAATTTTTAAATCAAAATTTAGCATCAAAAGCTTCCAGTGTGTTCTTCTAGCCTATAATTAAATTAGTGTTTTCTCTATAAAAGAAAACATGTAACAATATTTAGACTAGGAATTAGCATTATAATTAAGTACACAGATTCAAAGTAAACAGATTAAATCTCTGATAACAATCTCCCCAAACTAAAAAATAACTGCCATGAACTTATCTTTAAAAACTTGCAGTTGAACAAAATTGGAAAACTATATTCAGAAACACTAATGATAATTTCCTTAATGTGTAGCTCTTAAAAAAAAGTTTTTCCTCTTACTATAAAAAAAAGAGTTGTGGTGAATTAACATACTAAGGTAAAACTACTTTAAAGGTTGTATATAAATCACTTTGGGGCAAAATACAATACTTAAAAAAAACTTTGCAAGGTTTTATGCAAAGCATTAAAAAAATCTAAAAATTCAACATTTTGTAAGTATTAATTGTTAAAATATAATTTAAAAGAGTCTGTAAAAATATACCTCTTAAAACTAGCATGGGACCACTCAAGATAACAGTTCAGGTAGCAAATACACAGACTATGAACTGAAAATCAATTCCCATCATAGAGAGAAAGATTAAACATTTTAAAAGCTCAAGTCACATAATAAGATTAAAATTAAGAGACTACATAATGAAAAGAAAACTACAATTAAAAAATGAAACAAATAAGGAAAATATTTGTAATCAATGGCAAAGGTAGAACATATTATTCTAAGAGTTCATAAAATAAGCATTAAAAGCTCAAGAGGTAAATATCAATACAGAAAATACAAACAAAAATTTAAAAAGCCAAATAAATGCAGAAATATATTCAAGAAATAATCAATGAATATAAATCAATAATAAGCTATCATTTTACTCTAATAAGTGGTAAAATTATAACTCCCAATAATGAATGTTAAGGTTATGGTGACACCAGTACACTCACACAATGCTGGTACAGGCTTAAATCTGTATAATTTTTAGAACATAAGTGATATCCATTCTTTTTAATGAATATTTGAACTCCTTTCACCTGCTAGACACTGGGGATAAACAAGAGAGCCACAATCCTAACCTCACACAATTTACAGCTGTTGTGAAAAGACGGATTTTTAAAAGATTTAATCAGAAAGCATGGTAATTGCTTAAATAGAAAACAATCAAGGTTGCTGACTGGGCTCACTACACAAACATCTAACCTAGTCTGAAACTGCTGGGGAAAATTACTAGTCATTTACTGGTTGCCAAGCACCTTGCCAAATAATGGGGCTTAAATAATGAACACCACGTGGTGTCCGTCTGCGAAGTCAACACTCCAGAAGTGGGTGGTTCACAACCACAACAGATGCAGCAGGTACAGTAACTAGGAGGATACAGAGAAGGGAGAAGCGGTGGGCACGGAAGGGAGGTCACAGTGGCGGGATAAGAAGTGATTCCATGGTAGTTAAGGGACAGAAAGGAAGAGGCCGGCAGGAGCAACAGCATGAAAGGAGACGGGCAGGAAAAGTCACTGCAGACTGACCGACGTGTGGGAAGTCCATCATGAGCCAAGACACGAAACCCAGATGAGGGGAGGTGTGAGGAGCCAGACCAAGTCAGCAAGGCGAAAATCACCACCGTGCAGCTGGAAACGCAGTCCGGGAGCTCAGAAAACAGCTCTGGAATGAAGATATCGGTTAAACAGGCAATCCTGCGCCTATCCAGGGAGCAGAGTCCTAAGGAGTTAGGACTAGAGAGGAGTCCAGAGGCAGCGGGAACGAAACCTGAGACGACAAGAGCCAGAGACAGACAGAGTCGAAAGGAAGCAAGAGGAAGTGGTAACAAGAAAGCACGTTAGGGCTCAAAGAACAATTCCGAGGTCAGAGGTGACTTCAGTGAGAGCGGGGTTTTAGTCAGGTGGCGGGCTGAGGTGTTATACTATGGATGTAATATTACAGGCAGAGAGTATAACCTTTAAAATCTCAAATTTAGGAGAGTAAAAAAGCACAAGGGTTTACAATATCATGCATCTATCCACATGTAATTCCTTCCAGGGAATACTTGGGAGCTTTGGGAAAATAGTGAGTTGGAGAGACTCAAAGAAAAGGAGTACTAAGCAGAGGCTCCAGGATTCAGACTAGGTCAACTTCCCTGGGCCACTTCCGCAGTAGAGGAGGTAGGAAGATCATTACTCATGCCGTAACTTACGAAAGGGCCTGGGTTGTATAAATCCGAGTATACAGGGGCTTTCAACCTTACCCAGCTCCCAGAGTGAGTAGATTTATGTCAGGTCGGAGATAGCTAAGTGGTGCTTGTCATTACTCTATTCACTAGCAAACTCTTTAAAGGATGAAAAATATGGAGCTCCTATTCTCCAAAATTATGAACAAGCTGAATGGTAAGATTATCTTTAAAAAGTTAGCTTTTAAAAGTTTACATAATCTGACTCGACTGACCCATATTAGAATTTCAATCATCCAATCTTTTCCATAGCAATGAGATACAATTAAAATATGTAATTTCAATGATTCCTTCCCAGTTGTTCATGGGATGTATAATGTATTGGGAATACAAGCATTTAAAAATACACACTACTAATATTTATTAAGAATGCAGTTCTTCCCACCTGGAATATGTCACCTCTTGTCCTTAAGCCTGGCTAATTTCCTGTTCATCGTGTAGTCACTCCCTTGAAAACGCCTTCCCTGATGCCTTAAGATGACCCCACCTCATCCCACCTGCTTCTCCCATCTTCATGGCTATAACCTGTCACCCTCTATTATAGTCTCAGGTTGACTAGTGTGAAGCTCCCATCAGAATGTAAGCTTCAGAAGGATGGGGCCATGTTAACCAGACTCAGTCCGATTCTTAGCACCTAGCACTGTGCCTGGCAAATGGAAGGAGTAGAATTAAAATTCAAATGAATCATAAAGAAATTTTATTCTCGGGAAGGGCACTTCAGGCTACGGCCTCACTCTCCCCTGCTACTATCTCAGAGAGTCTGATATCCCATTCCTACCAATACTTGTTCCCTTCGTTGAAGGTTAGAGCAGGAAGGGACCTGAGAGTCAGCCAATCCAATGTCTTCATTATCCAGAGACGTGAACAAAGCTGCACTAGTCAAAAACTTTAAAAAAGGGCCAATAAACAATGTCATATCATTTGCTCCTTCATTAAACACTTATCTTTATCCTCCCATTCCCCAATATTCAACCCTCTGCTCATAACCAATATAATCCTTCCCCAGTTGTCTCCATCTACCTACAAAGTGTTTTTTCAGTATACCAGCTTTAAGTTAGATAAATGCTATATGTCTGTAAATGTCAGTGGAAATCTACCTTTATTATCCGGTTACCACTTCATCACCTGTTACCTAAAATTAGATCATAAATTGTCTTAAGAACAATGGTTTATCTTAGTAACATCTTTAAAATTTTTTAGAGCATTTTATACACAGTATGTATTAAAAAATTAGTCATAACTACTTCAAAGTGGGAAAAAGAATAGAAAACCCAATCAGAAAACAAATTATTTACTTGTATAATAATATTACAGGAAAAGAAACATTTTTATGACCATATGACCACATTTTTATTACATTCAAAAATTTATTAGCTACTATCTAATCTTACCTACACTGATCTACCAATTAAATATTAAGTGCCTACCTAAAAGCCGCTTCCCAAAAGCAGTTCATTCCACAAACATCAGAGGGCAGCATCCAATAGGGATTCCAGTAACACAGAGAGAAATCTTTACACCTAACAGAGTAAGACAGAAATAGTCCTATGTGAGTATTTTGGCTTAAAACTAACAAGGAATTTACTCAATAACATAAAAACTTACTGTTCTATTTTACAGCAACAAAACTGCAAATCCAACTTGCTATGGTAACTTGAGGATTTCTGGAAATTGCATTCTCCCTTACTTAGGGTACCACTACTTTAAATAGAACTTTAAAACCTTTGGGCAAAAAATACCACAGACTGGAAACGTTTTTTAGTCATGAACGCTCTTAATATATTAAGATCTCCTCCTAAGATGACATAGAAAACATTGGAATACTTCTAAAATTTTCCTTCCTTCATGAACTGCACATATTCCCCCTAGAATAAAATCCATTCCGCCAAACAAAACATTTGCTTATCCTGAAGCAAAATTTAAGCCACAAATGCTGGTAGAAAGGAAAGAGAGAATCTTTAAATGCTTTTAAATTAATCCTCAATCCAAGCTTAAAACACCAAGTATGGTGTTTTAAGTTGGAAATAAGAGACCAAGCTGATATTCACGGCTCAGTTTCATTACCTACACATCTCAGTTTCACTATATTTCACACGCTAAAATGGGGGATCAAATGTGGTCTTTCTTCTTAGATTGCAGGTTGGAGCTAAAAAAACCCACAAATACACAACAACTGCTCACATTACAAAAAGTATGTTTTTCATTGTTATTCCTTTTCAAAACAAGTCTAGTTGGAAATTCAGTACAGTGGAGGCTTGGGTTTACTAAAGCAAGTATGAAGTCAGAGTGAGTCACTAAACAGGTCACCTCATGTCCCATCACCATGAATTCAATTATAAGTTACTGTTCTTACAGGGAAAGGTCTATGAAATTTCATATTTGCAACATCTCTGATCACACCTCTCACAAATGTCAACAGGCTAAGACAGGGGGTCTCAATCCAGGATGTACAATGAAATCACCAGAGAGCCCTACACCAGACCTGTTAAATCAGAAACCCTGAGGACAGGGTCAGGCACTGGTTGCTTTTAAAATCCTGCCTAAGTTATTCTGTATACTACTGCATGAAGAACTACAATTTTTAAATCAATGGGAAAAAGTGACATTAAAATTTGTTTTTCCTTGAAATGGACACCGTTTTCAAGCACAGCATAAAAAGTTAACATATCTTAATTTAAATGGTTGATAAATCAGAAAAAGAAAATGTGTGCAGACCAGTAAAATGTACAACCTGATGAGGAAATTTGTTTGTCCCCTTCCAGGCATGGTCATGTAGTTTTTAAGTCTTGCCCTTACTAGTAGAGACAGGCTGAGTGAAAGTGGCAACAACTAACACAGAGTTTTTTTCAGATTCAAGAGTTCTCACATCCATTTAAGCCTCACAACAAACCTGTTCAAATAGGTATCTCCATCTTTCAGATACAGACATCGTCAAAGCTTTCTTTCAACAAAACCACAATTTATTTATAATCAACACCTAAAGTGCCCCTTTGTTCCAGGAAGGAAATAAGTTGGTTATTCCATCTCCTTCTGTCAAATCTTCCAACAGCAGAAAATTAAAATTAAAAATGAAGTCTCAAAGAAAATGACTAATTAAATTTTTTTGTAAAAATGACTGCTTGAAATTGTGTATTAATACCATTTTCCACCTCAACTTGTATTACTCCCAGCCCTCAGCAATCGCGCGTCTATTTTCGGTCTCCATAGATAAATGGAAGCATATAATATGTGGCCTTTTGAGTCAGACATTTTTCACTTAGTGTATTTTCAAGGTTCACCCACTGTAGCATTTATCAGCACATTTCATTCCTTTTTATGGCCAAATAATATTCCCTTTTATGAATGGATGGATATACCACATTTTCTTTATCCATTCATGAGTTAATGAACATTTGGGTTAATACTTTTTGGCTATTATAAATAATGCTTTTATGAACATCCATGTAAAATTTTAATGTGAACATATGTTTTCAATTCTCTTGAGTATATATATACACACACACGCACGCGCACACCCCTACGAGAGGAATGGCTGGATCATGTAATCACTGTAAACTGATTAATGCAGATGAAATTACAGGCAAAAAAATGTCAAGTTTTAGGTAAGTTTCTTGACCATAACTCAATGTCAGAAAACACAGTTTACAGAAAGAATGTTTTCTTTCTGTCTTTCTTTAATGGAAATATAAAACATATGCACTAGCGAGTATACATCCTCCTTACCATTAAAAAAATAAAATAAAATAAAACACTGAGCTGCTGCTAGCAAGAGGGGGCATAATTTATTCACGGTTTCTTATCTCCCAAATTTACATTCTTTTACTTATGAAAACTTGGTTTTAAAGATTAAGATAGAGAGTAGAAACTCATACTGAGAACTCATTATGTACCAATAACTATCACTACAAGCAATAAATGAGGAAAAGCAACTAATGTGAGACAGACAGTACTTGTATTTTCAGGCCAGAAAAAAAAAAGTTTAAAAATATTGGAAAAGTAAAGGTACTTATCCAAGTTCTGATTATTAGTTGCTTTTGCTTTTATTCCTTAAGACTATTGAAAATGGAACATTAGACATACAAAATTCAAAGACGTAACCCTATTAAATAATTTTAATGGGGCAAAACTGTAGCTGAGCTAAATGGGTATGTCTTCAGTAAACAATGACATCCAGAATCAGTGAAGTCCATAAATGCAAAGTTTTTCCATTGTGGATCAAACTGAAATAAAACTTTACCATGACTCATCCCCCCGTTTCATATGGCTTAATGTTTCTAGCTCTAGGTGGCTTGTCTACAAGCAAACTGATCAAGGGATAGCACAGGGATCTCCGTGGTAATAAAACAGTCTGTATCCTGACTGCGGGGGTGATGACACGAATTTTACTTATGTGATACAACAGCATAAAACTGCACATACACATGAGTGCAGGTAAAACTGGTGATGTCTGAAGATGGTCTACGGGCTGTACAATGTCAATTTCTGGGGTTCTAATATTCCACTATGTTGATACACATATATTCCAGATACAGTGGTATTACACTAAGCTCATGTAAAATGTTACTAGTGGGGAAAAACTGAGTGAAGAATAAATGGGGTGTCTATGAAGCTTCCTGTGAACTTATATTTATTTCAAAAGTTAAAAAAAAAAAATGAATCACAAATTAAATTTCCCCAAATTTCAGTACCTGAAAAATGTTTTAAAAATTGAGACATCAGAAGCAAGAAGAACTAGAATCCTGCAGCCTGTGGAACAAAAACCACATTCACAGAAAGATAGACCAGATGAAGGAACAAGATAAAACCCCAGAAAAACAACTAAATGAAGTGGAGATAGGCAACCCTCCAGAAAAAGAATTCAGAATAATAATAGTGAAGATGATCCAGGACCTCGGAAAAAGAATGGAGGCAAAGATTGAGAAGATGCAAGAAATGTTTAACAAAGACCTAGAAGAAATAAAGAACAAACAAACAGAGATGAACAATACAATAACTGAAATGAAAACTACACTAGAAAGAATCAATAGCAGAATAACTGAGGCAGAAGAACAGATAAGTGACCTGGAAGACAGAATGGTGGAATTCACTGCTGCGGAACAGACGAAAGAAAAAAGAATGAAAAGAAATGAAGACAGCCTAAGAGACCTCTGGGACAACATTAAACGCAACAACATTCGCATTATAGGGGTCCCAGAAGGAGAAGAGAGAGAGAAAGGACCAGAGAAAATATTTGAAGAGATTATAGTTGAAAACTTCCCTAACATGGGAAAGGAAATAGCCACCCAAGTCCAGGAAGCGCAGAGAGTCCCACACAGGATAAACCCAAGGAGTAACATGCCGAGACACATAGTAATCAAATTGGCAAAAATTAAAGACAAAGAAAAATTACTGAAAGCAGCAAGGGAAAAACGACAACATACAAGGGAACTCCCATAAGGTTAACAGCTGATTTCTCAGCAGAAACCCTACAAGCCAGAAGGGAGTGGCATGATATACTTAAAGTGATGAAAGGGAAGAACCTACAACCAAGAGTACTCTACCCGGCAAGGATCTCATTCAGATTTGATGGAGAAATCAAAAGCTTTACAGACAAGCAAAAGCTAAGAGAATTCACCACCACCAAACCAGCTCTACAACAAATGCTAAAGGAACTTCTCTAAGTGGGAAACACAAGAGAAGAAAAGGACTTACAAAAACAAACCCAAAACAATTAAGAAAATGGTCATAGGAACATACATATCGATAATTTCCTTAAACGTGAATGGATTAAATGTTCCAACCAAAAGACACAGGCTTGCTGAATGGATACAAAAACAAGACCCATATATATGCTGTCTACAAGAGACCCATTTCAGACCTAGGGACACATACAGACTGAAAGTGAGGGGATGGAGAAAGATACTCCATGCAAATGGAAATCAAAAGAAAGCTGGAGTAGCTATACTCATATCAGATAAAATAGACTTTAAAATAAAGAATGTTACAAGAGACAAGGAAGGACACTACATAATGATCAAGGGATCAATCCAAGAAGAAGATATAACAATTATAAATATATATGCACCCAACACAGGAGCACCTCAATACATAAGGCAACTGCTAACAGCTATAAAAGAGGAAATCGACAGTAACACAATAATAGTGGGGGACTTTAACACCTCACTTACACCAATGGACACATCATCCAAAATGAAAATATATAAGGCAACAGAAGCTTTAAATGACACAATAGACCAAATAGATTTAATTGATATTTATAGGACATTCCATCCAAAAACAGCAGATTACACTTTCTTCTCAAGTGCGCACGGAACATTCTCCAGGACAGATCACATCTTGGGTCACAAATCAAGCCTCAGTAAATTTAAGAAAATTGGAATCATATCAAGCATCTTTTCTGACCACAATGCTATGAGATTAGAAATGAATTACAGGGAAAAAAACGTAAAAAACACAAACACATGGAGGCTAAACAATACGTTACTAAATAACCAAGAGATCACTGAAGAAATCAAGGAGGAAATCAAAAAATACCTAGAGACAAATGACAATGAAAACACGATGATCCAAAACCTATGGGATGCAGCAAAAGCAGTTCTAAGAGGGAAGTTTATAGCTATACAAGCCTACCTCAAGAAACAAGAAAAATCTCAAATAAACAATCTAAACTTACACCTAAAGGAACTAGAGAAAGAAGAACAAACAAAACCCAAAGTTAGTAGAAGGAAAGAAATCATAAAGATCAGAGCAGAAATAAATGAAATAGAAACAAAGAAAACAATAGCAAAGATCAATAAAACTAAAAGCTGGCTCTTTGAGAAGATAAACAAAATTGATAAACCATTAGCCAGACTCATCAAGAAAAAGAGGGAGAGGACTCAAATCAATAAAATTAGAAATGAAAAAGGAGAAGTTACGACAGACACCGCAGAAATACAAAGCATCCTAAGAGACTACTACAAGCAAATCTATGCCAATAAAATGGACAACCTGGAAGAAATGGACAAATTCTTAGAAAGGTATAACCTTCCCAGATTGAACCAGGAAGAAATAGAAAATATGAACAGACCAATCACAAGTAATGAAATTGAAACTGTGGTTAAAAATCTTCCAACAAACAAAAGTCCAGGACCAGATGGCTTCACAGGTGAATTCTATCAAACATTTAGAGAAGAGTTAACACCCATCCTTCTCAAACTCTTCCAAAAAATTGCAGAGGAAGGAACACTCCCAAACTCATTCTATGAAGCCATCATCACCCTGATACCAAAACCAGACAAAGGTACTACAAAAAAAGAAAATTACAGACCAATATCACTGATGAATATAGATGCAAAAATCCTCAACAAAATACTAGCAAACAGAATGCAACAACACATTAAAAGGATCATACACCATGATCAAGTGGGATTTTATCCCAGGGATGCAAGGATTCTTCAATATATGCAAATCAATCAGTGTGATACACCACATTAACAAATTGAAGGATAAAAACCATATGATAATCTCAATAGATTTCTCAACAGAAAAAGCTTTTGACAAAATTCAACACCTATTTATGATAAACACTCTCCAGAAAGTGGGCATAGAAGTAAACTACCTCAACATAATAAAGGCCATATATGACAAACTCACAGCAAACATCATTCTCAATGGTGAAAAACTGAGAGGATTTCCTCTAAAATCAGGAAGAAGACAAGGATGTCCACTCTCGCCACTATTATTCAACATAGTTTTGGAAGGCCTAGCCATGGCAATCAGAGAAGAAAAAGAAGTAAAAGGAATACAAATTGGAAAAGAGAAGTAAAACTGTCACTGTTTGCAGATGACATGATACTATACATAGAAAATCCTAAAGATGCCACCAGAAGACTACTAGAGCTAATCAATGAATTTGGTAAAGTTGCAGGATACAAAATTAATGCACAGAAATCTCTTGCATTCCTATACACTAATGATGAAAAATCTGAAAGAGAAATTAAGGAAACACTCCCATTTACCATTGCAACAAAAAGAATAAAATATCTAGGAATAAACCTACCTACGGAGACAAAAGACCTGTATGCAGAAAACTATAAGACACTGATGAAAGAAATTAAAGATGATACCAACAGATGGAGAGGTATACCATGTTCTTGGATTGGAAGAATCAATATTGTGAAAATGACTATACTACCCGAAGCAATCTACGGACGCAATGCAATCCCTATCAAATTACCAATGGCATTTTTTACGGAACTAGAACAAAAAATCTTAAAATGTGTATGGAGACACAAAAGACCCCGAATAGTCAAAGCAGTCTTGAGGGAAAAAAACGGAGCTGGAGGAATCAGACTTCCTGACTTCAGACTATACTACAAAGCTACAGTAATCAAGACAATATGGTACTGGCCCAAAAACAGAAATATAGATCAATGGAACAGGATAGAAAGCCCAGAGATAAACCCATGTACCTATGGTCAACTAATCTATGACAAAGGAGGCAAGGATATACAATGGAGCAAAGACAGTCTCTTCAACAAGTGGTGCTGGGAAAACTGGACAGCTACACGTAAAAGAATGAAATTAGAACACTCCCTAACACCATACACAAAAATAAACTAAAAATGGATTAGAGACCTAAATGTAAGATCAGGCACTATAACACTCTTAGAGGAAAACATAGGAAGAACACTCTGACATAAATCACAGCAAGATCTCTTTTGATCCACCTCCTAGAGTAATGGAAATAAAAACAAAAATAAACAAATGGGACCTAATGAAACTTCAAAGCTTTTGCACAGCAAAGGAAATCATAAACAAGATGAAAAGACAACCCTCAGAATGGGAGAAAATATTTACAAACGAATCAACGGACAAAGGATTAATTTCCAAAATATATAAACAGCTCATGCAGCTCAATATTAAAGAAACAAACAACCCAATCCAAAAATGGGCAGAAGACCAAAGACATACAGATGGCCAAGAAGCACATGAAAAGCTGCTCAACATCACTAATTATTAGAGAAATGCAAATCAAAACTACAATGAGGTACCACCTCACACCAGTTAGAATGGGCATCATCAGAAAATCTACAAACAACAAATGCTGGAGAGGGTGTGGGGAAAAGGGAACCCCCTTGCACTGTTGGTGGGAATGTAAATTGATACAGCCACTATGGAGAACAGTATGGCGGTTCCTTAAAAAACTAAAAATAGAATTACCATATGATCCAGCAATCCCACTACTGGGCATATACCCAGAGAAAACCATAATTCAAAAAGACACATGCACCCCAATGTTCATTGCAGCAGTATTTACAATAGCCAGGTCATGGAAGCAACCTAAATGCCCATCGACAGATGAATGGATAAAGAAGATGTGGTACATATATACAATGGAATATTACTCAGCCATAAGAAGAAACGAAATTGGGTCATTTGTTGAGACGTGGATGGATCTAGAGACTGTCATATAGAGTGAAGTAAGTCAGAAAGAGAAAAACAAATATCGTATATTAACGCATGTATGTGGAACCTAGAAAAATGGTACAGATGAACCGGTTTGCAGGGCAGAAGTTGAGACACAGTTGTAGAGAACAAACGTATGGACACCAAGGGGGGAAAGCCGCGGGGGGGGGTGGGGATGGTGGTGTGATGAATTGGGCGATTGGGATTGACATGTATACACTGATGTGTATAAAACTGATGACTAATAAGAACCTACTGTATAAAAAAGTAAATAAGATAAAATTCAAAAATTAAAAAAAAAAAAATTGAGACATCATGCTCTGGATTAAACAGAGTATTTAACAGTAACACTCTCCACAATAATAGTCCTCAAACTTAAAGTTTACTTAAATGCAATAGCAGAAGGTCTTTCATACTTTTAAATCAAACTGGAAAAGGTTTTTTTCACTTCTAAATGTCCATGATAGCCATGAGGCTTTAGTGAAAACCATGTGCATCGTGGAGAGTCAGTGATAAGTCTAGGCATATCCAGCATAAGAATGTGGAAGTCTGAATGAGGTGCCTCACCAAAGATGCACCTTAAAGGCACAGATACTTGCACTGTGACTGCAAGAGAAATAAAGGTGCTCACAGCCATGTTAAAGGAGACCATTCCCATGGTTCTGACCACCATTATTTAAAGATCAGTGCCTGCACAACTCATTTTCAACTAAAACTTGTCTTCAGACATCTAAGTCAGGTCTTCTTTTTCATAAGTATCTAGTTTCATGAATATTCAAGAAGTGGGAAAAGAACTGCTTATATACATATGGCAATGAACAATTATCTAACCATTTCAAAAATAAGTTAGCATCACACCGTACAGCCTAAACTCTCTCTCAAAAAAAAAAAAAACTGAATTAAAGATTTAAATGAAAAAAAAAAATTTAAGTCAACATGTTGGGGGGAAGTATTTCCAACAGGTATGACACACAGATAATAATCTTAATGTTTTAAAATAGGATTTCTAAGTCAAAAGTACACATTATTTTCTCATTAACCTAACCACTTTCCCATTCAAAAGCACAGAACAATATTAATTAATTAATTTACTAGTCAGGTTTGTGCTAAGCACTTTACAGCTATGTGAAGTATGATCTTCAGTGAACTGAAATACAAGGTGCAAAGTACTGGTTTTTATCTAAGATGTCTCTGCATCAACGAAGCAGAGATTAAGGTGGCTTTAGCAAATAATTCAGCCTTCTTCACTGTTCACTGCCTAACTCCTCTCTTCTTCAAAAATAACTGCAGGGAAGAGGGAAAAAATTTCTCCCCCAAAAAACAATAGCGCAAAAATAGTGGTCAAATCGTTCTCAGTTAAATCAATGGTTCTCAACCTTTGGCTTTATAACAACAACCTGGAGCACATATCTAAAATATAGATTCCCAAGCCCCACTCCCAGGGACTCTGGTTTAGCAGGTCTGGACTGGGGCCTGAGGACATTTTTCCCAGAGGTCAGAAACTGAAAAAAAAAAAAAAAAACATTTAAAATTTAAATGATCAAAACCATCACTGAATTAGCTATAATTTTATTGTGCCAGGCACCATACCAAATAATCTACACAAGCTATTTTTTTCAATTCCCACAAACAACCCAATTATCACAGATACTCTTACCTCTGTGTAACTGATGAGGAAATGTGTTCAAGGTTAACACAGCCAGTGAGTGGCAAAGCTGAAGTCTGTTTCCAAAGCCCTGACTCTTCCCACTCTACATTTTCAGTATATCCTACTAGTTAGTGTTCCTGGGACCCAGCAGAAACCATAACTTGATGGCCTGACCAGATCTGAAAAGGAAAGTAAAGTGACTACCTCCCAGTTAACAGTCATTCACACTAAGGGTATGACGGGTCCAGAAATGGTATCACTGAAATGCCTAGTAGTTTCTTGATTCCCTACTACCGATATGCTGTACAGCCTCAATGGGATGAAATCTTGATAATCGCTGTCATCAGTGAAATGTGAGAATTTAATCACCCAGAGTATCTAAAGCCACAGAATGGTTTAACTCCTTCTGAAGTACTGACATCTGGTCAGTGCTTTAGATAAGTGCTTTAGATTGAATACCTTAAATACAGTCTGTCCATACTGAGCACCTTCAGAGAGTCCCTCTGTGTGGAAGAGCCACTACCTCCAGAGCATCCCTCTCCACGGAGGCAGCACTCCTCTCCAGCGCCGCTCATGGGATTCTGTCTGCAGTATGGATGTGCGAGGGACACAGCCCAGAGAACCAGAGGCCCCCATCCCAGGCAACATTGGCTGGTCCAAGGATGGGCGTGTGATGCAAGTCCAATGAGAGCCTTTTTCTAGAATTTTCTACTTGAGATTAGAGATGAAACACTACAAGAAGCGGAAAGACCCCAGGAACAAAGCCTGTCTAGAGCAGAAGTGAAAGAGTCTCCGGTCCTTGAGGTCCCTGGAACTGCCCGGGGAATTCTTCCTTCAATCCTGTTCCTTCCAGCAACCCATAAAAGCCTATAAATATCTGTTTTGCTGAAGTCAGTTTTAATGGACTTTGGTGACTGACAACTAAGAATTCTGATTACTATAAATTAATTAAGATAAATACAAACTACATTTTACAGGTAAGAAAAGTGAAGCAGAGAGGTGGTCAAGTTTTCACAGGAAACAGGGCCAGAAGGAGACCACAGGTTTGTCTGACACTAAGATCTACCCATTTTCTAAATACCAAAATAATGGATTCAAACAAAATGAACTCATTAATAATAAATTTCACTGAAAAATTGTTTCCATCATTTTCTAGTTTTTACTTTGAGAACGTGCAAGGACATTTCCAAGTATTTTGTTGTCGTGGAATTCTGTGCAATGAATATTTTCTATAAGGTTTGACCACTGGAACCTACTGGGTATAACCATAATCCCATGTTTCAAATGAGAGAGAGAAATAATCGTTTTAATCTTTGAGGTAAGACTGCTTTAAAAAAAGTAAAAATGCAATGATAATCAAGTCCTACCAAAAAAAGGAAGATGTTGCTTGCCTCATAGCCCCATTTTCCACTGATGTAACACTATCTAGACTAGGTTCTTATCACAGCAGCTTTATAGAAAGAGCACTTGCAGAGCAAAGGATACACAGTTTCTAATGCTGGTACTGATGCCCTCTGCACCTCCGCCAAACTATTTATACATAGGAAAAGAGGTTAAGAATACCTACTCCATATCCCATGGTAGCCAAAAAAGTTGACTGAACTCCATGAGAAATCTAAAAAGATGTTATAAATGATAATATTTAAAATGAAGAGTCCTGATGTCTTAGGAATTCTTCTGACCTTAATCAAATCATAGGCTACAAACAATCCAGCTTTTCCAGGTTGCTCCTCTGCCCACACTTCTTTACAAAGAATGATACACCTTCAGTTTTAACTCAAATGTGTGCCTCATTTAAAATGAGGAGTTATGTTGCCCAGAGGACCTGTAATAGACAGCTTTTTAGCTGACTCGACTCTGACACATCAAACTTCAGATTTCAGTAATGGCTCTATAAAATATTCATTAAAGCTGAAGCACTTATTTTCTGAATTTCAAATAATGTAATTTTGTTAAAATTAGCTAGCCAAGCAGATACAATTTATAAAAATTTGTCACAAAATATTAAGTATCTCAGACAAGGCACTAAAAATGAATGTTACGCTATCAGATTGAAATGCTAATATCATAGTCCACTTTCATTCAATGTTTTGATAAAAATGTTGCTTCCTGACAATTCTACCCAATGCAAAAACAGTTTCTTCCCCATAACTTTAAATGCTTCACTGGAACATAACAGACCACCATTAGCTTTTCATGAGCTCATCCAGGTCTTCAGTCACGGCCTCTCCCAGAACAGATAATAGCGTTGACAAACCTGGCTCTGGAAAGTAGTTCTGCTTTTATGAACAGAGTCCTGACTGTAATCAAATCACAGGGTGAAAACAGGACAATCCAGCTTTTCCATGCTGCTCCTCTGCCCAAACGTCCCCTTTCATTTTGGGAATGGCCATCAACTCTCAGAAGAACGTTAACAGCCTACAGCTGACCTGCGCTCCCTCCTCCTACCAACCCGTAGGAAGTTTTTCATATCAAAGCAGCCTTTGCCTCTTACTAAGGGAGCACACGGAGTAAGAGAGGTGCCCACAAACAGAGGAGCCTCTTTTTCAAGGAAGTGGAAACGCTCAGATTTTGTTAAGCATTCGTAATGCGTTGCTTTTTCCATTTAAATCTCATGTTGATTCCAACTCTGACAGTGATCTGTGTAAATCCACTTAAGTCATTATGCTTTTTTAAATTCCGATTTTTAAAGAGAAACACCTCTATCCCAACTCACAAAAGACGTGAGCATGTTAGGTATCGCTTATTTTTCTTAACTTGCTGTAAGTTTCACAACAGACCGATCGTTTCCTAAAGAAAAATTCACAATCCGCAGAAATGCTCTATCTAAATTTAACTAACCGGCAAATAATGAAAATTTTAAGCGTTAACAGGAAATTTAGCTGTCCCATTCAGGAGGGGGTAAAAAACTGAACTAGGGCGCCAGCCCGATGTTTAAATATCTCAACTTGAACGCCATGGAAACAAGAGGGAATTCCCACTAGCCAGACAGCAAGAAGGCTTTGGTAGGACCCTCTTATTTTCAACGAATTCTAAGAAAAAAGGAAAAAGAAAATGCAACTGTCAACTAAGAGTTGAAAATTAATTTCTAACTGCTCTGAATAGTGCCTAAGGAATGGGTCAGAAGACAAACACAAAACGCATGGGGTGTTCTCGGGCTGGAGCAGCGCTGGGCTCACCCCCAGGGTGAGGAGAAGGAGGGAAACGAGCAAAGGGGACCAGAGTCTGCGGCAAAGAAGCGGGAGACGCGGGCCTGGTGGTGGGAGGCGCGGGGCTGACCCGCAGGCAGCCCGGGCCGGGCGGAAACCCGCGCCCCCGCGCCCCCCGCCCCGGCCCCCGACAGGGAACGGCCCGTACCTGTCAGACCGGCCGGGATGCGCCGCGGGGCCCGCGCTGCCCGCCCCTCTCCCGGCGCCGCGTCCGCCGCCCGCGAGCCAGGAAGCCGCTGCGGCCTGCGGCTTCCCGCCACCGCCGCCCGCTCCTTCCTCCAGGGACACGGCGAGCTGGCTGAAGGCGTAGAGGAGCGAGCAGAAGCCACAGGCCAGGCACAGCACCACGACGCGCAGGTAGCGCCGCATCGCGCCGTCCCCGCGCCGCCGCTGCCGTCGCCGCCGCGCCCGCCTGGGCGAACTGGAGCGGAGGGAGCGAGCGACACCACGCAGCCGCCGGCGCAACAAGTTCCTCCTCCGCCACGGCCTCGCGCCCGCCCCCCTTCCTCCCTGCCTCCCTTCGCTCTCCGCGCACCACCTTCGAGAGCGCGCGGACACCCCGCCCCGGAGCCCCGGCCCCGCCTCCGCCGCGGGCCTCTCCCCAGAGGGTGGGCGGCCGGACGCGCCGGCGCACTGAGCGCGAGGGGGGGCAGGGCGCGCCGGGTGGGCTGGGGCCCGCGGGACGCGGCTCGCGCAGGGTCTTCGGCCACCGGCGACCCCGGGAGGGCGACTCTCGAGCCCTGTGGCTCCCAACTGCGGGGGAGAGGCGTGGCGAAATGAGCGGGGCATTGGAGGCAGCCGACCCAAATTTAAATGATGGTTCTTCCACGTGGTAGTTTGGGACGCTGAAAGCGCTAAATTCTCTGAGCGTGTTTCTTCGTCTCTAAAATGGAGATGACATCCTCATCATAGGGTGCTTGTAAAGATTAAATTGCTTAACGCACGAAAAACCCCTTGCACTTAGACGGCACTTGATTAAGCCATTTTTCACTTACATCCTTCTCAGCAGGGACTTCCCCAGCCTCTAAGATTCTCTAATACAGTCGGTACGAGCCATTTTCACCCAGATGTCTAATTACCTCTTAATGCCCTTTAGGATGCATATCCTGCCTCCCATCGAGGTAAGTTCCTATAAGGCTGAAGTTCAACCTTTTACGCCTTTTTGATCCTCCTCACAACTCACCATTCGCATGTCCAAAACAATTAATATTCTCCCTAAAGAGCTTTGCCTTTAGCTTTCCATTTCTTTTCCCTCTTTCTCAGCCATATTTTCACTCCATTCATTTATTGAACATTTACAAAGCATCACTATGTGCCAAGCACTGTGTGAGTACCTTGGGGTACAAAGACGCCTAGCTGGGGCATGGGGGTGGGACAGTGGATACTTGTAAGTAAGTGCAATACGACCATACAGACATTAGGATATAAGCCTGTAAAGGTGTGGTCACACATACAAAACGGAGCAATCGGTTCTGCCTGCGGGCATGGTAAAGAGACACTTCATAATGTTAAAATGAAACACAGACGCCAGACTTGAAAATTCCCTGAGCGAACAAAACCAGTCAGTCATACAAGCAAAGCTTAATTTAGCTTATTTTGCAGGGTAAGAGGTAATAACTTGACCTGGGTCACTTTTTGCTTATGCTTGTGAAAATCATAAGCAGAACTTAAATAGTTCCCGAAAATTGGTATGAGGTAAATACTAACCAATTCCCTTTCATTTAAGAAAAGTCTAGGAGGGGTGGGCAAAATGGGTGAAGCGGGGTGGGAACTTACCTGCTAGTCCAGTGGCTAAGACTCTGCACTCCCAATGCAGGGGGCCCGGGGTTGGATCCCTGGTCAGAGAACTGGATCCCGCATGCCGCCACTAAAGATCCCGCACACGACTAGGAAGATCACGTGTGCCACAACTAAGACCCGGAGCAGCCAAATAAAATTTTTTTTATTTTTTTAAATGGGTGAAGAGGGTCAACTGTATGGTGATGGATGATAATTAGACTTGTGGTGGTGATGACTTTGCGGAGTATATAGGTGTTGAATTATAATGCTGTACACTTGAAACTTATATAATAAAAAATAATTTTAAAAAAAGGAAGAAAAGCAGTTGAATACTCAACGTTTGAAGTTTAAACTGCAAAAAAAAATGAAAAGAAAGGAAAAGAGTAAATTATAATATTTTAACCACTGTAAAGAATACACACTCACAGTCTTCACAGAATATACCCCTGAGCCTCATTCCATATTTTGGTTTGACTGCTCCCAGTTTGCTGTCTTTTGGGTGTACACACAATAAACTTTTCCTAATAACTATGTAAGTGACTCATAGGTTTTACTTCTGGTTTTTTGTGAACTTTTGACTGTAGCAAAAGTGGCCCTAGAGTCTAGGGTGTGGTAAGAGAAGTAATTCCAGGCTGAGGAATCAGTGAAACAGGCTCTTGGGTCAGGGAGCTGTGAGAAGTTTGTTATCACCAGTTAAATGAATGCAAAAGAGGAAAGGATGAGCTATAAGACTAGAGGTTGAAGGGGCCAGATATCGGAATGCCTTATTTAGTACACCAAGGAGTTTGAACATAATCTGGCAAGGAGTTTGAACGTAAAATGGTGAACCATTGAAGGGTTTTTAAATTAGGAAATAACGTGATCACATTTGCCTTTTGGAGAGCAAATTCTGGCTGCAGTGTGGAGGCTGGGACAGATTGAGATTGGAGCCCGAAAGCAGCTACAGTGCCAAAAAGTGAGGGAAAGGCTTTAAACACACACACACACACACACACACACACACACACACACACACACACACACACTCTCTCTCTCTCTCTTCATGGAGAAAAATCATGCTGTTAAACTGTTCAAATTGCAGTTGGTGCTTTGAAGAGTTTGGCCATGAGAAACAAGATAGGGAAATGCTGTATAATTAGTGGTAGTTCTTCATTTGGAATCCCTACACCAAATAAGTGCTGGCTCTGTGAACATGGGAAAGTCACTAAACAAATTTAAGCCTCAGTTTCTTACCCTATAAGGATTAAATTTCTTGCCTTACTTGACAAAAAATGAAAACTAGCATGCTATCAAGCTGTGAATAGAATGAAAACATACACTTATTCATTCAATAAACATTTATTGAATATATTCTACATGCCAGACAAGGGGCTATTCTGTACTGCCCCCAAAAGTGGAGACAGGCAAGTAAAAACCACGACAATATGAAGTTAATCCTTTCACTACACCTTACAATTCTTAGAGAAATAAAGATAAACTTAATGAGGTACAAAGATGGATAACAAAAGCATTTATAAGAACAGAAAATAGATTTTCAGAGAGAAAACTAAAGGATATGGTACCAAGAAACTAGAGTAAGAGCTAGCACTCAAAGTACGTTTAATTTAAAGAGATGCTAACTACAATTGTTTCTCTTTCAACAAACTAAATGTAATGAAAATAAAGAATAATTTAATGACCCAGAGATGGTTAAAATACTAGAATGGCAGTATTCATTTCTGCGACAATATATGGGAAGAGCCTATCCGGAAGAACAATCATCCATTTACTTGACATCAGGGTTCTGGACCATATCATCCCTTTAGGCTCCTTTTAATCCTGTAATTAAAAAGGAAATTCTGTTGAAAAAGTATGTAAGGCATTCCAAAAATAGAAATGATTTTTGTATTACCCACACACTGTCCCAACTGGTTATCCTGGAGTATAAGGAGCTGTGTGAATACTTCTGATCACTTCCAGGATTCACACATTTTGATATTCCTAAAATTAATTGTAAATTATTGAAAATATTTTTTTCCATAATGGTTAGGCATTTCTTTCACTTACTGTGTGTATGTATGTGTTCTTAAGTCTATTTTTTCATCTCTAGACCACCCTCTTAATTCTCTAGTGACAGGCTGGCTATATCTAAATTTTTACTCAATATTGATCTTCCCTTCATTCTGTCAAAAAAGGTAAATTTAGGTGGACAAAAAGAAATTTTAAAGTAGCAACATTAGTTGTTTAAATTATATAGAGACCTTCTCCATGACCTGGAAAACTCTTGGATTCAGGATAATCCAAATCTCAACAATCATATATTCAAAAGACTAATCTTGATTTTTCATATAGCTCCTAGTACATGCTGGATATATGGTAGACATTCAATTAATGAGTTTTTTGGGTTTTTTTAATGTCTTTTCCAAGACACTCTAGAGTAAATTTAGGTCCTGTTCAGCATTTCCTTCCCAATTCTACCTTTTAGTACTTCTTTAAAAAAAAAAAAAAAAAAGACATCCTATGGGGGAAAAGGTAAATTCTATACCTTTTCATAGTAAAGTTCAAAGACTTTTTTACATAATTTCCACTTTATAAAGGTCTATGCATAATCTAACTTAATCCTGATAACAATTATACTTTATTCTTTTAACAAACAAGGAACCTGAAATTCAGAGAAGTTTGTTAACCACATGGCTAATAATGAAGATCCATAATTCAAATGGAAATCTTTGAGGATCCAAAGAGCGTGTTTGTTTTTTCCCTTATACCATGCTATCGCACTGTGAAAAAATAAATGCTAAACTGAGTGATGCAAATTAAAAGTAAAAGCAAAAAAGAAAAAAAGATGTTATATGAAAATCTCTTAGATTGGTCTTGGGGATTAAAACAAATTAAACTTGCAATCACAGAAATACAAATCACGGGGTTTCCCTGGTGGCGCAGTGGTTAAGAAACTGCCGCAGGGGACGCGGGTTCGAGCCCTGGTGTGGGAAGATCCCACATGCTGTGGAGCAACTAAGCCCCTGCGCCACAACTACTGAAGCCCGGGCGCCTAGAGCCTGTGCTCTGCAACAAGAGAAGCCACCGCAATGAGAAGCCCGTGCACTGCAACGAAGAGTAGCCCCCACTCGCCGCAACTAGAGAAAGCCTGCATGCAGCAACAAAGACTCAATGCAGCCATAAGTAAGTAAGTAAATAAATAAATAAATAAATAAATTTATATTAAAAAAAAAAAGAAATACAAATCAGATTAGTCGCAGAGCACAAAGAATCATAAATTCACACTAAAAGTGAAAATCATTCTCTCCTCTTGTTGGCCTCTAGTGAAATTTCTTCATTTTTCACAGTCCATTTCCTAGAGACCTTGTTGGGCTGGAGGAAAAAGTTGGAAAAGTATGTTGTCAGTTGGAGCAAAGAGTATTTCATTTTAAGTGTTCATTCAGACTAGTAAATGTGGGAAAAGGGTAGGGTAAGGGGGAAGACGAAAGAGTAAACTGATTCTCTTCATGCTCAAAAAACTCAGCTATAGATCATAAGATTAGAAAAAAGTGGCAATGGAAAACTAAGTGGGGACACCTTAACTCCTAAATAATCCTAGAATTCAGCTAGTATTTCCATCCACAGAGGAGAGAGATTATGAAGCGGGCAGAGTGGGGAGGGCAAGAACGAATATCCTATGGACCATCCTTACATTTCTCCCTGGTTCCATCTTCAGGAACCTTCCATTCCCATTAATAGATTATAACCTATTATTGTTATTTTTTAAAAATACTGTCAGTGAAATTAAAAGCTAGATTTACAGGGAAATTTAGTCATGGGGAAAATTAGAATTAAAACATACATGCACAAGTTGACCAAAACCTGCCATCAATCAAGGTCATGATTATAATAATATTAAGTAACAGATAAGTCTCTGGACCCAGATACCCCAAATAATAGGTTTTATTATTAATAGGTTTCATATGTTGAAATGTTTTTTTTCACATTTCTATATTTTATTTTTAATAAAGTAAAAAAAATTCTTTTTTTTCTTTCTAATTAAGTTAAAGTGTCCCTTAAATTATTTATCTTATCCTATACTGGAAACATCATAGGCTTTTACATTTTCTCTTATTAAAGACCAAAAGCTACCTCTTGGACCTCAGGCCAGATCACTGTTTTTTAATTCTGAAAACAGCCTACTTTTCTTTTTCTTTTTAATGCTTTCACTACATTTTTGTCCTTTAGCAGTCTTCTCCTCCCAAACTGGTTTTATACAGTACACCAACTCTTCTCAATCTTGCTGACTCCAAAAGTAAACAGGCTAATTTCATTGTTGCTATTAGTCTGAATTAAAAGAGGTTAGTGAAAATAATACACATACAAAGTCTAAATTAGTAAATCTTGGTACCCAGTTTAGTTTCTGAATTCTCTTGATAAAACTTAATGAAAATATGAGGATGAGATGGTAGCTTTCATCCACATTCCCTACTTCCAGGTAAGTCAGCAGATCCAGGTTTACCTGCATGTAATTCAAGACCTGCCAAACTTGTGTATTATTTCCACTCCTCAGGAATTCCAGTTGGATCCATTTTACTGGATCCTTGCACTGAAAATTTCACGTTGGGGTTTATCCTCACAACTAAAATAAAGCAGTTTTTTTGAGATTTTTTAAGAAGTATTACTATTTAGCCTTATGTACAAAAGAGATTTGAGGAACTTTATAAGAACACAAGGAAAAACATACGCAGATAAAAATTGTAATCTAGAAAAATGTAGTTAGATGAAGAATAACAAGTTAGAATATGGATATGCAGATGACTGAGTTCTACATAATTATTAAAAGTATGCCTAATTTTAATCTGAGATTTCCCACAACTAAAGCAAAAACTGAGGACAATCAATGATTTGCATTGTTCACAAGAAAAAGGCAAACTGATTTCTCAGGTTGAAGTAAAGCTTTTCCTGAAACAGGTCTGAATAAATTTTCTCATTTGGATTCTGAGCGATGTAATGTTTCCTCAATATCCTCACAAAAAGGCAACAGGAGACCTCATTCAGCTGTTTACTAATTTTTAAAAATTAGTATAGGAAAATGATAATCTCACATTACATGGCTTAAAGTCTTTAACTTTTGAAAATTCAAACTGGAGTAATGAAATGGTAGCTGGCTAAAATTACTGGTGACACCCAACATTATCAGCTGCAACTATCAAGATGAGATCCTAACGTCTCCATTGTGGACTTACAGTGGATACTCAGGCCAAGCTGAATTTTCCAGGGGGAAAAAAAAAAAAAGAGGGAAAAAGAAAA
The DNA here is from genome assembly GCF_028564815.1 of Eubalaena glacialis. Lineage (NCBI taxonomy): Eukaryota > Metazoa > Chordata > Mammalia > Artiodactyla > Balaenidae > Eubalaena > Eubalaena glacialis. The sequence goes on along the minus strand of NC_083726.1, from coordinate 72,361,280 downwards.
AAAACATGGTGGCAAGCACTCCCTCTTCTGTTACTTCTGTATCTTGTATTTTTATTGTTGAAATAATGGCATTATATTTACAGATCTCTCCTCTAAGATGTGAGTTCCACATCTTTGTCCTCTTTGCAACCAACCCCCAGACCAGTGCCTAGCACACAAAACATACTCAACAAATGTTCACTGAATTGAAAACTGACATAAAGAAAATCTAGATCAGGAAAATACTGAAAGTATTACAGCAGTAAAATAGCTACTATAGTCTACAACTCCTACTGATGGGGAGGAAAGAAATCACCACTGAAAAACAATTCAGAACATGAAACATGTCCCAGAGAACTAAAAGCTTTCAGAGCTCTACTTGATTTTTCTATATAAGTACCTAGTCTTATCGTGGCATTTCATATGCTCCAGAATTGGCCCATTCCACAAAGGCTGGAATTATCTGCACTGGCTAAATACAAAGCCACATTAAAAACATAACATTTAAATTATCTGGGCTAGCAGGGCTGTGCATTCAGGAAAGTAAAGTGTTCATATAATTTAAGGTAAATCTCTATGACAACTTCTAAAAATGAACTGGTTTTGAAGAAAATCATTTTATAGTGATTACACATATTGCTGCTCTAGTAAACAGTCTACTAAACACAACTGAAAACTTAATGACTGAGTCATTACAAAGATTTATCATAGCATGTTTTAAAAATTTTCTCAAGAGACCGAGATGCTATACATTCTATTTGTTCTCTCTCCCTTCTGAGCGATTCTTGTCTATCATCGACTACATCACAATGCCCCATTTTCTAATTTCTGCTACTATCTTTGCTTTGTTTTTCTCCTTCCTCCTCCCTCATTTTTTCCCATTTCTATCCTTCCTTGCCTTTGTTATTAGGGCAGCTTCTTTTTCATCACTCTCAATAGCCAGGGAGGGTGTTCTTTTCCTTCTGCTTTCACAAATGATCAGTCACATCCTGTATTCTGCAATCTTCACTGTCTCTTGATTCTACTCAGCTATTTTTGTCGCTGATGACTTTTCTACACTTCAGTTTTTCTACATTTCAGTTGTTCCAGACACCTGAAGGTGCCTGTGGTTGAAGAGGGGAGCCAGTGCTAATAAGTCGAAGTATTACTTTATGATTACCCTTCTTACACACACATTCACTCTTCTGTTTGCACTTAATTTTCAAAGTACAGTACAGAAATTTCTATCAATGGCCCAGTTCCTACTTCAGGTCTTCAAAAGATTCCAGAAAAGAGATAAGTGGCAGACCAAGAAAATAAGTAAAATAAGGGTTTCAGTGGAAACTAAAACTTCTAGACCACTCAGCATGAATGTATAAAATATGAATAAACTATATTCTTTTCAGGCAATAAGAACTTCTTTCTAAAAGAAGGGTAATAAATGTTATCAACTTAGAAAAGCAAAGGTTTTTCTTCCTTTTTTAATGTTTTCACTTTGTCTACAGTCATCACTATAATCTTAGGAAAGCATTTAATAAAAATAAAACCTTTAAGTTAAGTCAACTATTTCTACTGTGTAATATAAAAGGTTTAAGAATATGTATTCTTGTATGCCTCAAATTATATCTTCACTCTTACTTATATCAAAATAAGCTAATAAACTCTGAAAAACATCCAAATGCTCCTTTTGTATAGAATTTGGCTAAAAGAACCCACTATTAAAACCATAGGGTAAGTTGATGAACCAGAGCTAAAAATATACCCTAAGCCCAGGCTCTGAATCTTTTTGCATATTTTAACATTAGGTGTATTTATGGAATTTGAGTCTGTTTCCTGGTTTGGAAGTGTATTTGAGGTAGGGTGAAATGAAGGCAGGTAAAGATAACTGTGATTAATGAAAGGAAAACAAAATATCAAAGTAGCCAACTCAGCTCATTTCTCCTGTCTCATAATGCATACCATCAGGTTCTTTAATTATAGAAAGATAGCTGGTCTGGGATCAAAGCAAACATCTGATGTAAAAAATTCAGTTTAACCTACAGAACACAATTCCTTTCGGGCATCCAAGAAGGCATGGAAACAATTTTTGTTACAAAAAAAATTATGTTTCTGTAATGGGATTTTACCTATAAAGATAGTAAAGGCTCACATTTACTGAGCATAGAGTATGTGTCAGGTAGTTGTTAAGAATTTTATATGGATTGACATTTAATCCTCCCAACAACCCTATGAGTTAGATATGATTACCATTATCCCTGTTTAATAGATGGGAAATGACTTGAATGACTTACTCAAGCTCACTTAGGTTCTACAACAGAGATTCAAATGCCAGCCATGAGTTAGCATTCTCAAATTCCATGCTAACTGTCTCCCTACTATTTAGAAAGATGACTATGCCCCGTTCAGGTAAAATCCCATCCTCTGTCAGATTTTTCTCTCTTGCAGTCTATTTAAAATATATCCAGAAAGTATTTGATCATCATCATAAGAACCAGTACCTCCAAAGAGTAATTTTGACTTAAAAATTAGAATATTTTCCCTATTACAGTTAGTACTTGTAGTTTTTACTATGTCTAAAAATGAATATATATGTATATATATAAAACATTTGGAACATGTGAAAAAGAATAAAATAAGAGAAAAAAATTTTCATGTTTTAAAAGAACATACCAGTCATTTGGGGTTCCACTGAAAGTATCTTAAAAACAAATAAAATTCTTTCATTTAACAACACTAAAGAATGAGGTATATAAATATTTTAATCACAGACTTTTACTGTATGCAATTAACTGTATTTCACAACTTGCATCTTACAAAAAAAGACAGTACCATTGTGCCGTAAAAAGTACTGCAATTAAACAGAAAATTACATTACCACATGAAACCACCAAATATCACAACTGTCAGGGTCTACAGTTTTCTTTCTTCAAATGCTATCATGATGTTTTTATGTGATATTCTGTATCCAAGTTATGATTTAAAGTTTATAATTCAAAAGTCTCCTATAGGTGAATACATATTAAACAAATGGCTAAGAGAAAGCAGGAGACCCTAGAATTTAAGTACTGTGTAGTTTCTAAGTTGGATTTTTAGAAACAACAAAAAACACTTTTATTAGTTGTAAACAAAAATGCAAAATCTGTAGTCATAAAAATATTTTATTGGTAAATTTACATAATAGTAAGTGGGGCTGTAAATACTTTTTAAATTTTAGGATATTGATAAATGCATAAACTGGCAATTGTTTCTGAAAATAGGGTACTATAATTTTTATAAGAATTGTTATATTTAATAAGAGGCCAATTAAACTGATTAAAGATTAGTTATTTCTCAGTTCTGTGCAACAGTTCCCATTTCTGTATTAATTAGATTCACACTTCTATGACCCTGGATAAGTCTGGGGCAAGGAAACAGTGATAAAACTATTAAGTTAAAGCTTTTCCAAAACTGCAGCTTTTAAAATATGACAGGTTTCTTCTCTTCTGTTTTTGCCAAATGCTTATAATTACTTGAATTTTAATGTTCTATATAATACAGAAAATACCAGTGTTCAATGACAATAGCACTAAATCTGAATTATAAAGCCAAGTAATCAATGTTTTACTGTTTACTAGTCTGCTAGTAAACATTACAATAAATGAATGTTTTGAAAGATAAGCAAAAAACCCCCCGAAAAACAGATAAAACCTAAAACATAATTCAGGAAAAATAATTTAGTAAAATGTGTCAAAAACATTGGCAATGGTTCATACAAATTCTTTATTTAATAACAATCTTCCTATTTAACCACACCAAGTACCAGCAGGTGTATTTAAGAGGATAACCATTAAGAAAATTCTGTTGTAGCAACAGTTGATTAAGTTGATTTTTGACTTGTATACATATAACTATTTGTTTCACAATTCTCAAATAATACATATTTAGGCAGCTTGCACTATGTTATAAAAATTTAAATTCGTTACATGCCAATAGTAGAGAATTCAAGAATTATGTGTTAGAATTCACTAAACTAAAAGTGAAAATAGACTTACCAATAACACTGCATAATGAGTAATTCAACCACATTTTCATGGCACCTTTAACTGTGGAGACCAAAATGTTAAGTCTGGAAATGTTTGGTAGGCATAGATTGCAATAAAATCTAACAAATTTCTATTTTATGTAAAATGCAAATTATGGATTGTGCATGAATATGTTTGTCATGAAAATGTGGTACTTCTTGGCATAATCTGTGTATTTGCATGGTATGACAGAAGTGACTAGGAAATTGGAGAAAATAAACTTTAATGAGATTCTCCGTTCAATGATGAGGCTTCTCCTCTGGGTGAAGATGACCTGGACATTCCCCTCTCTGTGTTATCAGAGCTGGAGCCACTCTGACTGTGTTGATCTGCAGAAGCAGCACTAGATGCGGGCGGTGACTTCGTTTTCTCCTTAAAGTCTGTAATAATGACTGTCAGATCTCCAACGGTAACTTCCAAGTGTTGAGCACTACTCCGATCCACATTTTTCAATCTTGGCCTAAACACAAAAGATGATAAAATTTTAAACTAGCTTTTCTCTCTACCAACTTTCTGAGCATGTAATGCATATTAAATTAGGTAAAAATAACAAAACGAACACATCTATCTTTAAAGCTCTATATTCATGTGTAACTAGCCACAAAAATATAATTAAATGTTTGAAATCATTAACATTAATCAAGCCAATCATTCCTGAATCTTCCTCAACATGACAAAAAACTCTGGGAGTAATGTTCTCTTAAATGTGCTTTTATAGCTTAATCATAATTTTGCAGACAGCTTATCAATTTTACTAAAATAAATGTTTTAGAACAGCAGTGACATAGCTGAATCACAGAGGAAGCTGACAACAGCTAAGGTTGAGTTATATGCAGGGCTGTTACTCCACTGATGTGCACTTACGATAAGGGTGTCATGACTGTCTGTTCTGCCTGGACCCATATGACCATTTTGATTGGTTAAAGCTCATGTAAATATCTGTTCAGTATTGTGAACATCACTCCTGGCTTTATGAGTGAAAAAGAAACATTTCAAACACAAATGTCTTGTAATCTAGTAAAACAAAAACAAAAACAAAAAACAGAAAGTGTCCTCACACTTAAGCTTGTATTTGTGGCCTCTGTGTTTAATTTCTAATATACCTTCAACTAAGAAAAACACTTTCATGATATAGTAAAAGAGATGAAATCTTTTATTTCTACTTTATATACTTTATATATTGATGTTAAAAGACAATATTAAATGGTTAATTTTATTACTTCAAAAGTGCCATTAAAACACTCTTTAAATTTACCTGGTTTTCTTATGACTGTTCTTTTTGCTAGTTGTTTCCTTTTCACTTTTTTCTTTTTCTACTTTATCTTTTTTCTCTTTCTTTGACTGTGTAGGGGGCACAAACTGCTGAGTAACCTGCTGTGCAACCAACTGGGAGACAGGCCGAGGTTTCCTGTGTGCATGTTAAAAAGAAAGTTTTTTTTATTACTATAATTTAAGAATGTATTTTTTATGAGAGAATAGCTCAAATTATGAGAATAGATATATGATTTCACATATAAAAATTTCTCATATGTAAGGTAATTCAGATGTGCAATTTAACAGATATATATATACACACACATACATTACTGTCTTTCCTATCCAACAAAAATAGAACTATAATAACTGTTAAAAGTTATAGCCCAAGATATATAGTCAAACCATTAAAATATAACTGTTACATAAATCAACATGAAAATTATTAAAAATGTATATCAAACTGTGCTTATGGGGAAGCACACATATAAACAAACATGAATTTTAAAAATTAAACTTGAAAGTTCACACTGAAATAAAATCTAAATTTATCCCTCTTCTCTCAGAGAAGGAAATACCTCACCATCTGTTACAATGGCTATTCTTTTCTTTAAAATCTTTCATTTATTCACTGAATAAATATTTGAGTGTCAAAATTTCTCACTTCTTACTGCTCAAATCTTTGAGGTTCCTTATGTATCCAGCCACAATTTCACTGTGGTTTTTTGACCTTGGAGATCTGTCCAGTCCTTTGAGACTTGCCTAACTTACTCACTTACTCATTAGAAAAAAATTTATTGAGAACCTACTGCAGAAACTGTACCGAGATAGATGAAATGTTGCCTGACTACAATCTTTGGTACCAGTTGTCACTTTGGGTACAAGTTGTCACTCTATTAGCCCAGGGTCAAGGATGCCTCCAGCTTTATGGTAGAACGTGGGCAGCTGAGGTCAAGATTCAAAGTAAATGGTCTCTAAGTTCTTAAAATGAGAGAGAGAAAGACAATTGAGGAGGGAAAAAAGGTGGGAAGGAAAAAGCAAAGAAGAATAAGATAAAAACACATTAAAAAAATACATTTTAACAGATGGTCTATAAACAACAGTAATCTATTGCCTGGAAAATCCTGACCCTATTTTGGTCAGTAGAGTTATTAAAAAATCTTTTCCTTTGTTCCTCTAAAGCAAGACAAAATAGAAACCAAAGAGAAAATACTGCATAATGTAGGATTCAAAGCTGCAAGGAGGAATTCTTTGAAGGAGGAAATAGGAAACACAGTATATAAAACATCTTAATAGATGGGTACTGAATTTTGTTTAGAACCTACAGAGTCTGAAGTACAGGAAGGATATCCAGGAAGGATGTCCAATACACAATTTAAAAAGCAGGACTGACAAAGATACCAGGGTCAATGATGTAAATTAAGCGTTACACAAATGAAAATGATATTGAAAGCATGGTAATTAATGGCTGAGCTTGTTAAGGAAATGAACTTTAAAAAAAAAAAAGGACTAAAGTAGTGATTCTCAAATTTAAGGTACATCAGGATTACTGGGAAGTCTCATTTAGCTTGCTTAGCTCTGCTCCCAGGGTTCTTATTCAGTAGGCCTCGGGGTGGAGCCTAAAATTTGCATTTCTAAATAGCTTCCAAGTTAAGGGGAAGCCTCTGGTCCAGCCACCACACTTAGCAGAGAAGCTTGAAGAAGTGCAATATATTGATACTACTGCAGCATAAAGTTTGAGATGGAGAGCAGGGAGTGGCAGAGAAAAAAAAACAAACAAGGCTGGACAGATAGGAAGGAACCTGACAATGAAAAGCGAAGGAGTCTGATTTACCTTTAAAAGACAGCAGATCACTGAAGAAATTCAGACTTGAATTTTACGAAGATTACTGGCAGCAATCTGGAGGGGAAAGGTACTACAGAGGCAGGGAAAGCTACTTTAATAGATCAGGTAAAAATAAAAAGGGCTTGAACTAAAAGGAAGCAGCAGTGGGGTTATTTAAAGACAGGCTGAAGGGGGGCTTCCCTGGTGGCGCAGTGGTTGAGAATCCGCCTGCCAATGCAGGGGACATGGGTTCGAGCCCTGGTTCCGGAGGATCCCACATGCCGCGGAGCGGCTGGGCCCGTGAGCCACAATTACTGAGCCTGCGCGTCTGGAGCCTGTGCTCCACAACAAGAGAGGCCGCGATAGTGAGAGGCCCGCGCACTGCGATGAAGAGTGGCCCCCACTTGCCGCAGCTGGAGAGAGCCCTCGCGCAGAAACGAAGACCCAACACAGCCATAAATAAATAAATAAATAAAATTAAAAAAAAAAAAAAAGAAAAAGAGACAGGCTGAAGAAGCAGAATCAAGGGGACGTGGTGACGAATTAAACGTGCCTTTCTCACTTCTCAACCAAAAAATATTCCTTTAGCAAAACATACAGAAATTCTTGTTTGTCCTCATGTAACCAATGTTTTGTGGATGAAATCAAACAAAAAATAAAGTCTTAGATGTTGATAAATGCTATGAAAAAAAAATAAAGTAAGGAACACAGGGAGTGTTAAGGAAGGAGTTACTGTCTGTTTCCTCATCTAGGATATACACTCCACAAGGAAAGGGATGGTTTCAGGTTTATACACCACTGGATAACTAGTACCTAGCACAGTACTGAAAAAATACTAGATATTTAATATCTGTTGAAAAATGAATGAATGATAAAATCAGGCTTAATGAGGAACAAAGATATTTTAAAAGACAAGGAATACTGTCTCGATGCTTACTCATGGGCCAGGATCAACCACTCACTACACAGACATGAACAAGTAGTGAAAAGTAAGAGCAGCAAGAATTAATTCCTCTTTCAATTATGCCGGAATATAGAAAGAGAAAGAAAGTTCAAAGGTGTGACAGGTTGTGAAAAGGTTTGGTTAGACTAGTGCCTGGTGAACAGCGAGTCACCTAAAATTGAGAGTCACCCCAAGCTATACAATGGAATTGAGGGGTAGTCATCATTTGTCTCCTAAGGTATTAGGGGTCTCTGAATCTCTTCCTGACCTAACAAATGAAGGTTTGACAACATCCTTTATTATAGTTTGTACTGTCGCTCCCTTCGTCCCAAAATTTAATGCAAAATGAATTTATAAAAATGTTAAATTACAAGAAAATTGCGAACATTAAAATAAATTTACATTCCAGAGTAGAAATCCTGCAGTTCCTAGCAATCAATAAATTGACATTAATTACTTAGAGGCCATTATCACTAACTTAAGATATATAATAATTTATATTCTCTTTATTTAGTGCTGCCTTTTTTAAGTAAAGTTGAATATTTTTCTAGGTTTTTCTGGATTCATTAATAACCTCAGTACTCAGTGCTGTTTTTCCCATAAGATGTAAATGTCTCAATCATGGATTCTCTGATCATGAAGCTTTACAGGAATATAACGATTGTGTTGTGGTTAGGTACAGAATATTTTTATAACATTATCAATCACTCCCCCACCCCTCCAGCATTTGTCTCCAAGTTGGTGCCCATCAATTATGTGACAGTTCCTCAATCACTCCCACTTTTATGTGAGAAAAGGGATAATCATAATTCCCCAGCTTCATGGATCTTACAACTGCTGCCAAGTCTTTTTCATATTTAACAGGTTTTCCCTCTCCAGAATCTTCCTAGAATCATTTTCCCTTTTCGTATGGCCCATAAATCTGAAAATGAGGGAACGCCCTGGTGGCGCAGTGGTTAAGAATCCACCTGCCAATGCAGGGGACATGGGTTCAATCCCTGGCCCGAGGAAGATCCTACATGCTGCGGAGCAACTAAGCCCGTGCACCACAACTACCGAGCCTGTGCTCTAGAGGCCACAAGCCACAACTACTGAGCCCGTGTGCCACAACTACTGAAGCCCACACAGCTAGAGCCCGTGCTCTGCAACAAGAGAAGCCACCGCAGTGAGAAGCCCGTGTACCGCAGCAAAGAGTAGCCCCCGCTTGCCGCAACTAGAAGAAGCCTGCGTGTAGCAACGAAGACCCGATGCAGCCAAAAATTTAAAAAAAAAAAAATCTGAAAATGAAAGCATATCAGTACAGCACGATTTGCTCCATGAAACCATGAGGTTGAGTTAAATAAATTAACATTTTTTAAGATTTATTTATTTATTTATTTTTGGCTGCGTTGGGTCTTTGTTGCTACATGGGGGCTTTCTTTAGGTGCAGCGAGCGGGGGCTACTCTTCATTGCAGTGCGCAGCGCAGGCTTCTCATTGTGGTGGCTTCTCGTTGTAGAGCACCGGCTCTAGGCACGCGGGATTCAGCAGTTGCAGCACGTAGGCTCAGTAGTTGCGGCATGTGGGCCCTAGAGCGCAGGCTCAGTAGTTGTGGCGCACGGGCTTAGTTGCTCCACAGCATATGGGTTCTTCCTGGACCAGGGCTCGAACCCGTGTCCCCTGCACTGGCAGGCGGATTCTTAACCACTGCCCCAGCTGGGAAATCCCTAAATTAACATTTTTAAACAAGTTATGAATCTAGAATTCTTCTAAGTGTTATATACTCAGTGGGAAGAACAAAATACTCAGTAAATGTATACTCTCTTACAAGGTAAAAACCAATACAGAAAGAACAATTAGCTGACCTGGTCAGGTGAGAGACTGCAGTCAGGAGACAAACTAGAAGACCACCACTTCATACTAGAAATGATGGTGCTGGTCATGCTGGGTTTATGGATTTTGTAAAATTTAAGCAAAGGTGTCCCTGGGGCAAGTGGAAATGTGAGACTAGTGTTCTGATAAGCAACCAGTAATTTCTGTACATGGCATTGTTTGTGGTTGATTTTGTTAGTTTTTAATCACCAACAACTTTTCTATAGTGGTTCTCTTCTGCCTCAAGAAAAATATTATTTTTGTTTTTCAGTAGTTGTTATGTCTTTCTCTTTTTATCCTAAATTTTCCTAAATGTGTACTAATTCATTCTTTTTTCACTTAAAGGTAACGACTTTGCTCCTCTCGTCTAGGATTATTTGATCTGGTTCAACTTTGGGAGAAAAGAAGCACAAAATATGTGTTTCCATGTAGCTTAACTATTGAAATAAAGTTCTCTGCTGCTCTCTAACGGCCTGAATGAGTTTTAAATATTCTTCAACGAAGGCAGGAGGAACACAGCTTATGATGATCTTTGTACCCTATCATAAAGTGACTCACCTTCACCATGCTCTATTAAAAAGAAAGCCCTCCTATCTCTAGGGATCTTAAAAAAGTTTAACTGTGATCCTTTTTCTACTTAGTGAGAAAAATCTAGAGGATAGTAGGGAATTTTAGAGGGGGGAGATAGTTAACTTAGGATATAAGGAGCAGGGTATTATTTACAAGGTGTGCCTTTTTTATGTTCAGCGATTTATCATTCATGATTTTGACAGTACACCTACAATGCTAAAGGTTCTGTGATAAGGACAAAAAGGTCATCCGGTGCTATCCAGACATATCCCAACTGCACTCTACTGTCATCTACTTGTTCACATATGTCATTATTAGCTGTAACTTGTAAAATATGGTGTTCCAAAATTTTGAGATCCCTATGTGTCCCTATGTAACCTTCATAAATAGCTCAAACAGACTGTCTGTGTAAAGTCTGGCAGGTCTGTTGACTTATTGTGACATGAAAAAAGGGGGGGAACATTTCAACAACCGTTTACAGATAACTATTATTCATCCGATATAGTTTCTAACTGTGTGTCTGCCCTCCACCCCAACCACCCCGCAACAAAAATCCTGTATGCTAAATACTATAAGAAAAATGTTTTAAGCTTGATTAACCTCATCACAACAATTTAGCTTTGTCAAGTTAGACAGGCAAAACAAATACAATATAAAACCATTGCTGATTCTTTTCTAAATGAGGCAGCATTATTCATAGCTCAGAAAGAGGCAATCTGCTTCCCAACACTAAAATATATATAGTAAATTGAAGCAATATAAATCTCAATGAGTTAAAAGGCTGAACTAAACCCAAACCTGTTGTGAGTCTGCTAATACACTGCTAACAAAAGTCCAAAAATCTAACCAAGGAAGATTTTTATAAGCAAGCCCCCTGTTTGACAAATGTATTACACACTTAACACGTGGCAGGCACTAGATAAGGTGCCGGAGACTCACCATGAACAAAACAGGCACAGTCCTCGCCCTCACAGCGTTTGCTCAGTGCATGGGATAGAAGCCACACAAAAGGAAACTAACTAAATAAAAGTAAATTTTGTCAGAAGCCCTAAGAAGGAAAAAACGGTGTGCTGTCATTTTAAAACTTAGACAGAGGACTTACTACAGGGTGGGAAGCACTTTAGTTCATGTTTAAACTGTCAGTACACCAAGAAAAACAGCCGTCACCATGGGCTGTCACCCCCCTTTTTAAGTCATTTTATGAATAATTTACAGAAATAAGAAACAAAGGAACAGTTAATATTAAAAATTTTAGTAAGACTTTAAAATGTAGTAAACCCAATTTTTTATTCCATTTGAAGGTATATAGACCTGATACAGATTAGTGTAACTAATTCCTCATCAGCTGTTAGGCCTAATCCTAGGAACATATCTAATCTTGTAAATAGTGAGTGATTCCTGATTTCAAATACATCTCTAATAGACTTTGGCTTATCTTTACTTCCACTTCTTGCACTTGCATCGTCAAAACACTTTACTTTGAAAACCCTGATGGCTCACAATTTTTTCAAAAGGGGACAGCCGTTCCTTGTTCCAAAATTATCAAACACTGTCATTTCTAGACTAGGTATACATCCCTACCCTTCAGTATCTGTCCACTTATGAATCGTATCAAATAAATTTTGATGCCAAATATCAGTGAAGATGAAAGAAATCCATCACTTGTCCTAATCCTAGGATAAAACAAAGATGGTTCAGGTTCACGGTCACAAAATACTGCATGATAAAGTCCTTTCTGTTGAATGACTATTCACCTCGTGAGAAACCGTATTCCCTTCTTAAGTCCTTAAAGATACATTGTTCACGTAACGATTCTTGACTTAGCGGAAAAACTCGTCCAGGATATTCTCATTTGAAGGCTCAGAGAGCTCTAGCACCATGCAGCCTACAAAGGGTTAACAAGCATGAAGGGCTGTAAGTTACTCAGCGTGAATTCCCTGGATTTCTCCTCCCCAGGCCCTGGGAAGTGCATTCTATGGCCTGACCTGCTCAATGTATCTTCCCTTCCCAGGATTTCTGAGGTAGATCTTATTTGACAGATCCGTTTTTGAGATTTTGTGATGAAGAATCAGAAGGAAAGGAAGTTAGGAAGAAACCACTGAAACAGGGTTTGCTTTTTTGTGGGGGCTGGAGAGGCGTGAGGAGTGTGACTTGGGGGCCAAACTCCTCTGGAAGGGCAGAGGTGGAAGAGGGAAAATGATGGCCAAAACGTGTTGCTGGTGCTACGTGACTTTTTTCAACGGCTTCGAGAAATACAAATAAAGGATCTGCTACTTTATTTTGAAATGGTAAAAAAAAAAAAAAGAGTGAATTAATCTACAAAATTAATGAGCTTTAGTGGTCGTCTTCCTTCTGTACACATTAATATTTGGTGCATAGGACACTTTCATTTAACGGGTTATTTAATATTTTAAAAAGAAATGTGCATCACATATCTGCGGAACCCCTGCAGCAGCTCTGCAAAATCGTGGTCTTCTACACTCTTCTGCAACGCTGTTGATCCTTTTATGGCTGTGTTCTATTTCCCCAACCGGACTCTAACCCCTACGTGGGAAAAGATCACACCTTGCCTATTTCTGTATCCCCAACACCTAGTACAGTAGATCTTACATGTATTAGATGCTCAATAAATGTCTCTTAATATTAACAATTATAAATACCAGTTAAATATGATGCATAAATACAACTATAAATCAATTGTGTAAAACACTGATTTAACTAGGCGCCGCCAACTTTCAAGGATTCACTGTCTTGAAAAATTTGCTGATGTCATTTTGCTTTTGAGCCATTTACTTCCTTTTTCATGAAAATGGAATGAAGGGCTTAAGGTAGGACTGCTTTCCATAAAAACTGATTACTGAATCAAAGGATAAAAGAGGCCTAAGTGGTTTTCCCCAGCTCCAAACAATGAAATAATCTACTCCGATAAAACCAGCACTATCTGACTTACCAGCAAAATTCAAATGTTACCTACACTAATGATATTCAAATGCTTTCTGTTATTGTTTCTGCAGTAGAATCACCATGCAAATAAAATCTGACAAGGAATCTCAGTGCATAAAACTGAAAACAAACTAACTTCTATTGAAGCTGATGTGGAGACTCCACAGCCCCCATCTGCTCAGTGCCCATCCTTGCATCTCCCAGTTAGCCCTGAGGTGTGGCTCTGAGAAAAACAATTCAAAATCTGCTGATCCAAGGTATTCACACTAAACTAATTAAATTTACACCTCAGGTTCAATGCACTCTTTCTCATCACTTGCCTTAGTTTGCTTGTAGAATGCAGTGAATAGTATCCTTCATCATTTTAAGAATCTATGTTGAGTATTTTGAAGAGTTCTTACTCCAAGGCCTATACACATTTAATTTTCAACATCAAACACTTCCGCAGACGCCCAGAACACAGTTTTCCCTAAACTCCTGGGAGGTGGTGGCAGGAGAGACTTGATTCCTTGGCAGCTACAGAGATACCTTCTGTAAGTACAGACAAACTAGATGACTACATCAGCTTTATACAACCTAGGTTAGAGTGTCCAGCAATTAAGTCTCTGAAAAATCCCTCATATCATTAGACAACATCACAGTCCGCTTCATCTGAAAGACTGAGGACATGCTCCAGAGCTACAAACAGGTCATACTCAACTCTTCCTTCCCCTTAGCCAAATAAAAATCAAGTCCTTTCACTTCTTCTTCCATATTATTGGAACAGTTCCCCTCATCATTCCCAGGAGCACGGCTCTCGCCTAACCCGACAGCCGCCTCTACACTACCTCACTTGCCTCCTCCCCTCCAATCCAAGGTTACTCTTCCTTACATTCATTTATTTAACAAACATTTACTAAGCACTTACTATGTTCAAATCACTGTCCTAAGCACTGAGGATAGAGTACTGAACAAAACTTTTATTGTGCTCTATTTATTATGGGGTGACCTTGATTCTTATTTCAGAGAAAATAGAAGCTATTCAATTAAAATTTCTACAAGCTGCCATCCGTGCCCATATACTCTAACTTTCCTCTCCATATTCTTATTTAAAGGCCATGACTCTATCTGCCAACTGGATCCCTTCTCCAGGACACCACTCCTGCTACTGACCTCTTGCTCTCCTGCTCCAACCATATTTCCTTCTCTAAGTGATTCCTGTCAGCATACAAACACATTATGATAGTTCTTACCTTAAAAAGAAAAAAAAAAAGAAAACCCATCCCTACTTCCACATCCCCTTCTAGCCACCGTCCCATTTCTTTGTTCTCTTTTCCACAATAAGCATCAAATGATTTGTCTATACTTACTTTCCTCCCTTCTTTCATGGGCTCACCTCAATCAGGTTTTTGTCCTGATTGGACATTCTACCAAAAGTATTTCTTTCAACGTCCTCAACAATCACTTTACCATATCCATTAGTCAACTGTAACTCACATCTCACTCGGTCTTTTCAAGCCATATTTTACAGAGTTTATCATGCTTCCCCTCCTGGCAAAACTATCTTCACAAGCCTCCAGAACACCACACTCTTTCGTTTTTCTCCTGCCTCACCTGCTATTCTTTTTTTTTTTTTAATTTATTTTTGTCTGCATTGGGTCTTCATTGCTGTGCGCGGGCTTTCTCTAGTTGCGGTGAGCGGGGTTACTCTACTCTTCGTTGCAGTACGCGGGCTTCTCATTGTGATGGCTTCTCTTGTTGCGGAGCACCGGCTCTAGGCACATGGGCTTCAGTAGTTACAGCACGTGGGCTCAGTAGTTATGGCATGCAGGCTTCAGTAGTTGTGGCGCGCAGGCTCAGTAGTTGTGGCTCACAGGTTCTAGAGCGCAGGCTCAGTAGTTGTGGCGCGTGGGCTTAGTTGCTCCGTGGCATGTGGGATCTTCCCGGGCCAAGGATCAAACCCATGTCCCCTGCACTGGCAGGTGGATTCTTAACCACTGCACCACCAGCGAAGTCCCACTTGCTATTCTTTTACAGTCTTATTTACTGGTTCCTTCCTCTCCTTCCCAATTTCTAAACTTTGGAGGGGCCAGGACTTAGTCTTCAGGTATCTCTTTTATCTACACTAACCCTCTAGGACGGGCTACTCAAAGTATGGTCCATCAGTCCAACTGAGGGTATCAGTACCTGGGAGCCTCGTAGAAATACAAATTCTCAGAACTTGCCCCAACTACGGGTATTTTTAAGCAAGCAAAAGCTTGAGAACTGGCTGTGCTAGGTGATCTCATTCAATCCTTGGCTTTAAATACCATCTGTACAACGGTTCTCAGCCCTGGCTCCACGTTAGAATTAACCTGTGATGCTTTTTAAAAATAATTACATCTAGGAAAAAAGAACTTAAATTTTGCTAAATCTTATAAACTAGATATTTAAACTGAAATTAATAAACTGAACATTAATTTTAGTAATGAAAATAGTGTCTGTGTAATCTTTTCTGGGCATAAAAGTTTTCCTCAAGGACATACATACACGCACACACACACACAAAACCCCCTGACGTTGAAACATACGAAAAAATGTGATCCATACGATCCAGCTATTCCACCCTAAGGTATTTATCCAGAGAAGGAAATAAATGACTACACAAAGACTTGTACACAAATGTTCACAGCAGCTTTATTTGTAGTGGCCCAAAACTGAAAACAACCCAAATGTTCAATAACAGCTGAATAAAGAAAGAAGTTCATACAATGGAATACTACTCAGCAACAGAAAGGAATGAAGTACTGATACATGCAACAACATAGGTAAGTATCAAAACAATTATGCTTAAAGAAGCCACACAGAAGAGTACACACTGTAAGATTTCATTTATAGAATTCTAGAAAATGCAAACTAATCTACACAGAAAGCAGATCAGTAGTTGCCTAGTGACTGAAGATGGGAGGGAGGTAGGGATAGTAGGGAATAACTGAAAAGGGGTACAAAGAAACTTCTGGTGATGATGGATATGTTCACTATCTTAATTGTGGTGATGGTTTCACAGATATATTCATCTGTCAAAACTTATCAAATTGTACACTTTGTGTGTAGTATATCGTATGTCAATAATACCTGAATAAAAGCTGTTTAAAAAAATGTTTAACCTAACCACTAATCAAATTAAAACAGGAATACTTGAGCCCCACTCCCACGTTAAACAAGAATATACAGGGGTGGGACCAGGCTCAGAAATTTTTTGGAAATTCCCAGGCTGATTATAAAGTGTAACCAAGGTTGAAAACTACTGATCTATATGATACTCCAAAATTTGCATCACCAGCCCCAGTGTCTCCCCCTAAACTCCAGACTTATATAACCAACTGCCTACTTACATCTTCATTTGGATATTCAGTAGCAACTCAAAATAACTTATAATTTTGATTGCTCCCTCCTCCCATTCTTCCATTCTTTGACAGTCTTCCTATCTTAATAAATAGCACTCCATTTTTTCAGTTGCTTTGACCACTTAGACACAATATTTCATTCCCCACTTTCTCTCACACCCACATCTAATTCACCAGCAATTTCTTTCCACTCTACCTTCAAAATATGTCTAGAATTGGATGATTTCACACTACTCCCACTGATAACCACCCTTGCAATAGTTACGAAGATAACTAATGTCCCTGACTCCTCAACTGTTTTGCTACAGACTATTCTCCCACAAAGCAGCCAGTTGATCCTTCTAGGTATAAATCAAATTATACCACTCCCCTCCTAAAACAATTCAGTGGGTTCCTCCTCCCCACCCAACCCCCTTCCCTAGTTATACTCTGGCAACCAGAGTAAATGGCAACTGAGAAGAAAATCCAAAATTCTTGCTCTAGACTGCAGCCCTACATGATTGAGTCCCTCCTCCTACCTCATCTCCTATACTACCCCCTCTGGAACCCTCTGTTCCTGCAGTCTTAGCTGGCTAGGGCTGCCATAACAAGATACTGTAGAGTGAGTGGCTGAAAGAACAGAAATTTATTTTCTCACAGTTCTGAAGACTAGAAAGCCCAACATCAAGGTATGTCAGGGTTTAGCTTCTGGTGAGTGCTCTCCTCCTGGCTTGCAGAAGGCCTCCTCACTGTTCCTCACATGGCAGACAGAGGGAGAGAGATCTCTCTTTTTCCTCTTCTTAAAAGGCCACCAATCCTATCCCATTAGGACCTCATCCTTATGACCTCATTTAACTTGCATTACCTCCTAAAAGCCCCATCTCTAAATACAGTCACACTGGGGATTAAGGCTTCAATATACAATGGGAGGTGGTGGGGGGTAGTATGTGTGTGTGTGCACAGTGTAGTCCACAGCACCCAACCTCACTGGCCTGTGCCTGCCTGGGCGTCTCCCCTGTGATCTCCTCTGCCTACTCACTCCCTCACTTCTTCCATGTCTCTGTACACATGCCAACAGTTAGGGAAGTCCCTCCTAACCTGACATAAAATAGCACTCTCCTCTCCAACTCTACTCCCCTTCTCTGCCTATTCCTGTCTCCCTCATTATGCTTTATTTTCTTCAAAGCATTTGTTTTTACTTACCAAATTATGTATTATTAGTTTATTGCCTGTCTTCCCCTACCAGAAAAGAATGTAAGCTGCCTTCCACCCCCGTAAGTGTAAACAGGCACCTTTTTCCTGTTTTATTTTGTTCAACGCTGTTTGCCCTCTTCCTGTGGCATAAAAACAAAACAAAACACATCCTAATGTGTTTTTTTTTTTTTTAAAGATTTTATTGATTGATTGATTGCTATGTTGGGTCTTCGTTTCTGTGCTAGGGCTTTCTATAGTCGCGGCAAGCAGGGGCCACTCTTCATCGCGGTGCGCGGGCCTCTCACTATCGTGGCCTCTCTTGTTGCGGAGCACAGGCTCCAGACGCGCAGGCTCAGTAGTTGTGGTTCACGGGCCTAGTTGCTCCGCGGCATGTGGGATCCTCCCAGACCAGGGCGCGAACCCGTGTCCCCTGCATTAGCAGGCAGACTCCCAACCACTGCGCCACCAGGGAAGCCCCCTAATGTGTTTTTAATGGATGGGTGAATATGAAACCCTCCTACTCAAAAAATTCTAGGGACCTGAGGTGATCCTACAGCAGTTTCCCAACCCTGGCTGCACATCAGCATCACAGGAACTCTTTTAAAAATTATAATACTTGGGCCCCACCCAGACCAACTGAATAAAATTCTCCAGGAGAATTTATCTGGAGATAAAAATACCTGAAAAATCTCCACATATTTTTCAAAGCTCCTCAATTGCTCTTGTGCAGCTACTGGCCTACAGAATAAGATCAAAGTGCTAGCTAAACTGGCAAACTTCTCCAAGTCAGACCCTAGGATCTGTCAAGTGAAGCAAATTACTGCATTTCACCTTGTAATACTTTCCTAATGTACCCAGATCCCATCTCTTCCAAATCGCATTCTTTATCTACTCTAGCCTGTATTCACCTCTCCCCTCTCTGAAACCCTACAGCACATGTGGACTGTTTCCGATAATCATAGTAAATACATATATACCACGAAGCATAGCTTAGTCCCGTTTTAAACTACTTATATGTATATTTTTAATCCCCCACATGTGCTACGCACATACTGGACACAATAAATACATGTTGAATAAAGAAAGTTTGTTCATAAAATTATTTCCCTTTTCAATTTGTACTAAACCTGAGAAAGGGTGCATGCTTGAATCTTTCTATTAAGAGCCACTTAAATCAGTGGTCCCAAACCCTGATGACAGATTGGAAACACCTGAGGAGCTTTTAAGAAACTATAAAAACTACAAAAAACTTGTCTGGACCCCACCTTTAGGAGCTGTGATTTATTTAGCCTGAGATAGAGCCTAGTTATCCTTTTGTATTGATAGTTTGGTTTTTCAGTTTCTAAGGCATTTCCAATGTGCAGGACAGCTGAGAACCAATGACTGAAATGCATCAAATTCGGAAGCTCTACCTTTTCTAAATATAGAGATTTGGCAGCATTAAAAAGATGTTAAGTTACAGTCTACAGAAAACAGCACTCATATTTTCCAAGCCTTTCTTTTATGATACTGATGAACTCCTAGTGTACTTACTGATCAAAATGTCTATTTTAAGCTAAAACAAGTCTTATCCAGAGATTAGTTTTCTGTTTTATGGTCCAGCTTCCCTTCTAGTAATCTGTATTTAGGGAGGACTTACTAGTACAAGCAATTTTTCTTAAGTTTCTCTTCTTTCCTTCATTCATTTACTCATTCATGAAAATGTTTATTGTGGCAGGCAGCCTTCTTCTAAGATGTCCCCAATAATCTCACCCCCTGGTATTCCTGTTCTTGTCTCATGTCCCTGGGAGTGACTGGGCCTCGTTAAGTGCTTCTAACGAATAGAATATAGCAAAATTGATTGATGCCGCTTCCAAAATCAGGTTACCAGAGGACTCTAGCTTCCATCTCTCTCACCTTTTCTTGCCTTGTTGTGAGCGCCTCTGTAAAGTGGCCCACATGACAAAGAAGCCTCTGTTCAACACCCAGTGAGGAAGTGAGGCCTGCCAACAGCCACCTGAGTAAGCCTGGAAGAAATTCCTCTCCCACCAATGCCTTTAGATGACCACAGCCCGTGAGAGACCCTGAGTCAGAAGCCCCAGCTAAGCTATACCCAGATTCTTGGCCCACAGAAACGGTGAGGCAGTTTATGTTTGTTGTTTTAAGCAGCTAAATTCTGAGGTAATTTGTTATGCAGCAACAGATAACTAATACACTTACTGACACCTATTATATTCCAAGTACTGAGATGTCATCCTTTGTTACAGAAAATCTGATACCCATACTGGAGGATGGTCTCTCTGATACACCTAGCTCTGATCCACTGAATCTCTATATATTACATAGAGGTTATGGTACTGACTTAGTTCACCAGGGGACTACAACAAATCACCCATCAGATTATAGCACCTTCAGCGCGGGACAAGTTGTCCTGTGCTTGGGGTTACTTGATTTGTAAATACTTGATTTGTTCTTCACTTAACGTTCTCATACAGCTGTTCCAACGGGTATTTCTTTTCACTCCTTTGTAATGCTTACCTCTATTCTGTGCTGTCAGTTATTCTTGTTACGCAGTGTACTTTGTGCTGTCTATCCTTACTCCTTGCTCTATCGCTTCTCCTCCGCTTCTTGGCCTGGTGTGGGTAGGACAGTGGTTTTCAGAGTCATCACCAGGCAGCAGAACTGCTCCTTTCATTTTTCTCTCTCCTTTACCTTTTACCAGCCAGACCTGTTACTTATGTAATAACCAGATCTGTGGCTGTTTTAATAACTGCTCCTGGAACAGCTCAGTGCCATGTTTTCAAAGCCTGGTTTATGTACCACCAGTGGTCCCTGTCATCTGCCTGCTCCACAGGCAGCCTGGTATAATCATAAATTTAAAAGGTAAGATCAATTATGATTTTTCACTGAAAACTTGTTATTTTGTAATGTATAATCCAAACTCATAAAAGTTGTTTTAGCTCATAAAAGTAGAGATGAAAATAATTCCAGAAATGCCAGAATTCACTGAACAGGGCTTCAATAGAATATAGAATGTCAATCAGTATGACAGGTAAGTGAATCTGCAAGTATTGATGTGTATGCACAAGCACCTGGAAAAGAAAAGTATAAGTGGAAAGCATCCTGATAAATAACTAAAAACTTTTTTTTTTTTAACAAACCAGCATCCTGTCACCTTTCGTGATCACAGTATAATCCTCTTTCAAATAGCGGCATGAGCATTAAAGCTTTTAAATTATTTTCAAAAATATAGTACTTCTCTGGCAAACCAAGTAAGTTTTTATAAAACAAGGGCAAAATATGCTCTTTGGTGTAAAATCGATGAACTCTGTCACCAAAAACAGATAAGTCAAAAACTACAAAGGCAGCGTTCACAGTTGTACTCAATATCAAAAATATTATAAAGAGAAGCTTTAAAAAAAAAATTCACAAAGTCAATGACATGTTTAAAGGGAAAGGAGAAGGCATAAATTCTTGTAATATATGATATAGTTGGGCATTACATAATATTAATAGCATACAATATAGCAGAGTTAATACTATTACATGTGCATGCTAGCAGGTATTTTTGTTTCACAGTTGGAAAAAACCATAAATGTGAAAAAAAAATCAAGCAGTTCTTACGTCATTATAGACAACCTATTTCAGTGGGAAATGATCAATGATTTTGTTTGATTTATCACTGATATCCCAAGCTACAAAAAAGTTATTTCCAGTAGAGTGAAACTATATTAAAAACTGTGAACTACAATGTCAGCTGCAAAAGGTGGGTTGGGGTCAGTATTGATAGAACACCAGCTATTTGTGTAGATATCAAGCTATAAAAGAGATTGCAGTTGACTGCCTAACCTACACGTTGCTTCAGTGTTCAGTGTATGGCTGGCAATCAAAAATACACCTCCCAATTTTGATTCAATGTGATCAGAATGGTCATAAGGTTTTTTGCTATACAAAGAAAACATTATTGAATATATTGAATTTTCCACCTTAATATAAACTGTTGCAGTAAAAAGTATTTACATTTCTTTAAGAAACTGGTAACATCTGAAATGATCATTTCTATGATTTCTAGAGACTTGCTCAAGTAGTATACGTATCTGAGCAATATGTTTAAAATCTTGAATAGCATGAATATGTTGATTTAGGGTACAATAAATTTAATTTTTAGTTTAAGAAAAAGCCAAATATGGTATTATGGGGTTGATCACCGAGAGATTGACTTTCCCACTAAAAATAACCAGGAAGTTAATTAATATTACATTTACCACTGACTCAATTTGAAATATGCAAACTTTCAGCATTTTAGTGAGACAAAGTTGATCAAGAGTCTGAGAGTTCAAGAAACGGCTTAAGAAACTATCTGTAATTTTGGGGTCATGTTCAATTTGAACATCCAGAATTATCTGAGCAAGCCATTGCTTGTTACCATTTCAGCAACCTATAATTGTAAGTTAGCAGAAATTAAGCAGGAAAAGAAATATATAATATGGGGAACCTGATCTAGAGTTCTAGCTCACAAGCCCTATAGAACATCTAGTAAACAACATCTTTTTCACAGATGTGACTTATTATAAATAACTATTATTTTTTAAAATACTATTTTGTTTTTATTACTTTACAGTGATAATTTTTTAACTTACCAAAAACTAGTGGTATGCTTATATATCCTTTGTGTTCCAAGGATACGAAACGATTGAGATTCAGTGACATAATGTTTAAGAGTCTGGCTCTTAAATAAGATTATCTGGAGTCTAATCCTACTCTGATACTTACTTAAAATCTCATTTCTCATTTATAAAACCATAACTGTGGGAAGTAAACATTGTGAGGAGTAAAAGTTGTGAGCATGAAAATACATCAACACATTGTCTTATACATAATAAGTATTAACAAAGAATAAGAATAAACTTATTTTTTCTTATTCTTTGAGGTTATTCAAACAATTGACTATATAAAAAATCTGAAAGCTAATATGTGAAGGTACTACTAAAATATGATTTAGGAACACATCCATATAAGAGTTTAAGTTTTTCATACTCTGTCATCTTCAAACAACATGGCAATGCTACACTATAAAATCCCAACTTGGAAAAAACTAAAAGCTATTTGGTTTATTCACTTCACCTCTGTTTCCCAGCTCCAGAGCTGGGTGAGACGACTGGTGCTAGCCTCCAAGACGGTCTCACATCTCTTGGCATTCATGCCCTTGTACAGGCTCCTCCTACAATGAACAGTGCTGATTTGTACCAAGAGAAGGATACCGCAGAAATGGCTGTAAGTGGGACTTTCGGGGCTAGGTCATAAACAACACTGTGCCTTCTATCTTGCTCACTCTTGATCACTCACTCTGGGGAAGCCAGCTGCTATGTCATCAGAACATTCATGCAAGCCTAGGGGGAAGTACACGTGGCAAGACACTGAGGCCTCCTGCCAACAACCGCCAGGGTGAGCGCACCATCTTGGAAGCAGATACTGCAGCTGAGTCAAGCCTTCAGATGACTGAAGCCTCAGTTAACATCTTAATTGCAACCTCATGATAAACCCAAGGCCAGAACTACCAAGCCAAGCTGCTCCCAAATTCCTGACTCACAGAAACTGTAAGAAAATAAATGTTTTGGAATGCTGTTACACAGAAATAGATAATAAATCTGTTTGCCAAAAATCCAGCTGAAAAGACAGTGGTTTCTGGTGTGGGAAAGGGGAACATGGAAGAGGGAAAGAGGGAGAGGAATGGGAATAGACCTAATCAAAGCGAACAGAATAAAACAATGCAAAGTGTTAAAAATGTTTTAGGCTGTTATCTCTAGGTTTCAAAGATCATTTTAATTTTCTTCTTTGTCCTTTTCTATATTTTCCACACTTTTAACAATCTATCTTACTTTTTAAAATAAAAACAGAAATATGCTTTTTAATTCTAAAAACTTTCTAAATTTCATGTGTATAATCTTATTAGGTAATAATCTACTTGAAAATAACTGAAGGTCAACTGTTGAGATCACTACTGACTTCAAAGCTTCACCTATTATTTGTAGTGAGGTGGATGGACCTAGAGTCTGTCATACAGAGTGAAGTAAATCAGAAAGAGAAAAACAAATACCGTATGCTAACACATATATATGGAATCTAAAAAAAAGAAAGGTCATGAAGAACCTAGGGGCAAGACAGGAATAAAGACACAGACCTACCAGAGAATGGACTTGAGGATATGGGGAGGGGGAAGGGTAAGCTGTGACAAAGTGAGAGAGTAGCATGCACATATATACACTACCAAATGTAAAATAGATAGCTAGTGGGAAGCAGCCGCATAGCACAGGGAGATCAGCTCGGTGCTTTGTGACCACCTAGAGGGGTGGGATAGGGAGGGTGGGAGGGAGGGAGATGCAAGAGGGAAGAGATATGGGAACATATGTATATGTATAACTGATTCACTTTGTTATAAAGCAGAAACTAACACACCATTGTAAAGCAATTACACTCCAATAAAGATGTTAAAAATAAAAAGCTTCACCTATATGCAAGGCACTGTGCTAAATATAAGAAGAGACTAAAAGATGAAGACGACATGGTTCCTAACATCATGGAGCCTCAATTTAGTAGGAGAAACTGTCAGGAAGAATTCAATAATGGCCTAGAACATGGTATATTCTCAATAAATATTTGTTGAATAAATATGAGGGGTAGGAAATACTAAAAGAGCACACCTACAGTTGGGAGAGTCAGAGTGGAAAAGAAACGGGTCAGGGAAGCCTTCCTGAGGAGCTGGTAAGTAAAGTGAGCCTTACGTGTAGAGACAAAGGTGGAACGGCAAGTTGGAACCAGGCTATGGAGAGTTCTGATTGATAGAGTCAGTGGTCTGGAGTTTGGATTTCATTCTGAAGGAACAGGAGCTATCACAAGTTCAATCTATATGCTAGTCTCTCTAGCATGTTTGAAGTTTTACATAATGTTATAGAAATAAAAGTTTAAAAGTTGAATCTTTTTTTGAATCCTCATTGCTGACAATGCAAGGGCATCAGGGTCAGACTGGAAGCAAGGAAAATCATTAAGAAATCATTACTATAGTTGAGAGAGAGGCGGTAAGTGTCTAAAGTAGGGCTTTAGGGGTTAGATGGGCTATGTGAGAGAGCATATGTAAGGAAAATACTCAGAAGTCTATTTGGATTTGGGGGTGTCGAGACAGAGGGGAGGAGTAAACAATGACATCAAGGTTTACAACTGATGCCTAAGGGCATGATGATGCCACAATAGCAGAGACGTACTTAAAGTTTGCTATTTGGTCTTACATATGTATATATGTGTGTATATGTACTAACACATACATATACACAAGTTATCTATATATTATCTGCTGTTTAAATATGTTACATACATTATATATTACAAAAAGTATATACAATATATAACATTTGCAGCAGATACAAGATCCTTAGAAATTTTACATTCTCATTATGTTTCTTAGGTTAATATTAATATTAGATGAGATTTCATAAGTACCAACTGACAGTATATGCTACAGACAGACAGGGAAGGTAAACAAACCCACTCTAAGTATCAGAAGAAAATTACCCTAGTACAAGCACATTTTGTTGATAATTCATATACAAATAATCAGTTCAAGACAAAAAATAGATTATATAATATATATATCACTGTAGCATATACTTTCTAAATAATAAAAGCAGCTACATTTAATTTTGAAAATGTTAATCACAAATTGTGATCAAAATTGTCTGTTTTAATAGATTATACAATGCCATACAATTTGCTTTTGTCATTTTCTTTAGATTGTTCTACTTAATTCAAGATGCCTACAATCACAGAGATCTCATTCTAATTTAAAGAATGTTCTTTTAAAGATACCTATCCTGTAATCACAAAGATTTTTAAAATATTGAGCCCAGTAATACAAATCACTGCTAGTCTGTTTCCTTTTGATTATACTACATATTAATTTTTCAGAGGCATAAGTAATCAACAAATGGTTATTATCTTCTGTCTGCTAACAGAAGATTTAATTCATCCTTTGTAAAGTTCTCAAAAATTTGGATTAATGACTATATATGAAGTTTAGGGCAGAATATCACATTTCTTAGAATAAAAACAGTATTCTGAATGCAAATAAATATTCACATGTTCACCAAGACAGATTTAGCTCTAATCAGTTAAAGTATATCACAAAATAGTAAGTGACCAACTTAAGTTGTACAGAAGTGAACTAAATTAACTTAGAATGAATGGACTATAATGATATATTCCAAAATAACTGAAAAGGGGAATTTAAGGTTTAATGATAACATCAAATATAAAGAAACATGCAACAAAAAAAGAGGCTTACCTAAAGTAAAAGAGGGTAGGAAAAGACTACAGAAGGAATTTCTAGTGATGAACAGAGTCCTGATTTAGGAAAGACAAATGTCCTCTACTCTCAGCCTGTCTCAGCCAAACACAAGTGAACTCCCAGCTTCTCCTTCCAAAGACAGTAAGGACACCAGTTCAGGATCCTCTATCTCTAACGATCCTAAGAGATTTAAGTTAAATTTACTTTCCAAATCAGCTGAGGAAATAGTTGTAATTTTCCATTCCATCCCATAGTTCCCCATCTGATTCACACTAGCCAAAACTTACTTTAGCACACAGAGCTAAAACACAAACATATGGCTGAAATGACAAATTTATAAACACATACAAGTAATCAACCAGCAGGCATAAATGACTACTTCAGATCTTTGCTTTTTGATAAAAGGAAAGTATAAGGAAGAATAGAAGTACATTAGGCCAAATGAGATAAATAAAAAAGAAATTTGAGAAGACAAACTTAAAATCTTACACAGGATTACAGCAGTTAACATGCATTATGTACTAATAAATGGAAGCTATGTGCAGAAATTTTTGGTGGACAAGGCCGCAAATAAATTTTACTAAAAAACACTGCCACTAAGTTAATATAGACCAACGATGACTACAAATCAACTCAGTTTTAAAAAATAACATTAACTTTCTATAAAAGCGCTTTCTTAACATAGAATTTACTAAGTTATCATAGTTATCAACTATATTTAGCAATTCACTAGTAATAGTTCAGTGCAAATGAAAGATACTATCACATTAATATTCAAAGTTAAATGTAGTCAAATTGAACATTTAGGACCTGTGCATTTTATTGTATGTTAATTACACTTCAATTAAAGAATTAAATGTAGCAAGACTTTAGTTATGAGTAACTGAAGATGAAATATTTAGATAAAATTGATTTTTCCAGCTAACTAAAATATACATTTCAAAAAAACAAACCTTTTTTATTTTGTTCCTACAATTTATTACATGCTTCACTGCCTTAGTAAACAGTATAACATATAAAAGCTATTAATTTTTTAAAGATGTCTTATGTGTGCCAAGGATCATACTAAGCCCTTTACATTCACTAACTTCTTTAATTTCAAATTCCTTTTTTTATATGACAAGGAAACCAAGGCTCAAAATGTTTAAGACATCTGCAATGATCATATTCCACGTCATACTCAACTCCAGGTCTGCCTGACTCTAAAGTCTGTACTTTTATTTTTTTTCCCAGCTTTATTAAGGTGCAACTGACAAAACTGTATATAATTAAGGTGGACGTGATATTTTGATATACGTATACATTGTGAAATGGTTACCACAAACTAATATATCCATCACCCCATGTCACCTGTTTTTGTGGTGGTGAGAACATTAAAGATTTACTCTTTTAGCAAATTTCCAGTATACAATATTACTAACTACAGTAACCATGCTGTACATTAGATTCCCCAGAACGTACTCATCCTGCATAACTGAAACTTTGTACCGTTTGACCAACATTTCCCCATTTCTCCCACCCCCAGCACCTGGAAGCAACCATTCTACTCTGCTTCTATGAGTTCAACTTTTTTAGATTCCACATATATGTGACACCATGCAGGATTTGTCTTTCCACAGCTCGTACTTTCAACATGTCACAAGGCTGTGTTGTCTTGCTTACTCAGAATCACCTTTTAGAACCTCATGCAGCATGTTATTCTGGAGCCATTAAGATGTTTTGGGACATCTGCCCTTATCTGAAATGGCAGTTCCAGAATGCTGTCTCATTCTAGCTGGTGATTCTTTTGTCTCCTGTCTTGGCATCAGCTACCACTTCTCCGTGTATCTGATTTGGGCAACCTTAGTCTTCTCAGTCACAACTCCAAGCCCCAAGCTGCTTCTAATTTAATATCTACCATAATCAAAGAAGAACTGAAAATTGCCAAGAATAAGATCTTATCAAATTGGTGATCATATTCTATACAATTGTTTTACATCACTGTTAACAACTGTGACACAAAAAAACTGCATGAAGCAGAATACGGTTGTAATTCTTAAAGCTGCATACAGCACTCCAGAAGCTAATCAGGGAGATGTGGATGATGAGGAAGAGGTGACTACAGAGCTCCCTAACCACTCTGCAATGAAAGCAGCTGTGCTTTCACTTTATTAATTGGAGCTCCAAACAAAATTCTATGAGATTTTTTTTTATAAATTTATTTATTTAATTTATTTATTTTTGGCTGCATTGGGTCTTCGTTGCCACGCGCGGGCTTTCTCTAGTTGCAGTGAGGGGGGGCTACTCTTTGTTGCAGTGTGCGGGCTTCTCATCGCGGTGGCTTCTCTTGTTGCAGAGCACGGGCTTTAGGTAAGCAGGCTTCAGCAGTTGTGGCATGTGGGCTCAGTCGTTGTAGCGCATGGGCTCAGTAGTTGTGGCTCGCGGGCTCTAGAGTGCAGGCTCAGTAGTTGTGGCACACGGGCTTAGTTGCTCTACAGCATGTGGGATCTTCCCGGACCAGGACTCAAACCCGTGTCCCCTGCGCTGGCAGGCGGATTCTTAACCACTGCGCCACCAGGGAAGCCCTATGAGGTTTTTTTTTTAATGGGAAAACTATTAAAATAAACTAACCAAAAACACTGTAGTACTGTGTTTGTGGAAATCACTGAAAAATGGCTGAAAATTCAACAAGGTGGATAGTTCTTGAACATAGTAACCAAATGCCCAGAACAAAGCACTGAATGTTATCCGAAGGGTTTGGGGATTACTTCAGTATCATGCTTCTCTAATTGCTATAACTTTTAGCACATCTAGAACAAAGTTAAATAATACTGATGAGAATTTCCTTGCCTTGTTTCTAATATTAATATCACTTAATTTCTAATATATCTCCATGAAGCACTTTCCTGATTATGGTTTTGAGATGCATATTTTAATTATGTTATGGTTTTATTAAAGACTGTTTCCAGATTTTTTAGGAGAATGTTTTTACATTTTTAAACTCAATTACTTGAGGTTTTTTTTGTTTTGAGGTTTGGGAAGGTTTCATGGTTTGGTTTCTAGTTCTTGCTTTTTTATTAACTTAAAATTTCATTGTAGAGTGTATGGTTGATAATACCTTTTTCCTCCCAGTTTTCTTTCTAGTACTTATTTTTGAAAATGTCACACGGGGAATTAAAAAGGTGTCATTCTTTTTACAATAACAAAGTATGATGTATTATATCAGATTCATTGACTATATAATTCAGAGTTTCCACATCTCATATTTAATCGCTCTGATGTGGCAAGGACTGAAAGATGTCTTAAAGTCTCCCATTACTGCTACATTTCTTTCTCTTCCTCCTTGAATTTATAGATTTCACTTTAAACACTTCAATGCTTCATCTTCGGAAAATAAAGATTTGTGGTTCTCTTCATATTGGTAACTGTATCCTTGATTATTACAAAGGGCCTCTCTTTTTTTTCACCTGATGTTTACTGCTTTTAATTCAACATTGTCTAGCAATACCATCCAATGATTAATTTTTTGTTTTTATTTGCCTAGCATCTTGTTTTGACTATCCATTTACCTCCAACCCCCTTAGTAATTTCGTTCTAGATGTTTCTAACATCAAGTGTGTAGCTGGGTTTTGTGTTTTATCTAATCTGAGTCTTGCTGAACAGCTGAGCTTATGTCATGGGCTTCTATTGTTTTAATAAGCACATATAATCTTGTTTCTATGTTTTCTGGGTCTGTTTTTCCTTTCATGCTCATTCTTGTTATCTTCCATCTTTTGCTACACAGTTATTCACATATTAAGCAAATGTTTACTGAGCACCTACTATGTGCCAAGTACCATACTCAGTGCTAAGAACACAATGGTAAACAAAAAAGTTAGCTACATACATACAATTATAAACCGGTTTTGTTCTTCCCCACCCCAAATACCATTAGCAATTCTAACAGGAGTGGACGTAGATAAGGCTTCCAAGGAAGATTGCTCACATGATCTGACATGCTCAGACTTAAATAACACAAAGGAGGTGCTCCAATGAAATAGTGGGAGAAAGATAATATTGGGCAGAAAGTAAGCAATGAGTGTACAAAGGTGGCAAAGAACTCGGTGGGCTATAGAAACTGAAGGAAAGGCTGAAGGATATTGAGCAAGGGGGAAGAACTACATGAGATTAAGAGGTAGAAAGGCCATATCAGGTCTTCAAATGGGCCAAGTTAAAGAAAGAATCTTGGCTTTATTTTAGGTACAGTAGGTATCCTGAAATACTTTAAAATTTTAAACGTAGAGAATGAAGCGTGACACATATGGAACTGAAGAGACCAAGTGGTACAGTATTAGAGTAGCCCTGACAGGAGACGGTGGTGACTTGGAGTAGTGGGCAAATGATGAAGATGGATCCAAAGATTTTAATCAAGGTAGTACTATCACTCTTCCTCTTACCCTTCTCCCAGTTCTGGAGTTATGTGGTCTACTTTGAGACCTATTCAAGATTACTTTTACATATATAATTTGGTTGTTTAATAAAAAGACATGCTACATAAACTCATTCATTCAGTAAATATTTATCAAATGTTTATTACTGCCAGGAAACATTCTAGGCATGGGAATATAGCAAGGAAGAAAAAAATCCCTAGCCTCGCAGAGCTTACATGTTGTGAAATAAAATACAACTAAGTCTTCTTTATGTATCTCATTATGTCCTACCATAATATTCTAAATCGGTAACATTAAAGCATTTTTTGATGTAGTATAGTCATTCATTCACTCAACAGACATTTACTAAACACCATCTATGTACCAGGTCCTACTCTACAGGTATACAGAAATATCCCCTCATGAGCACACATATTAACTGCTAGAGATAGGCGCACACACACTATATATATATATATATATATATATATATATATATATATATATATATAAATTTATCTGTATTATAAACAAGCATACACATATATATTATTATATGTGTGTATGAGTAGAAGGTAGGAGTAGAAGAAAAATAAAGCAGGGTATGGGAAGAAGCACAGAAGTGCTATTTTTCTGCAGGGAAATCAGGTAAGCGCCTCTCATGAGGTTACACTTAAGAAGAGTCCTCAGTGAAGTGCAGGAGGAAGCCATGCAGGTATCTAGATGTGAAACATTCCAGGAAAGGCAAAACCGACTGCAAAGGCCCTGAGGCAGAAGGCTGGTATGTTCAAAGAACACTTAGGTGACCAAAATGTCTGAACTGCAATGAGTGAGAGAGAAAATGGTAAAATCAGTCTGAAGAGGTGGCCAAGGACCAGACCATGCAAAGCCTTCCTTTTCTACAATGGAGATAACTTGGAATTTTATTCTAAGTAGGATGGGAAATGAAGTAGGATGTGAAGGTTCTGAATAGGAGAATAACATGATCTGACTAAAGTTAAAACCAAAATTACTTGGCTGCCCTACTTAGAATGGTCAAAATCTAGAACACTGACAACACCAATGCTGGAGAGGATGTGAAGCAAAAGGAACTCTCAGGTACAGTCACTTAAGAAGACAGTTTGGTAGCATTTTATAAAACTGAATATATTCTTACCATACAATCTAGCAAGCGTGCTCTTTGGTATTTACCCAAAGGAGTTGAAAACTTATGTCCACACAAAAACCTACATATGGATGCTTACAGCAGCTTTATTCATAATTACCAAAACTTGGAAGAAACCAAAATGTCCTTCAATAGGTGAATGGATAAATAAACTGTGGTACGTGCAGACAATGGAATACTATTCAGTGCTAAAAAGAAATGAGTTATCAAGCCACCAAAACACATGGAGGAATCTTAAATGCATATTACTAAGTGAAAGAAGCCAATCTGAAAAGGCAAATACTGTATGATTCCAACTATATGACCTTCTGGAAAAGGTGAAAGTATAGAGGCAATAAAAAGATCAGTGGTTGCCAGGGGTTGGAGGAGGGAAGGATGGAATAGGCAGAGAACCGAAGACTTTCAGGGCAGTGAAGCTATTCTGCATGATGTTATAATAGTAAATACATGCCATAACATATTTGTCCAAACCCATAGAATGTATAACACCAAGAGTGAATCCTAATGTAAACAATGGACTTTGGGAGATAATTATGTTTCAATATAGGTTCATCAATTGTAACAAATGTACCACCCTGGTGGGGATGCTGATAATGGGGGAAGCTATGCAAGTGTGGAGGCAGGGGATATATGGGAAATCTCTGTACCTTCCACTCAGTTTTGCTCTGAACCTAAAACAGCTCTAAAGAATAGTCTATTTAAAAAACAAAAACTGATTGCTTTAAAAGAGTGACTATAAATGGTATGAATGACATATCCCTTTGCAAAACAGTCTGGGGGAGATTTTAAGGTAATGTCCTTCTTATAGTTTCCCAAGTCAATCACATTTAGAGTTTGTGGTCCACAAGGCAAGGCTTTGAGACATGAAGATCTATAATTAAATTCTGGCTCTGCTACTGAATGACTTCTGTTCTTATGTAAGTCACTTAACCATTCTGGACACTGCTTTCTTGAGAAAATAATTACAATAATAATAGTCATTCTACAAAGGAGTTTGTGAGGATCAAATTAAAATGAGCACTGGAAACTTTAAAAAAAAATTACCTGGCTGCTATTTAGAGACCAGATGGTAGGGGAGCAGAGAGTAATCACAGAAACCAGTTAGGAACTTACTACAATAGGCAGGCAGGAGATGATGGTGGCTTATATTAGGAAGGCAACAACAGAGTGTGGAAGAAGAGGCAGAATTCCAAATGTATTTTGGAGGTACAGCAGACAGGATTTGTAGATGAATAGGAAGTAAAGGGTAAGAAAGAGAGTGAGGGGAGAGACTGTGTCATCAGAAAGGAGAAGGAATTTGGGGAGAGAAATCTAAGTTCAGTTTTGCACATTAAGATTGAGACACCTAGGACTTCCCTGGTGGTGCAGTGGTTAAGAATCCGCCTGCCAATGCAGGAGACAAGGGTTCGAGCCCTCGTCTGGGAAGATCCCACATACCGCAGAGCAACTAAGGCCGTGTGCCACAACTACTGAGCCTGCGCTCTAGAGCTCGTGAGCCACAACTACTGAGCCAGCGTGCCACAACTACTGAAGCCCGCGCACCTAGAGCCCGTGCTCCTCAACAAGGGAATCCACCACAATGAGAAGCCCGCGCACTGCAACGAAGAGTAGACCCCGCTCACCCCAACTAGAGAAAGCCTGCACGCAGCAACAAAGACCCAATGCAGCCAAAAATAAATAAATTAATTAATTAAAAAAAAAATTGAGATACCTAGAAGACACGAAGTGGAGTTGCCTAAATAAGTGTCTAATGTTTCACACGCAAAAAAGTGGGAGATGTTTACATCTAACTTATTGAAAACACTCACTGTTTTACAGCCACATCTTAAACATGCATATGGTAAATAGCAAGACCTTCCAAATGCCAATATCAGTTAAACTATTACACCAACAGGTGATTAAAACAAGACAGACATGGTTTTACCCCTTAGTTAGTTTACAGTTTAGTGTGAGAAACAGAAAAATACACAAGTAAGTAAAATATATGCACTATGGGAGAAGTCCAAAATGGAGGAAGAAATTTAGGCAGACATAAAAACTACCTTAACATCACCTATAAATAACACTCAAATGCTGCACTCACTACGCTGGGTGACGTGCACTGACCATAATGGGTATTATGAACATAGTAGGGTTGGGAAGAAGATAGAATGGGATTGAGATTCTACTAGAAGGGAGATGGAGTAACAAAGAGGTAGGTTAAGAAAGACTGGAAACTCCAAACAGGTACGGAAGTTAAACAAAAATTAAGACAAGAAAACAGGTAGCCCAGGAAACCCCAGAATCCGAGCATTTATATATTCAGAGCCCAAGTAACCTCATGTTATAAGAATAAAGTCTGGCACTCTTTGAAATAACTTACAGAAGATTGTTCTGCTGGTACTGGGACATATGGATAACCATTAGAGGTTACAAATTCATTTATTGAGAATAATCTTCTTAAATGTCCCTCATCTAGGAAAGATGAAACCAAAAAGCTATTAAAATGTCAAGTCACGTGTCTTGTACCTTAGTTATGGCTTTATTTTGCAGTATGTTCATTCTCAAACAGTATCAACTAGGGGAAAAAATTGGTTGATTTGAAAATCTCTAAGCCCTTAGTATCTTAGAGAATGGCTACTCAATCCCCATAAAGTAAGATGTTAAATCTCACCTCATAAAAAAGAAGTCTGCATGTAAGGAAACCTTCTGCTTCAGAGCAGTGACTTTGAACCAAGAAAGGAGAGGTTTGTTACCCTGCTGGGGTGAGGGAGATAACAATGACAATAATGTACAGTCGACCCTTGAACAACAGAGGGCTTAGGGGTGACCACCCCCATGCAGTCAAAAATCTGAATATAACCTATAGTTGGCCCTTTGTATCCAGGGTTTCTGCACATCCATGGATTCAATCAGTGGCAGACTGTGTAGTACTGCAGTATTTACTATTGAAAGAAATCCATGTACAAGCAGACCCATGCAGTTCAAAGGTCAACTGTATAATGCTACCTCCTACAGCCCATGTAGAAGATCCGAGTCTGATATTCTGATGAAAGGAGGAGCTGATACTCTGATTAAAAGCTTATAGGAAGGAAACTTTACAATTTATCTAAAGAAATTAAGTACGCCTGGATATGAGAAAACATTACAGAAAGACCTAAATGGTCTGTCAAATTTAGGAATGCATAGTAGGGTTTCAGGTTACCAATGATCAACAGTAAAGCTAAGCACCTATGAACAGGTGAAGCAATAAAAGAAAAAAAAATATTCAAAGCATCTTTAATGAGAAGTAACAGACGGAGAACTATATAAAACCAAATGTTTTTCAGATGCTCCAAGTCTGCACTGTACAATGCAGAAGCCATATGTGGGTCCTGAGCACTTGAAATGTGCTAATCCGAATTGAGATGTGCTCTAAGTATAAAATACACCCCAGATTTTTAAGACTTAATATGAAAAAGATTGTGAAATATCCTGCTAAAAATTGAAAGGGTAATATTTTAGATATATTGAGTTACATTTTAATTTTTTAATTTAGCCACAAGAAATTTTAAAATTATATATATAACTCCCTTTTGTGGCTTGCATTATATTTCTATTGAACAGCGCTGTTATAAATTAGTCATGTTTAATGTGAAGCCTTAAGTTAATATGACTATTTTTAACATTTTCATTGAATTTAATAGTTTGTTCCTTTAGTACTAAATTCCACTTGGGTACATCCTGATTAAGATTTTTTTTTTTTTTTTAAATGCACAATGTAAGAGTTGCGAGTTAAGTTTTTGTTTTTGTTTTTTTAATTAATAGCTACTCTATTTATTTATTTACTTATTTTTAGCTGTGTTGGGTCTTCGTTTCGTGCAAGGGCTTTCTCTAGTTGAGGCAAGTGGGGGCCACTCTTCATCGCAGTGCGCGGGCCTCTCTCTATCGCGGCCCCTCCCGTTGCGGGGCACAGGCTCCAGACGCGCAGGCTCAGCAGTTGTGGCTCACGGGCCCAGTTGCTCCGCGGCATGTGGGATCTTCCCAGACCAGGGCTCGAACCCGTGTCCCCTGCATTAGCAGGCAGATTCTCAACCACTGCGCCACCAGGGAAGCCCAAGATGATTTTAATGTGAAGAACAATGACAGCTTACCAGACTGTCCAGAAAACAGACTGAATCAAATATCTGGGGAGGGGCTTGAGCCAGCAGGATTGTTCCACCCAATGTTAACCAGGCTCTCTTCATGTTATCTCTGGCAAAAGGGTTACATAGTAAGAAAGAAGCACTATGTACACACAGAACAGGATTTGACCAATAGTTTAGCCAAATCCATCCAGGATAACAATAAGCTTTGTTTTAGGATTTTTCTCAATTACAATTCTAGTTTTAAACTTCCAGTGTAAGATAAATATCTTTCACTATGATTTATTCAAGCTTACCCATTCTCAGCAATTTTCAGATATTCAAATTCACCCTTTGGGGAAAGAGCTCACCTAATTTCAATTTGCTATAAAGGAAAACACACCTCTCTCATTAGGGTGAAAGGAAATAATTGTATTACTTTTTATGAGATACCATGACAGATTTTAAAAGATAGTGGAATTCTCATAAACACTAATACCATCTGGAAACATTCCATGGTCCATCTGGAAACTTAAAAAGAATGTTGTTTTAGGAAATTAAGAATTTCACAAACAAGATACAGAACATAAAACTTTTACAAGATAGCACTGACTCAAAGACAGAAAATGCAATATCTGAGAAAAACAATTGAACTATCCCAATATTAGAAGACTACTAATTTTAAAAAAATGTATTGGACTCAGCACAAAGAAAATTATATTGGATTTTAGAGATCCAATATTTCCTACAGATTAAAATATTTCTCAAGTCAGAATTCTTTGGCACAAAACAATTCAAGACTTCATATATAATTCTCAGTCAAACTGCCTTAGACTTTGGTAATCAGTGGAAGAAATGGAACCAGTGGAAGATACCCAAGATGGCTTAAGGAGAACTTTGGGCTCAGGTGCTAGTTGATTTTGAGAGTGAAGTGTCAAAGTGCATTCATTTCAACATCCAGGGGTCTACTAAGCACAAGGCATCAAACTAAGTTTTAGAGATATAATGGTGAACAAGCTACAATCTCTGACCATTATAGAATTTACTCTCTCATAGTTTTGTAAAAGAATAAGAAGTAGGATTGCCATCAATATTTCATTGCCCGTTTCTCTTGCCCCAACTCAAGACATTTCCCCCTTCTCCTATTTGTATATGGAAGGGAAAGGGTGGGGATGGAGAAACAGGGAAGAAGAGATAGGGACATAACATACTGAATTAAAAGTATTTTTCTCATCTCTTTCCCTGTACAACTCTGAACTCCTTAAAGAGAGAGGATGAAACCACCCTATCGCCAGCACCTAACCCAGGGTCTGGCACTTATCTGCTACTCACTATCCCAGAACTAGACTAAATTATAGCCATTTTGCTAGGGCCACTGCTTTTTTCTTTTTCTATATAACCAATACCAAGAATAAATAAAGATTAAAACAATAAAGGTCAATCTTTCCAGTGTTTCCTTTTACAAAAATAAGCATATACATACATTAAGTGCAAATGTTTAAAAGCTATAATGTACATATTACTTCACTTATATTACTTTTATAGTAAGGAAAAACATGCAGTTCCATAAGCTAGTTTCTTTTTACCACTAACATTAAGATCTCCCTCACCTCCCAACCCCATCCAGAGGTAACAACTACCATGAGTTTGGTGTAAATGAGATCATATTGTATGCATCATTCTGCAATACCTTTTCCTTGCATTTATAAGGTCTCTCCATATTTATAAACATCAAAAGGTGGCATGGCATAGTGGACTCTGGAGCCAGGCCACTGAGGTTCAATCCTAGCTTTGAATCCCAGCTCTGCTATTTACTACCTATGAGAGTAGGTAGGGTTATTTACCCCTCTATGCTTCAGTATTCCCATCTATAAAATGGAAATAATGACAGTACCTATTTCTAAGTTCTCGTAAGGACTAAAATATTTAACGTTTATAAAATGCTTAGAACAATTCCTGGGCATAGACAGCAGAATCTGTTTCTTAAATTAAAAAAAATCACGGACAATAACCTAATCATAGATCTAGGTAATTCTTCATTAAGTAACTATTTTATATCTTATTTTATTTATCCATGCCTCTTATTGTAGACATTTAGATTTTTTTCCAAATGAATATCCCTGCATAAATCTCCCCGGGCAAATGCGCAAGTTTCTCTAGACTAATACCTTGAACAGTAATTGCTGGATACTAGGTATGCACATTTTAAATTGTGTAACACTTATCTGATCCTGAGCTTTGCAATCTAATGGGTGAAAATCGATGGTTCATAAGCTTTTAACTACATTTCCCTACAAATGAGGCTAAGCATCTTCTCAGTCCAATTTCCAGTTTCCTCTGCTGTAAATTGCCTTACTATCCATTGTTCATTTTATTTGTATCACCTATAGTACCTCTTTTGATCTTTACATATTCTGGATACAAATCCACTGGACATTACAGACATTATACATATCTCCCAGATATGATATTATGTTTTAGTTTGGTTTATGATGCCTTACAGTAAACCTAAGTTTTTCTTTTTTGAGGTAGTCAAATCCTTGATGGTTTTTTATCCTTGAAGGTTCATTCTTTTTTTCTTGACTTGTTAAAGAAGGCCTTACATATCCTAAAGATACATATTCTTCTATACTTTCCTCTTTTTTAAAAACAGTTTCTCATGTTTAGTGTTTAATTCAACTGGAATTTATTTCTGCATATGGTCTGAAGTAGAAATCTAGTTTTCCCCCATATAGAAAAACCAATTCAACAGTCCACATTTTCTTTCCCTGCTGATAGAAAATGCCATCTCTAGCACCTACCAACTTCTCAAATACATATGGATCCATTTCTGAACTCTCTATTGTTATATTAATCTGTCTTTTCCTGTATTAAGACTACACTACTTTAAGTACCATAAGGCTTTACTTTCCTTTGAGGTATAATTTATATAAAGTATACAAGTACTCAAGTACTATGTACAGCCTGATTTTTAAATATGTATACCCCTGTGTGATCCAACTCAGACCAAGATATTAACATTTCTCATGCTCCAGAATGCTCCTCATATCCCTTCTCACTCAGTACCGTGCTTCCAAGATAACCACTATTCTGATCTCGATCACCACAGATTAGTTCTGTTTTTGAGCTTCCTAGAAATGAAATCATACAATGTGAACTCTTTTGTGTCTCACTTCTTTTGCTCAACATTTAGTCTAGAAGATTCATCTCATGTTGTGTGTAGCAGTTTATTTTTTTTCATGCTATATAGGATTCTATTCTAAATATCATAATTTTAAGATTAGTCTAGATATCCAACAGCGCAACTCCCTCTTCCTTGTTCTTTTTCTTCTTTCAGAGCTGTCTTGGTTATTCATGTGCCTTTACTTTTGTATACGAAGGCCATTCCCCACCAAAAAAGAAAAAAAAAATCCTACTTTTTGTCTGAAATTACATATAAATCACAGAGAAGTTAATTTTTTAGCAATATTTATACTTCCCACTAATAATTATAGTATATCCTTTTATTCATGTCTAATTTTATGTCCTTCAATAAAACCTTGGGTACTTTATAGAATTTGCTGTAAAAGAGGTATTTTTCATTTTCTAACTGGTTGTCGTCAATTTGAATGTTGAGCTTGTATCCAGTAACATTGAATTCTCTTAGCAGTACAGTCTGTTGATTTTCTAAAAAATTTTTTCTAGGGGTATGTTCA
Source organism: Eubalaena glacialis (assembly GCF_028564815.1). Lineage (NCBI taxonomy): Eukaryota > Metazoa > Chordata > Mammalia > Artiodactyla > Balaenidae > Eubalaena > Eubalaena glacialis. The sequence continues at coordinate 72,321,691 of NC_083726.1, read as the reverse complement.
GCTCATTTTTCTTCCTTTCCAATCCTTTTGTATTTTATTTCTATTTTTTTCTTATTAGTAGAGATATATTTGTCTTATTCCTGATGTTAAAGGGAATGTTTCTAAGGTTTCGCCATTAAGCATGACACTTGCTGTTTGAAAGACAGCCTTTACTGGAAGAAAAAAGTTCATTTCTCTTCATGGTTTGAGGGTTACCTTTTTAAAAAACATTAATGAGTGCTGAGTTTTATCATATACTTTTACCAAATCTTTCAAGATTTTTTTCCCTAAATCTTACCGTATAAATTACATTGATATAATTTTCAAATATTGAACTATCCTTACATTCTTATCCTAACTAAAATTTTTCAAGAAAAAATAAAATAAAATAATAAAATTTTTATCTCTGTTCATAAATGAGATTGAATGTAATATATTTTCCCTTGTATATTCTTTTCAGTTTAGGTTTCAAGGCTAAATTTGTCTGATAAACAACAGGGCAGCTCTCCCTCTTTTTCTATTATCTGGGTCAGTTTGTATAAAATTGGGATTACCTGTTCCCCAAAAGTATATGTGAAATTATGATTACAAAATCACAATTAAAACTACTCCTTCTGATACTACTTCACACCAATTTTAGGATGGCTTTAATCAAAAAGAGAGATAGGGCTTCCCTGGTGGCACAGTGGTTGGGAATCTGCCTGCCAATGCAGGGGACACGGGTTCGAGCCCTGGTCTGGGAAGATCCCACATGCCGCGGAGCAACTGGGCCCGTAAGCCACAACTACTGAGCCTGCGCGTCTGGAGCCTGTGCTCCGCAACGAGAGGCCGCGATAGTGAGAGGCCCGCACACCGCGATGAAGAGTGGCCCCCGCTTGGCACAACTAGAGAAAGCCCTCGCACAGAAACAAAGACCCAACACAGCCAAAAATAAATAAATTAATTAATTAATTTAAAAAACAAACAAACAAAAAAAACAATGAGGTGTGCAGGATGATTCTCTAAATAAAAAAAAAAAGAGAGAGATAATGAAAATGTTGGTGAGGGTGTAGAAAAACTAGAACCTTCATACATTGTTGGTGGGAAAAAAAAACGGTACAGCTGCTCTGGAAAACAGTCTGGTAGCCCCCCAAAAGGTTAAACAGAGTTACCATATAACCCAGCAATTCTACTCCTAGGTATACACCCAAGAGAAATGAAAACACATGTTCACACAAAATCTTTCACACAAATGTTGGTACCAGGACTATTCATAATAGGCAAAAAATAGGAAAAAAATCCAAATATCCATCAACTGACGTGGTATATCCACACAATGAAATACTATTTGGCCATAAAAAGGAATGAAGTATATTGATACATGCTACAACATGGCTGGACCTTAAAAATATTATGCTAAATGAAAGAAGTAAACCACAAAAGGCCATATACTGAATGATTCCATTGTGTGAAATGTGTAGAACTGGCAAATCTATAGAAACAGACAGTAGATTAGTGGTTGTCTAAGGCTTGAGGGTTTGTGGAGAATTGGGACTGACTGCTAATAGGTACATGGTTTCTTTCTGAGGTGATGAAAATATTCTAAAATTGACTGTGGTAATGACTGAACAATTCTGTAAAAATATTAAAAACCATTAAATTGTACATTTTAAATGGGTAGGTGGTATGGTTTATGAACTATAACTCAATTAAGTTGATATTTTAAAAAACTTCTTCTTGGGGAAATTTACTATAGCTTCAATGTCTTAGTGGTTTTTAGTTTCTATGGATTTTCTTTTTCTTGTACAATTTTTGAATGATTTTTTCCCTAGAAAACAGACCATTTCACCAGGTTTTTAAAATTTATATACACATAAATTAATAGTGATTTCTTATGGTTTTAAAAATTACAATTACTATTTGTAATTATATCCCATTTTATAACTTTATTATATGTGTCATCTGCTTCTTGGTGAGTACTTCCAGACCTTAATCAACTGAAAAGAACCAGCTTCAATTTGAATGAACATTGCTACTATTTCTATTGTTGATTACTTTCTATTTCATCAAATTCTACTTTTATTTTCATTTCCTCTTTCCTTCTTTCTTTGGTTTTACTTTTTACTTTTTTTAGTTTTTTGAGCTGTATATCCGGGTCACTTATTTTCTTTCAACCTAATACATGCATTTAAGGTTATATGTTTACCCCTAAGCACCACTTTTCTTATATCCCTCAAGTTTTGATACAACGCTTTTGTTGTGATTCAGTTCTAATTATTTCATAATTTCCACTATTTTTTCTAATCCTTCAAAATTCTTGGTCATCTTTTCTTCAATACTGCTTCTCTACAATTCTCTGTATTCTCTCTTCTGGAACTCTAATTAGACATACGTTGGAGCTTTTCAATCTATTCCTAAGGTGTCTTAGTTTTTCTTTTCTATTTTTCATCTCTTTATCTCCCTGTATTCTAGTCCTGGAAGAGTTAACCAGTTTTATCTTGAAATTAACAACTTCTCTCTTTAGCTACGTCTAATCTTCTATTTTGCCCAATGATTTTTTTTAAATTTATTTATTTTATTTATTTATGTTTGGCTGCATTGGGTCTTTGTTGCTGCATGTGGGCTTTCTCTAGTTGCGGCGAGCACAGACTACTCTTCGTTGCGGTGCACGGGCTTCTCACTGCGGTGGCTTCTCTTGCTGCGGAGCACGGGCTCTAGGCACGCGGGCTTCAGTAGTTGAGGCGCACGGGTTTAGTTGCTCCGTGGCATGTGGGATCTTCCCAGACCAGGGATTGAACCCGTGTGCCCTGCATTGGCAGGCAGATTCTTAACCACTGCACCACCAGGGAAATCTCCCAATGATTATTTTATAACTAGATATATTTTTCATTTTCAAGATTTCAATTGGTTAATTTATATATCTACATATATTTTTTTCTTGATTGCTCTTATTCAATTATAATGGAATATGTTCTGAATAATAAAAAAGGAATAGATATACTTTAATCTAATATACTTTTAGGTGAAATGTTCTTTGAAAAGTTCTCCATTATAAAATTCTTCTTTAATGTCAAAAAAAATACTTCTTAAGAGCTCTCTTGACTGCTGTTCTACCGAATGTTATCCCACTGTGCCTACCTGCATCAAGGCATGGAAAGAATAAGTCCTATTATTGCCATTTTAGAATTAGAGAAACTGAAGCACAATAAAGTTCTTTATAAAATACTTTCTCCCCAACTTTTCTTTGAAAAATATCAGAGCCACAGAAAAGTTGAAAGTACAATGTATACCACTGTACCCTTCACCTAGATTTAAAATTGTTAAAATTTTCCAGATCTGCTCTCTCTCTCCTTTTCTCTCTCTTTACATACACATATCACCACATCCAGATACCCACACATTTTTCTTCTGAACTCATCATGATATTTCACTTCTAAATATTTCAGCATGCATCTCTAAAGAACAAGGGCATTCTCATACCATATCACACTAAAAAAAACCAGGAGACTGAAGAGTCGGCAAATTCAAATCAAACACTTAAATTATCTGACTAACTGTTCTTCATTTTGGCTTGTCTAATTGGACCTGAAGTGGTTCTCTGGTGATTATTTAGAAGTGACACTCAATCTGTCAAAAAGCGTTTCCTTCCTTCAGTGACCTTGAAATCAGATTTCATTTACTGCTTCATCAGACAGGTATCTTAAATCCAAGCATTTCTGAAAAAATCAAGCAATAATCTTCTAAGATATTCCAACCTCAAAAATCAAGTATACTACTACACAGAGTCTTAAAGTGAATACAATCGAATTAACACTCTCAAAGCTATACATTCTATTCTAATGTGCAATGGAAGTTTAATAAAGTGTATTAAACAATTATAATTTCACTATACCAGCTTTGAAGGAAAAAAGTTGTTGTTCTTAAGAAAAATATACAGTACAAACAGGATTGATTAGCCAAATGAACCCGTTTAATAAATGAAAAAACTGGCAAGTATATTTGTGATTCTACATGAAAACTAATTTTTCAATGGGCACGATTTAATCTCAGTCACTAATGTTAGGAAGTAAGATAAAACACAATAAAATCCTATCCTTGCTCTCAAAGACCACACAAGTCAGCTTAAGAGTTTTACATCAGAAGAAATAACAATCAATACAACCTGAAGCTAATATTTAAAGCTAAACTGTGTCATACAGATAAGAATTATACCTACAATCACAGAAATATTTAAGATCAAACTACAATCAAATAATAGCTCATAAGAGAAGTTACTATGTGCCACTAGGCACTGTTCTAAGTACATTCCAAGAATTAGTTAATTCAATCCTCATAACAATCTCATTTTTCCACTGAAGAAGCAGAAATAACAGAGATGCCAGCATAAAAGGATTTATGTAAGGGGTAGGACCTGACCTCAACCTTAAAGTACAGAGAAGAAGAATGAAAAGAGGGTCATTTCAAGAAAATGGAAAAGCACAAGCCAAAGCATAAATATGAGAAGTATCCTGGTAAGACCAAAACAAAAGTTTCAAATTGAAGAAATTAAGGCTGGATAAATAGGATGGGATTAGATTATGGGAGGCCCTGAGTGCCCAGCAAATGGATGAAATTTTATAAAACAGCAAGAGCACGGCACCACTACAGGTCTTTATGTGCTATAAGTGGCCTTTTAAAAATGGTAACCTGGTAACAATGCAGAATGAGTGAGAGAGAAATGGGAAGCAAGGAACTCTGTCCAATTCTAACATTTACATAAATAAATCCGGTTGGTACATGAGGAATCACAGAGCTCACAGTGAACCAACTATGTCACCCCTTCACATCAATAAGCCAATCCATTATGAACAATGAAGTGGTAAGTATAATTGCAACATACCCTGAACTATTTCCAAATATACCTTCAACGAAATTAAAAGGTACATTGAAAACTAGGTCAGTAAGAAGTAAAACTATGCTTGCTGTTCAGTACTATGCCAAAAGAATTTGGCCGAATTTGACATAAGCAGAAATTTTACAGTGCAAGTATCTACTTCAATAAAACAAACATCACAAATAAAGGAATTAAAATAATTCAACATATAGCTTCCTCACACTGCTTTAGAACTATTACACTATTTATCAAAAGGTAATAAATATTTAATTTTTATAAACAGCTATTATGTAAATGTATACTTTAAAATTAATGTCACATTTATTCATATACCCGTTAAGAACTAGGTATTTATCATCCATACAATAAATTCTATAATCCACATCAAACTTACAAAAGAAGCTATCCCAAACAACTTCCTCTCTTTGTAATTAAATGAACTCCTAAAGAGAAGAAATATGGGAAAAAAATCTTAAGTCTGTGAAAACTAGATTACTTACCAGCAACTTGAGTTATCCTATTGGGTCTTTTCCCTCACAGATCCACCTCTCTTGCCCTTCTGTCCAGCATGAGAATCTTCCTGATGGGCATCCACTGGAACTGAGGGGGCATGCAGTACAGACGCATATGTAAGAAAGTTGGGGGGAGGGGATTTGGGAGATGCTAGAGACATGCTTCAGTGTGCTCGCTTACCTTCCTGAAATTGGAAATTTCAACGGTCCCTTGGTCCTCGAGGCATTCACAATAACTTCAAAGAATGTGGATCTGTGGAGATTACCCAATAGGAGAACTCCAGTTACTGGTAAGTGATCCAGCTTTTTCTTCTCTATCAGAATAAGAAAATTATTTAAATTTATTTGAGATTATTAATACATGTAGAACTACAAGGGACAGAGTTGTAAATTCATCAGATTATTATATATGAATGCACCAAAGTAAATACAGAAACAATGTGCTAACTATGAGGTCAACAGAAACTTCTGGCATTATCAGAAACACAAGGAAAAGAAAATGATTTGAATGGTTTCATTTTAAAATCTCCACTGTAACAACAGCTATATTTTAATATATAAAAAATCAGCTATCAGACTATTCTATCTCACTAAAACACCACCATCATTTTTTAATATTAGTAAAGGATAATTAGTTGATCAAAACCTACCATTTCTTAACTAGCCATTGTCATTAACATTGCTTGAATTTTGGTGTAGAGGCCACCACAGTGGATTAACAATCTGTAAGACTTCAGATAAAAAGCATCAATGCAATTCCCATTCATCACTCAATAAGCCTTTAAAATAACCATTTGTCACCTACAACAAACCAACCACATACACACATATAAGTATGTCCACAAAAAAAAAAAAAAAAGTATGCCAGGCCACTCATAAACAATGATGCTGATTTTAATGTAAATACTTGTACAAAGTAGTACAGTAATATTTTTGATTAACTGTTATATTTTTTATTTTTATAGCAATAAATTATTTTATTTTATTATTTTCCATTTCATTTTTTTTTTTACATCTTTACTGTAGTTGCTTTACAATGTTAATTTCTGCTGTATAACAAAGTGAATCAGCTATATGTATACATATATCCCCATATCCCCTCCCTCTTGCATCTCCCTCCCACCCTCCCTATCCCACCTCTCTAGGTGGTCACAAAGCACCGAGCTGATCTCCCTGTGCTATGCGGCTGCTTCCCACTAGCTATCTATTTTACATTTGGTAGTGTATATATGTCAATGCTACTCTCTCACCTCCTCCCAGCTCCCCCTTCCCACCCGCCCCCCATGTTATACTTTTTAAATTGGACTTGTCATTGAAAAACAAAAAACTATTTCTAACAGAAGAAAAGTCTCCTCAACAGAACTTTATTTCAGGTTCACATGAAGACTGCCTTTACCTTTAACTCAATACATATTAATCAGGTACATGTTCATTTTAATGTGCTAGAGCAGTGATGACTTCAAACACTAGTTCTTACTGAAGATACAGATATGTTTCAGTTATAGTCTTCCCTGCTACCATTATGCTCCTATTTAATAATTATCCCTTACCTTCAAGAAACATATGGTTTCATGGTTCTTCATTCTATAGAAAAAATTAAAGATAATGTATAGCTTTTCCTTTGTTTTAAGAGTAAACAGGATAAAATGGTGTATAAAATCATTACTCAACAAAAACAAACTGAAAATGTAATTCTAATGAAAATCTTAAGTTTCAATCCTGTTATAAGGTAATATTTATATTTAGTAAAGCTTGACAGCACCATGTCAACCGATTTTTCCTAGATTGCCACTTAAAGATACAAATTGTCTTGGATAAATTATATCCATTTTTATATAAATCTGAGTTTTAAAAAATAATAGTAATTAATGCATTAGCTTTTTTTTTTTGGATGAGTCAGGATCCTTTGTTTTTATTTTTTTTACTTTTTTTTTAACATCTTTTTTGGAGTATAATTGCTTTACATTGTTGTGTTAGTTGCTGCTGTATAACAAAGTGAATCAGCTATACGTATACATATATCCCCATATCCCTTCCCTCTTGCGTCTCCTTCTCACTCTCCCTATCTCACCCCTCTAGGTGGTCACAAAGCACCCAGCTGATCTCCCTGTGCTATGCAGCTGCTTCCCATTAGCTATCTATTTTACATTTGGTAGTGTATATATGTCAATGCCACTCTCTCACTTCATCCCAGCTTACCCTTCCCCCTCCCCGTGTCCTCAAGTCCATTCTCTATGTCTGCGTCTTTATTCCTTTTTTATTTTAGATTTTTATTTTAGATTCCATATATATGTGTTAGCATACGGTATTTTTCTCTTTCTGACTTACTCCACTCTGTATGACAGACTCTAGGTCCATCCACCTCACTACAAATAACTCAATTTTGTTTCTTTTTATGGCTGAGTAATATTCCATTGTATATATGTGCCACATCTTCTTTATCCATTCATCTGTCAATGGACACTTAGGTTGCTTCCATGTCCTGGCTATTGTAAATGGTGCTGCAATGAACATTGTGGTACATGTCTCTTTTTAAATTATGGTTTTCTCAGGGTATATGCCCAGTAGTGAGATTGCTGGGTCACATGGTAGTTCTATTTTTAGTTTTTCAAGGAACCTCCATACCGTTCCCCATAGTGGCTGTATCAATTTACATTCCCACCAACAGTGCAAGAGGGTTCCGTTTTCTCCACATCCTCTCCAGCATTTATTGTTTGTAGATTTTTTTTGATGATGGCCATTCTGACTGGTGTGAGGTGATACCTCATTGTAGTTTTGATTTGCATTTCTCTAATGATTAATGATGTTGAGCATTCTTTCATGTGTTTGTTGGCAATCTGTATATCTTCTTTGGAGAAATGTCTATTTAGGTCTTCTTCCCATTTCTGGATTGGGTTGTTTGTTTTTTTGATATTGAGCTGCATGAGCTGCTTAATGCATTAGCTTTTAAATGACCCATTCAGGCAAACAGGGGCACTACACAGACCTCAATTTCTAACTGTAATACAGAGATAAATGCCAAAAGGGCCATCTAGTTAACTAGATTCCTAGTTAACATCTACTCCCTGAAAAGTAAGCAAGTACATGGCATGAAGGTCCTACGTGTTTGGATTGATGCAACAGATACAGAAGCAATAATCCAAATATTTTATCCTTATGGTATAAGCTAGTATAAAAGTTGTCATTAAGAACTAAATGATAATTTCCAATTTTAATTTATAGCAACACATGCAGTCTCCATTTAGACTCAGATCTTATGAATTGAAAATAAAATCAAGTGCATTTTTAAAAATAATTTGAGAATCAAAATATCTTGAAAATATTTTAAGGTAACCAAAAGGTTCACTTAAGAGACCAGAATTCAAAGCTGTTTGTTGTTGTTATCATAGCATAAGCTCAACTAAGATGGATTTTATCAGAACAGCTGAGAAAAGACATTCCAGAAATTAGGATACTCTATTCAAAAGTATCCTCTGTAAGCTCTAATAATTGTAACGCCCATCCACAAAAAGGTACTCCTTAGTAATCAGGAACCTAATCAAGTGTTTCACTAATGAGAATCTACTGCATAAAATCAATTTGAACTTTTGAAAAAACTGTTCAGAAAAAAAGAGTTAGCTAACTTTCACTTCCACTACTACCCATTAGTTTAGACATTATATTTTGGCCGGAAGCAACTTAAATTACAACTGGTTTTGTGATTCCAAGTACATTATTTTCTAACTTTCAATTAAGATTTAAAATTCTAATGTAAGGTATTATAGCTGTGGAAAGTTGTTCGTGGTAAATCCTGGACTTGAAATCCTTTAGCAGTGTAATAAAATTCAACATTATACATATATTCACACATATTTCAGTGACATTATTGATGGTTCATAAATCTGGGGGGGATGTGTGTACCTCAGTTAACCAAAATGAGGTCAAAGGTGAATTACACACTTACTTACTAAACAATGTTATTTACAGAAACTGTCATCCTTTTCTGCTCCTTAAACAGCTCATTAGATAATCCGCTTCTTAAAGTTTCCTTTTCTTCAGCCTTATCCACTACTTAGCTCTACATGAACCCATAAAGAAACAAACAAAAACAGTACTATTTTCTTGTTAACATAAATTAACCTAAAATCAAGATGGAAAAAACTATTTATCTGTAAAATAGGCGTAACAGCAGAACCTACTTCACAGAACAACTGTGAGGATTAAGTTAACAAAAATATAAGTAATGCATTTAAAAACCATGCCTGGAATCTAACCATATATCAAATTGTAACATAACCACCCAGAAACGGAATTATTTTCAAATGATTTTATATATCTTTAAAGAACTATTAAAAAAATTCTAAGTTTAGAGATTTAGTGTTTGTATTAATTTTGGTACAGTTGGCTCTCTGTATCCAGGGGTTCTGCATCCACAGATTCAACCAACCATACATCAAAAATATTCGGAAAAAGAATTCCACAAAGTTCCAAAAAGCAGAACATGCTAACAACTATTTACATAGCATTTAGATTGTATTAGGAATTATAAGTAACCCAGAGATGATTTAAAGTATATGGGAGGATGTATGCAGGTTTATGTGCAACTCCTACACCATTTTAGTAAGGGACTTGAGCATCTTCAGATTTTGGTAACCAAGAGGGTCCCAGAACCAATCCCCCATAGATACCAAGGGATGACTGTACTATTATTTTGAGACTATATTCTTTATATTGCAAGATAAAGAAAATAAGTAATTTATGGTATTGATCAGGAATCACGATGTGCAGCATGAGATACAAAAACACATTAATATTAAAAGAAGTGCAAATACCACTTATACAAAAATACATATAATTTGGAAATAGTTAAGAAAACATTCTAGACAGTAGTTACTAAGTAAATCACTATCATTATCCTACCAATATATAAATTATATCTGCTAATATTACAAAATCAGCCATTCCATTAGATTTACTAGTAAAGAAAGCTCCTCAGACCGTTAAAGTTGCCAGAAACATTTACACAAATCATTTTCCATGTTCCAATACCTGATTTTTATTTATAAGCTAGAATTTTAGAACTGCAACTGCTGACAAATTCTAAAAGGAAAGTATGAGAAAAATAGTACATATTCATGTTCTTGACTGACATTAGATGGTAAAGATACTAATATTCAATCTGTTCAGAAAAGCTGAAGTGGAGGGATGCTAGCAGGTAAGCTCTAGGTCCCTAGAACCCCTGCTCTGGACAGAACAGCTCTCCATTTATCTATTTTATATTCTGGGTTTCCTCCATAAGCTTCCCTTTCAGGAAAGAATTCTGCAACAACCACAAAAAGTTTTAAACTTTAAAGGACCGTGTGATGAGCCGCCTTTAAGATGGCCCACATTGATCCCACCTCCTGGTATGCATGCCCTTCTGTAATCTCCTCCCTCTGAGTATGGGCTGGATTTAGTGACTCACTTCTAAGGAACAGATTTGGCAGAAGTAATGGATGTCACTCCCAAAATTAGGTTATAAAAAGACAGTGGCTCCCGTTTTGGTGACTTTCACCCAGATATCTTGCTTTGGGGTAAGCAAGCTGCCATGTTGTGAGCAGCCCCATGGAGAGGCCCACATGACCAATAAATTAATGTATCCGGCCAACAACCAGAGTCCTGAGGCCTGCCAACAGCTGGAAGCAGGTATTCTAAGGCCTGCTGACAACGCTGAGTGAGCCTAGATGTGGATCCTCCCTCAGTTGAGCCTGAGAGATCCTGAGCCAGAACCACCTGCTAAACGGCTTCTGAATTCTTGACAAGGAAGGAAAGAAGGAAGAAAGGAAGGAAGGGAGAGAGGGAGGGAGGGAGAGAAGATAATAAATGCTGATTGTTTTTGGCCACTGAGTTTTGTGGTAATTTGTTATACAGCAACAGGTAACTAATACGGAAAGCATTACAAAGTAATTAGTATTAAGCTAAAAGTTGCAAAGTGAATATTAATTATGTTCCTAAAAAGGAACTCACAGAAAATATGAGTTAATGGGTGGGGGCCCAATTTGGAATTTGGTTCTTGGTTTTTAGGGCCAAAAATTCAACCTAAAGCTAAAGCAGATAAGACTCAACTGAACTATACCAACCAACCTCCTCAAACTGATTAATAAATCACACGCCACCTTCCAGGGCATTTCTTTCCCAACAAATCTGGACGGAACCAAAGCATTACAAAGAATTGCATAATGCACATAGTCTAAGTGTGCAGCAGCCCTGAAAACTGGTTGTTGTGTCTACAAGCTACTTTTTTTAATTGAAATTTTTTAAAGTTTAAGATGCAGTTAACTTAAATATAAAGAAGCCTACATTACTACAACCCCAGAATAAAGCACCATTCTAGCAACCGCCAAATAACATCTCTCACTTCCTACCACCTCCTGTACTATGCTAAACACTAACCAATTGGCTGTGTGGTTTTTCTTTTTATATCATTTTATGTTCTAGTCATTCTTCCTAAGGATACCTTAATCACATTAATTGATCTTCAACAATATTTTGATCTTCCTAATTTGACAAATACCCTAGTCCCATAATTAAGCACCACATTTTATAAACCATATCTTAAAATGGGATACTTCTGTATAAAAGTAATACCCTCTATTCTTAATAGTTTCTAGTTCAAGGAAACATTTTCCTGATCCTAGTCCAAAATGTGAGAAGCATTAGTCCTTCATTAGCTAATTATAGTTAGTATCCAAGTTAAAGATCGGTTGGCCAAAAGGTTCGTTCGGTTTTTTCCATAAGATGGCTCTAGTAGCACTTAGTTGTCTTTAACTTCATTCGGAACAATTTTGTTAGACTGTATGTGACAGCTGTCATATCAGCGTGCATTTTAAAAAAAGACTTATCAAATTGGTGAATTTCTGTGTATCCATTTTAATATTGAAGATGGAAGAAAATAAGCAACATTTTTGGCATATTATGCTTTATTATTTCAAGAAAGGTAAAAACGCAACTGAAACACACAAAAAAGATTTGTGCAGTTTTCTGAAGTTTCGTGCTGGAGATTTCTCACTGGACGATGCTCCACGGTCAGGCAGACCAGTTGAAGTTGATCAAATCGAGACATCAATTGAGAACAATCAACGATATACCACGCGGGAAATAGCCAACATACTCAAAATATCCAAATTAAGCGTTGAAAAACATTTGCATCAGCTTGGTTATGTTAATCGTTTTGCTGTTTGGGTTCCACGTAAGTTAAGTGGAAAAAAACCTTCCTGACCGTATTTCCACATGAGATTCTCTACTGAAACATAATGAAAACATTCCGTTTTGAAAACAAACTGTGACAGGCAATGAAAAGTGGATACTGTACAATAATGTGGAACAGAAGAGATCGTGGGGCAAGCGAAATGAACCACCACCAACCACACCAAAGGCCGGTCTTCATCCAAAGAAGGTGATGTTGTGTATATGGTGGGATTGGAAGGGAGTCCTCTATTATGAGCTCCTTCTGGAAAACCAAACAATTAATTCCAACAAGTACTGCTCCCAATTAGACCAACTGAAAGCAGCACTCGACAAAAAGCGTCTGAAATTAGTCAACAGAAAACGCATAACCTTCCATCAGGATAACACAAGACCTCATGTTTCTTTGATGACCAGGAAAAAAATGTTACAGCTTGGCTGTGAAGTTCTGATTCATCCGCCGTATTCACCAGACATTGCACTTTCAGATTTCCATTTATTTCAGTCTTTACAAAATTCTCTTAATGGACAAAATTTCAATTCCCTGGAAGACTGTAAAAGGCACCTGGAACAGTTCTTTGCTCAAAAAGATAAAAAGTTTTGGGAAGACAGAATTACGAAGTTGCCTGAAAAATGGCAGAAGGTAGTGGAACAAAAGGGTGAATACGTTGTCCAATAAAGTTCTTGGTAAAAATGAAAAAACATGTCTTTTATTTTTACTTAAAAACCAAAGGCACTTTTTGGCCAACCCAATACACAAAAATAACAGCTAACAATACTCTGAATGCCAACAATTATGTCAACACGATAAGAAAATCTAACTCTTACTCTGCAGTTTCAAATTCTTTTTCTCACCTTTTCTGACCAAAATATTAAAATTAATCTAACTAGATTCTAAGCCCTGTATTAATTTTCAAATCAATTCTTAATAACTATCTCTAAAACATAAGTGCATATTCTTAATGTAAAACAGATTTATTTATTTATTTATTTTTAAATAAATTTATTTATTTTATTTATTTTTATTTTGGCTGCATTGGGTCTTTGCTGCTGCACGTGGGCTTTCTCTAGTTGCGGCAAGTGGGGGCTACTCTTCATTGCATTGCATGGGCTTCTATTGCAGTGGCTTCTCTTGTTGCAGAGCACGGGCTCTAGGCATGCGGGCTTCAGTAGTTGTGACTTGCGGGCTCTAGAGCACAGGCTCAGTAGTTATGGCGCACGGGCTTAGTTACTCCGCAGCATGTGGGATCTTCCCGGACCAGGGCTTGAACCCATGTCCCCTGCATTGGCAGGCAGATTCTTAACCACTGCACCACCAGGGAAGTCCTGTAAAACTGATTTATAAAACAATGGCAAATTTTTCTAATATAATAAGTTTCAAATAGTCTGAGGTCAACAGTAATAGTGCAACCTACTGACTATATTCTAAATAATAACTTTGTTATTCAGCACTCATAAAATCTGAATTATGGACATTAAGTTAAATGAACTTACACTTCTCAAAAGAGATAACCCACAAGTGGGCTTATTAGAGCTTGTCTAGCATGGCATTAAAAGGTCACAAAATTATTTTTTGCCTTAAAAAAAAATCTGAATCATGGACAACATCAAATCCAATATACTCCACAATGACTACCACTTTACAGACCAAATATACTGTACAGTTTTATGAAAAGTGCTGTGATTTGCTTGGTTAGCTGATGTAATGTTATGATTCATTCCTTCTAAAAACAGAAGATAAGAACTTCTTCAAACTATACACGCTCCCTCGCAATTAACTATGCAGTTTTCCAAGAAAGCGTTCCAAGTTGTTGTACTTACCACTTAAAAAATTCTTGATACCAACATGGACCCAATTTTTTAAATTAATTCTATTAATTTCTATAACCAGGAGTTACCTGTAAAAATAGAGGCTTGGTGATATTTAGATAAGAATGCTCTAGATCATTAGAGCACTCTTCCTTGAAACAAGTTAGTTAGTAACATAATTTTACTCATCTCCTGACCTACCATT